>NC_065537.1:52968301-53314551 GCF_932294415.1 Quercus robur | reverse complement strand
ACAGTTCCCAATGGCGGAGCTAGGAATTTATCTTTGGGAGGGCCATATATAATTTTTTTTTTTTTGTTGTTGTATGAAATGTAAAATAGTAATATACAATAGTTCATAACTCAATTTTTTCCCTTTTATTTGTTGAGATAATTGTTAAAATACCTATATGTTCATTTTAAAGATAATGAATGTTTAATTATTGTAATTTGTTTACACATGTATTTATAAATTGTATTTTATTTAAATGAAAATTATTTTAATTTTAGACTTTCTTAAATATGTATGTATATTATTAGGTATGGGGGCAAAAATAATAAGCTTGTTTGAAAATTATCCAATCATTTAAGATATTCTGCAAAAAAAAAAATTATTTTTTTCAAAAATTTTGGGGGGCCCCAGGCCCCCCTTGGTCATCAAGTGGCTCCACCACTGACAGTTCCATAGTACCACCAGCATTGGTGTGCTTAAGAGTCTCATTGTATACACAATCCCAGCAATCAACCTCAGAATCGGGTTGCTCCCGATCACCAGATCCACCAACCACTCCTTCAAACTCGAGATAGCTGAACTCTTGAATTATCGAAATTCACAAAAGATTTTTTGTTGCACTTTCAATGAGCATCAAAAAAATGTAACCAATAGAAAGATAAAACAGTTCTTCTATAATTAGAAATTTTGTCACAACTTAATGAAGTGGTCAACTGTAAGTGGTGGACAATTATTTTTCTATGAACTTACCACTTTTTTCTCCACTATTTACAAGTTACAACGAACAATTTCAGAGTCATAACAAAAGTTGTGTCTTTAAACTAAAAAGGTAAAAACCTAAAGGGAATGAGGGTTGGAAGCTAACCAAGGCAAGTGCTCAATTGCAATGGATGCAACACGAGCAAGATATGTGTTCAAAAATGGCAAGTATCACTTCAAGGCTATGTCCTTATAGTATTGGACAACTTTGATCTTGACAGCGAATTTTGTATCATCTGAAAGCATCTTCCTTCTAAAGACTAGAAAGTTTGATCTAAATTTGATTTTCTAATTTATTCTCTCTTTTTAATTTTTATTACATTCCATTTTTTTCTTTGGTAGAGAAACAAAAATCAAGAAATAACAGTACACGGAATGAATGAACTTAAAATCTTATTATATTTGTCCTAAATTGTTCACAAATTTGCTTGCCAGTAGAACTGAATGAAACTTTGTCCTTAAAAAGGAGTTTTACTAAAACCAAGACCAATCATAGAAAGAAAAATAATTTTATAAAATTCAATATTCATTCCCAGAATATTTATTTAGTATATGCCTCATTGTACTTCAATTTTCAATTTGGAATATTTATGGCAATTAAGATACCCGTACATATATTTATATAAAAAAAATTGAATCAATTGATGCTTCTTGTGTACTTATCATAACATTCCAATCCATAAATAACAATAATAAATTGCCTTAAGTAAATTATAAGCTTCCTATTTTTGGTGGGGTCTCTCCCAATCCAAAAAAATGTTGGGTAAAACTAGAAGGAGCTAAAGATCAAGCAATTTCCAAGTAGCTTCTGTAGTCCCCACCAAGCACCAAGCCAAACAGACCTGAAACTTTCAGTACCCTCTTTCCACAATCTTCTCACACATTTGGGGACGTCACTGTTGTTGATGGCATCGGTGGGCTAGGTCGGCATCGGCGTCGGCGTTGGCGCTGTGACTGAATGAGAGTGAATCGGAGTGAGTGAGGGACTGGGTTGGCGTCGCCGGCGGGCGCTAAAATATATAAATTTTTTCTTTTTTGCTCCTTAAAATATATAATTTTTTATTGCAGTAAGAGGAGACTACTAATTATGTTAATTTATACAAGCACTCTCCTGTAAATGATTAATTAAGTATATACTTAAAAGAAAGTCTACGTAGTCTTATTTCTGTAAGAGAAATTTTATAGTTTCACAAATATCATTAAATAAAATAACTTTCACTAAAAAGTTCAACATAGACTTTATAGTTTTGTTTCATTTATTAAAAAAAATGGCAAATTACCTTTTTAAGGAGAATGTGAATGTCAATTTGCACAGTAGATATAGAATTTAAGAGCCCACAGCTTACCTTTGGAGCTTTGACTCAGTGATACAATTTAAGAGCTCACATGAATTTTTTTTTTTGGGTCTATTTTAATGTACGTAAGAATTTACTTTTTTTTTTTTAATTATTAAATAACTATATTCTTAAAACTACTTACATGAAATTATCTATTTTACACTACGTTTTATTCAAATATTATTTTTTTATTAATTTTATATTACTTTCTCAAAATAACTTTCTCCATATATGAGTAAAGAAGTATTAAAACATAGATTTGCATATGAATAATAACTTTGTATATTTACATGGTTACATAGTGATTTTTAGAGTTGGATGTGCAAATTTACTCCTAACACTATTATACATTGACTGATGTGAGTCATATGAGTATTCTAACATTGTGGTCATAAAAACATGTAGAAAATTTAACAAAAATGAAAGCTTTAGTTTAGTTAACTCTCATTTCATAATACTTTGAACCCAAAAAAAATTTTGAGTACCAATATAATTAAGAGAGTGAAGTTTTAACTAGACTAGAGCTAGTCCGATCACTTTAGAGAGTAAATAAAGTAATTAGAATAGATATCCATGATTTTTGAGTAATTGTTAGTACCCATGATTTTTTTAATTCATATTTTGGCCCTCTCAATCCAAATCTTGGGTCTGTCCCTGACTTTAAGGTTTAGCAAGTATAATTTACCTTTTATATATAAATATATATATATATATATAATAAAATAAAATAAAAAACTTGATAAGGTAGTATTTAATTAATCTTGATAGGGTTTTATCCATTTTCACCTAAATTAGTAAAATTTATATCCAATAACTTAAGGATTCTAATAGAAAAGGTAATATACTGAAAAATAATAATTTAAATTATTTTTTAAAAAAGTATATGTGCTCTAATTTTACAATATAAGCATTGTTATTTACCGTTAAATTCAAGTTAAAAAAAAAAAAAAAAAAAAAAAAAACCATTTTCTTTCATTAATTCAATTCAAAGAGAATAAGAAAATGTACCTATATATTGCTTACAAATTTTAAGATTTTGATTTATAAGTAATTAATCAATTTATATATAGAAATAGCTGAGTATCTAATGTAATTGTGATAATAACACCCCTTATAGTTTATCTATATTTATTATACACCATTTTTTGGAACCCTTTGTATTTCATGTTTTTAATCACAAGATGCATGCCTTGTTCTCGAGTATTAAACAAGCTGCCAACACATTAAGACAGTCGACAATCATAGTCCTTCTAAAATATATATATATATATATATATATAAAAGAAAAGACTATTCACAGTATATTACTCATTCTCGCTATTGCATAATTTATAAATATAAAATAATTTTTATGATAAGAATTGAAAATGCCACGAGTCACTCCTGGATAAATAAGGGTATATTTGGTAACTATTTTTCCCTCTTATTTTCTGTTTCCAAAAATAATTTTCTATTTTTGAGACTAAAAAACTTATTTGGCAATCCAAATGAACAGAAAACAAAAACTGTTCTCAAAACTCAATTTGTGAAGAAAACTAAAAACATGTAAAATATTGTTTTTAGTTTCTAATTTCAAAAAAAAATAAAAATATGCAATTAATTTAATGAATTTGTCTCATTTAATAGGTTAGCATTAGAATTTAAATCCTAATAACAACATATTTTAGTATTTTCTATTTTTTTCTTTAAATAACTTTTTTTTTTTAATTTCAACTAACCAAACATGTTTTTTTTTTTAATTTCAAAAATACAAGAAAATTGTTTTTTATTTATATTCCTAAAAACAAGTTTTTGAAAATAGAAAACAAAAACTGTTACAAAATAGTTTTTTTCTCAAAAAAAAAGTTCATGTTATTTTTAAAAATAATTTTTTTAAAAAATTCTTCACAAATTCAGTGCACATATATATCGCTAACAAATTTTAAGATTTTTGGTGTGTATATATATATATATATATATCAATTTATTATATATAGAAAAAAAAAATAGCTGCATGAGTCTCTACTGTTATTGTGAAACGTCTTTATCACTTTATACTATATTTATTATACAACATTTTTTGGAACCCTTTGTACCTCATGCTTTTAACCACTAGACTAGATGCATGCATTGTTCTTGTGTGTTAAATAAGCTACCAAGTGCCAACCCACTGGGACAGCCAGGAATTTTACTAACAATCAAGACTGTTCATATTTCATAGTATATTACTCAATCTCTCCATTGCATAATTTATAAATATATAAAATAAGCATTTTTATGATAAGAATTGAGAGTGTTACGGGCCCTAGGAGTACATCCCGAATAAACAATCATCGAACTCTTTGTTTACTTGACTAGGACTTTTGCTTGGCAATCTCTTTGGCATGAAAATTAGTTGGTACTATATTTTCTAATATGGAAATCCAATTGGGGTATTAAATTTCTTGTTTGTGGAACTTACCTTCAATGGAAGACAAACTTAATATTTTCACATAAGATGTTCATGACACAACGCCCCGCTTTTTTTAGGAAAAACAATATGGAAGGAATTGTTGTACATTCCTTATGTAGCATCATAAAATTAATGTGACCTAGATTTTCTCACAATTCCTAAAGCCTATATAAACCCAGTCATTGTAAATCAATTCTCACATCTTGTTCTATCAAATACAAAACAAAACAAAAAAATTACACTCTGAAAATTGAAGGACGAAAGGATGGTGTACAACAAAACCTTTTTGGAACATGTGATGGCGATGATTGGTGGGCAGTGGGTCTGGAAGGTGTACTTCTACAAGGAGTTTTGTATCAAAGGCTGAAAATAGGAGGTTGTTCTTGGTGTATCATGAAGTATTGGGTTCGACAAAAAATAATTCTTGTATTTTTTTAACTAATATTTTGTAAGAGAAATAAATTTTTTTTTTCTTTGTTCTCACTCTCTTTTCTTAGTTTCTATTTTTTTATTTTGTTTGTCAGGTAATGATCGAGTTTTTTGAGGAAATGAATTTTATTAATAAATAAACTAAATAGAGTATTGTTATTTCGAGTTAAAAATGATACTCACAACTCTTATCCTAATATATATATATATATATATATATGTATATTTATATAAGGTAAGAAAAATGCTAGAGTTTGAATCTTAGACATTAGGCAATAGGCACCATAAAAAGTGTCATTATTACTTGAACTTAATCTTTAATATTATTTGAGTAATGCTACAGGTACAAACCATTTTACAAAATGTTGATGTGGCTAACTTCTTATTGGTTTTCATCTAAGCTAGCTTACTATTAATATCATTTTTCCATTTACCAATAATCATTTACCACATTAGCAATTTGTAAATTTTTTTATAAAATAGTTTGTATCTCTAGCATTATTCATATTATTTTGTAGAAACTTTTTCTAGAACATGGAAAAGAAAAGAAAATTGTGAAACTGGTTAAGAAATTCCATTTATTTCTGAGGTATATTTAACCATTTTGCTGCCCTTTTGTAGTTTTGTACTGTGCTCATTTAGACTAGCGTCAGCCAAAAAAAAAAAAAACCTCTATAAATAAATATATATATATATATATAGAATTCTAGGGCCCGTTTGGTAATGTTGTTCTAGTAACATTGTTTGTATTTTTTGAAAATATGTGTGGGTGAAAAAGTGTATGGAAATACATGTAATTTTGTTTAAAAACTAAAAACATGTGTTTAAACATAAATACCAAATGGGCCCCTACATTTTTGAGATGCAAACCCTAAGTAAAAAAAGGGGAGTGTTTATTTAGAATTCCACTTGTAAGGCATTTTGCAATGGTGACTTTGGGGATAGGTAACATGTATTTCAACAAAAAAAAAAAAAAAAAAGAAGGTAACATTTAGTAAATAAATGAAGTAATTCAATTAATTGTGGACAACTGGATATTATTTTCCCAAACACTCAAAGCATTGAGCTTCAATTTAAATATTTAAATGAGCTCGTTAGAATGTAATAAATAAGGAAATTAACATGATGGGCTTCTTAGAATACAAGCCCAGTCTTTAACAGGGCTCATACAAAGAACTTCAAAATAGTTTTGAATTGTCAGGGAACGGGCTCTACAAACGAGCGTAAGATTTTCACACATGCGTGAGTAAATTTGTGTGACCTAGCAAAAATTATATCTTGCACCCGGCATATATGCCGGGTTCACCATATATGAGCTCGTGACCTAGACCATTTAATCAAATTTAATATACATATATAACAATTTGACAGATTATCTGAGTGTATTTCAAATTTTCAATATAGGACAGTATAACAATAGTAGGAGTGAAAATATTTAATTTAACCAACCTAGCAAGTGGTCTAGTGACTAGGCCTTGAGCCAACAAGACTTTGGTTTTGGATTCCCACTAATCTCAAGTGCGTCAATTCTTATTTCCCCTTATGTTATCTCGATATGTAAGAGCCTTTTTTTTTTTTTTTCTTTTTTTTTTCTTTTTTTCCTACAAAAAAAAAGGTTTAATTTTAATGTTATTTATGAAAAAGTCTCATGGTTCCCTCATTTATTTATTTTTTCTCTATGAGAAATACTCGAGTCTTGATTCAATATAATAGAACACAACGGGATGATACACTTAACACTATTGGCCAGATTCCATCCCTTACATAAAATCACTACATCTTCTTCATTCATACCCATATAACATGTTCTTAACCTATCAAACTTTTTGTGCAAAAAAAATAAAAGCTATGCAGATTTGGACCCTTGGGCACTTCTCTCCCTAGAAAATTCCAAGGATCCCTTGAGCGATTCTGTCCCCCTTAAAAAAATTGTTATCAAAGCTATGGTTCAACTTCTACATGAACTAGTGCATGTATACATGTATTGTGGTGCAACTCTTATAATTAAGGGGTGCCTCTTACTCTTACCGTCTTACGTACGTATAAGGATTGAGTCCCATATTAAGTAAAAGTACAAGGTGTTTTTTTTTTTTTAATAAAAAAAGAGAGTAGTTTATTCGTAAATTTATAAAAGATTTACATGTTAAGATAAGTTAGGTCAATGTGATAGATGCTCACATGTGACATAAAGATTAGTTATGGGCTCACACATGAAGATTTGGTACTTCTAATATGGCCCTATAAATTAAACATATATAATGAAAGAAGGTTGTTCTTAGTATATCTTGAAGTTTTGGGTTCAAGATTTATGATAATCTTTTTTCTTTTTCTTTTTTGTTATTTACTTTAATAAGAATAATAAAAGTACACGCCCTTCATTCTCTCTTTCTCTCTCTTTTCTATTCATTTTGTTTTTCAGGTAATGATTGGGTTTCTCGGGGAAATGATTTTATTAATAAGTTGAATTATGTGTTTTTATTCTGAATTGTCTCTCTTTCATGAGTAAAATGATAGCCTCATTTGCAGTGTTATAGTTTGCTTCTCCCAAAGTACTGTTCCATGCTATTTTTGTTGTAGAGGCTTCTTCTAGAACACGGAAAAGAAAAGAATTAAGATTGTAAAATTGGTTTAAAAAATACTCCATTTTTTAAATTCCAAATTATAATTTGAACTTCAAATCCAATAGCTTTGAGCAGTAACTTTTGCTTGCAGACCATTAAAATACACATATTACAATCGGATAGGTCACAGAGTAATTATCTTTGTGAATTATGAAAAAGTCACGTGGTTCTCTTATTAATTAATTAATTTTGTTTTCTATGAGTAAGACTTTTTTTTTTTTTGGGAGAAGATTCTACAAGTAAGACTTGAGTCCTGATTTAGAGCATTCACATATCAGCTTGCACAAAGAATTTTGTTTATTTTTGCATAAGAGGCTACTTTTTTTTTACACAACCACCATTCAAAAAAAACCATATCCAATTATTTATTTGACTACATTTCATTAAAATATTATTTATTTACCAATTATTTATTATTCTCTCTGTCTCTATGTGTGTGTACATATATATATATATATATATAATATTTAAAAAAAAATATTTACATATGAATAGCAATTGTATAAATATACGCGATTACTGTAGTAACAATATAAATTTACACATTTATAAATTGATTGATGTAGGTAGTTTTTAGCTTAAATATGTAAATTTGAAATATTTTTCTATTATATCCACACCGATATGAGTGCTCAATATAATAGAACCACAACGGAATGATCCACGTTGGTGAGATTCCATCCCTTACATAACATCACTACAATCTCACACATGGTAAATTGAGATCCCCATAAAAAAATGTATATCATTTTTTTTATAGCAGTAGACCACAAATTATGTATTTTAATATATGCTCCCTCCCGTAAAAGATTAATTAATTATACTTACAAAGGAAGTTTATATAGTTTTATTTTTGTAATAGAAATTTTTTAGTTTCAAAAATATCATTAAATAAAACAACTTTCATTAAAAACCTCTACATATATTTTTATAGTTTTGTTTCATTTATTTTAAAAAAGGGGAAATTAATTTTTAAATCTGAGAGTTTTGAGTATATTTCATTTGGTCTTGAAATTTCAAAATGTTTCATTTAAACTTCAAAATTTCTAAAAGAGTTTCATTTCAATCTCATAGTTTAAGATAGTTTTATTTAAATATTAGAGTTTTGGGTAAATTCATTTAAACCTCAAATTTTGGAAAATAAAAATAAATTAAAGCAACTCTGCACATGATGTTTAATGGTATTAATGGAAAAAATGTGATAGAAATTTTTAATGAAACAATTTTTGAAAATTTGAGGTTTAAATGAAACACTTTAAAATTTGAAAATATAAATAAAAAGCATCCAATAACTTATATAAGGATTCTAATAGAAAAGAAATATACTGAAAATAATAATTTAATTATAGATATATATTTTTTGGTAAAAGCATATGTGCTCTAATTTTACAATATTAGCATTTTTATATACCGTTAAAATTCAAATTAAAAAAAAAAACCATTTTCTTAAATTAATTCAAGTCAAAGAGAATAAGAAAATGTACCTATATATTGCTTACAAAGAAAACGTCCTTGATAATTACCCAGTATCTATTATACACCCTTTTTTTGGAACCCTTTGGACATCATGTTTTTAATCACTAGATGCATGCATTGTTCTTGAGTGTTAAACAAGCTGCCAACCTATTGGGATAGCCGAGATTTTTACAATCACGACCATTCATAGTATATAACTCATTCTCTCGACTGCGTAGTTTAATTTATAAATATACAATAAGGATTTTTACAATCACTTTTTGATTACTTGAATAGTACTTTTGCTTCGTAATTTCTTTGGCATGAAAATAAAAGTGACATTAATGAGTACAAAGAAAACCTAAAAGCATCTTTGGTACCATATTCTATTATGGAAATCCAACTGGGGTATTTAATTTCTTGTTTGTGGAACTTACCTTCAATGGAAGACTTGATAATTTCACAAAAGATGTTCATGACCCGTCTTTTTCTAGGGAAACAATATGGAAGAAATTTTTGTACTTTTGTTATGTAGCACCATAAAAATTAATGTGACCTAGAGTTTCTTTCAATTCCTAAAGCCTATATAAACTTGACTATTGCAAATCATTTATCTCACCTTACCTATCAAAAATAAAACAAATTGCACTCTGAAAGCTTAAGGACGAAAGGATGGACCGGCGTACAACAAAACCTTTTTGGAACATGAGATGGTGATGATTGGGGGTCAATGGGTCTGGAAGGTGTACTTCTACAAAGAATTTTGTATCAAGGACTAATGATAGGAGGATGTTCTTGGTAGATCGTGGAGTTAAGGGTTAGATATCAAATAAATAATTTTTTTTTTTTTTTACACTTATATTTTGTAAGAATATAAGTATGTCTGTATGTGTTGCTCACTTGTTGATCTCTCTCTCTCTCTATGATGTCATTTGTAATGATTGGGTTTCTTGAGGCAACAAGTTTTACCAAAACCAAATTATTTATATTGAGTCGTAAATTTTCACTCTCATGAATAAAGTTGATTCTCCCATTTGCAGTATTGAAGTTTGCTTTTCCTAGAGTATTGTTTCATGCTATATATACCTTGTTATCCTTTTGAAGAGGCTTTTTCTGGAACATAAAAAATAACAGAAGATTGTAAATTTTGTCAAGAAACTGCATTGTTTAAATCTTAAGTATATTTTAACAATTTCCCCTCCACTCATGCTCATTTATTATGAGATACAAAGCTAGTGTCAAAAGAATTATAACAATATTTCTTCAGAAATCGACTTTTCTGAGATGCAAACCCTCCAAAGCTTCGAGTAAAACATAAAATAAAAGTCATCAGTTTACAATGATGAGTTCATAAATAGGTGACATTTAGAAAATGAAGTTTTACCGTTGTTGATATTAGTTTTTCCAAATGACAAAGTTTAGTTACAAAATTGGTTGGAGGTTAAGACTACTGTCTTTCTCAATATCTTTTTACTGGAGGTGAATTTTGAAAATTCCTCCATTAGATTACATATTCTTCTTATATATTCCATATTTGCAAAATTTCTAGAAAATTGAAGATTAATAACTATATCATTAATAAAGTGTTTAAATTGCAACATTTTATAATATAAAATTATGCATAAAATGTAAGTTTATAAATCATATAATAGATAATATCTGATTGACAAAAATTTTAAAAATTTGATAAGTGTATTAAGATTGTAAAGAACATGCAATCCAACAGTTAGATTTTTCAAATATATAGTAATATTTATTTTATTGAATAAGGTTGTAATCTTAGGTTATAACTAATTTTGTAGCTAAATTTTATCATCTATATATACATATAAAACCGAAGCTTTTGGAGCTCCCACAAATTTCCACGTCAGCACAATATTTAAAAAAAAAACATAAAAAAAAAAACGTAATAAAAGTTTGCCGTTCCCTTGCACGATGCTCTGCCATCGCTTCCTTGCCTTTCTCTACCAACTCCTCCTTTACCAGCTCCTCCTCGATCAAACTCATGGTAAACCAACAGCAAGCATCGCATCGCGTCGCATCTAAAGACCCACAAACACGAAAGCTTTGAAAAACCCGACTTTTTTCTGTCCAACGTCTCTTATGCTCTTTGATAAATTCTTAACTCTTCGACAACTTCAGAAGCCAGAAATACTTCCTTAGAATTATCCCAAATCTGCCAATCTGATGCTTCTCTTTTTGTATCATGGTCTCTTCTCTTCTTCTACTTTGTTTCTTGTGAGCTTTGCAATACAATTTTTTCATTGTGGTCTCTGCGTGTTCCTCTGCTCTCGGTCTTCTTCGTTTTTTCTATCAGATCTTCCTTTGTTGGTTACCGCTTCTCTCTATTGGTTTTTGAGTTTTGCTTTGGGTTATCAAGTTATGAATGGCGAAAGGTAAAAAGAGCCAACTGCCAAGACTTTTGTTTTGTAAATTTTGAAATGTAAGTACATATTGGAAGAGAACATGTGGAGGAGATAATATGAAGATTAAGAAAATAAATAAAACCTAAAAGCAACAAAGAATGAGTGGAGGTGAAAAAAAGTTAGTTAAAAAAAAAAAATTTGGTTGTCAAATGTTAGGTACTGCAGTACTTGAGATGAGATATGTGTAACAAAAAAAAATTGTCAGGGATATTACAAATTGGGTTTTATTAAAGTATACTTTTAGGGTATATATTAGTAAACCATTTTAGAAAATTTTTTTAGCGAAAAATTAAGTAGCTTAAAGAAGTTGAGAAGAACTTAAGAAAGGGAAGAAATACATTCTTGAAAAGCATTGAATAAAGCTTGAAGATGTAAGCACAATTGTATATTTATTCTATTTACTAGGTCTTTTGTAATACTTATTAAACCAAATGTAAGAGCACATTATGATTATAGCAATATATTACTTCATAATATTACATGTTTCATCTTATATTAGAGCAAATTTAGCTTTCAATAATTGAAATTTAAGAAATGATTAAACCTGAACATGTTAACGTTTGATTTAATTTAAAATAATCTTATGCATCGCACGGATTAGCGACTAGTTTTCCAAATACTCAAAAGTCTCAACGCCTTTGAGCTTCAATTTATTAGTGAATGTAATAAATATGGAAATTAACTCACATAATGGGCTTGTTAGAGTACAAGCCCATTCTTTAACATTAACAGGGCTCATACAAGAACTTCAAATCCATTTGTTTTTGAATTGTCAGGGAACGGGTTCTGGAAATGAGCGTAAGATTTTGGGCCATTAAATTAAATTTCATATGACAGATTATCTGTGTGTATTTCAATGGATAGTAAAACAATTGCAGGACTGAAATAATTTATTTTAATTCTGATTTTATTTATGAAAAAGTAATGTGGTTCTCTTATTAATAAATAAATAAATTTTGTTTTCTGTGAGTAAGACTGGAGTTCTAATTGATTAATATAATAATAGAACGCAATGAGGTGATATGCATTGGTCAGATTCCATGCCTTACATAACATTACTACATTTTCTACATTCATAACCAAATGTGGGGTCTTATGTGAATTTTTTTTTTTTTTTAATTTTAAAAAAAATGTAAGTTGGCCATTTTTTTTCTCCACTCTTAATATGGTCCAAAGAATTGAGTGATGCTACTATAAATTTTATTACATAAATTTTACAAATTAATGTGTTACCAATGATAAGAAGCAATTTAAAAAAAAAAAAAAAATTATAGTATTGAACATTAACCAAATTGACGGTTAATAAACTGTATATTATTTAAATGTTATTTAAATATGAAAAAGACTCATTTAAAAGTTACCACCTTACACCTAAAATTGTATTGAACCAACCCTAATATATATAAGATGTTCTTAGGCTATCAAACCTTTTGTATGGAGAAAAAATGGTAATGCAAGTGCAAGTGTGCAACTCTTATAAGCGTGCCTCTTATGTATAAGCATTGAGTCCGATAATACTGAGTTAAAGTAAATTTTTTTTTTTTTTTTTTTAAAGTAGTTTGTTCATGATTTTATAAAAGATTTACACGTTAATTAAGACTTTAAGGTGTGGGTGATCAATGTGATATATTCTCGCATGAGAAGGAGAGATTCGTTATGAGCTCACACATGAGAATTCGGTACTTCTAATATAGCCTTTTAACATATATATAACTTGACCAATTTATTTGGATAACTGTCTCAAATAATTAGAAACCAATATAGAAGATCGCTGAATCGTTTTATTTGGCCATAGATTATACATAAACAAAATATGAACCAGTTCCCACGACGTTAACCAATATTTGCAGTTATCTCTAGAAAGTTGACAAGTAGTTTTTAGCAGGGATTGAATGTTATCCCTTCTAGATTTAATTATCTATCACTTTGTTTTCAAAGATTTGAATCTTAAAAAGTGAAAAGCATACCTTTTCATTTTCTTTTTCTTTTATGAGAAACAAAACATACATTTTCAAATGGTCAATGATGTCGATTGCTTAACTATGGGTAAAATCCATTGGTCACAAAATTTGGGTAATTAAATTGGAATAATTAACAAGGGGTCACCGTCAAATTAAAATTCAAGTAATACATTGTTATTAATTGTTATAACATTACTTTTTTGGGAAAATCATCCCTGACTTACGTGATAATCCATCACATACATATTTTTAAACAAGCAGTCTGATTATCTATATGACTTGTTGCGAAATTTGTATCTCAAAATGTTCATCTATCTACACATATCAATAGAATGTAGAAACCTTATTTTATATACTAAAGCAACCTTAGCCAAAAGTTCAGTATAGAATATTAAACATAATTGATTTTATTTATTTTGAATCCTTCATTACAACTTATCAAAGAATGACAACTATTACACAATCTTCTTTTTTTTGGCAACAATCAACTTATTTTTTTTACCATAAGGAACTCAGATGCAAATTGACAATTGAAAACTATTGAACAAATTGAAGGCATCCATATAACAATTTCTTTGAAAAAATTAAAGCTCAGCTGTGTAAGGCACGTTGGTAACCGGCAACCATGAACCGCCAGAGATGAAGTTTGCAACGGTGTATTGTGAAGCTATAGATGCACTAGTAATGACATGGTAGCCAGGCCAATTTACTCTATTAGCAGTCAATGAGCCTGCCCTCGTGTTGGCATACTCCCCGTAGTACAAGGTACTGAGGGCAAAATTTCCACTCCATTCCTTCCATCTAGCTGGAGCAATCAAGCTATCTAAGTATGTTTTCATAAAAACCGTGCGTGAATACATCTTCCATGGCCTCCCTAAGTATGTCTTAACTGAGCTCTGGGATGACATTAAATCTGAAGCAGCCTTGACTGTACAATCATGAATGGAAATTCCAGTGTTTTGATTAGGGTCAGTCCTACCTTGGGCAGTGAGAGTGTTGGTCTTGTTAGGAGGGTAACGAGCATAAATGTTACAATTTTGCAACACAACTGCAGCATTTCCAAATATGAAATCAACTGTACCATATATGTCACATTCCCTATAGAATTGCCTTTGGAAATGGACATAGAGGGTGTCTTGGTATCCTTCCAAGCTGCACCTGTAAAATACCGAGAGATCGGACCCAGAACGAAGGGCCACGGCTTGATGATTTGCTGCTCCAGCAGTGTTCCTTATAGTGATGTCGCGAGCAATGAATCCATCTCCCACGACAGCTGAAAATTCAAAATAACAAGAGCTTAATTTTCATGTCAATATTTTAGTCAAATTCTAGATTAACATTCATTATTTTAGTAAAATTATGACTATATAAGCTGTAAGACATAATATTTTGGGGTAATTAGTTGTGTCAAGTTAGCTAGGACCACAAGTAATTAAATACGACAATAGTTATCAGCATAAAAGCATTATTATATATATACAAAATCTTCTCAAATTAGATGACTTAGTAATCGTACTTAATTTTGAAAAGAAGGCTAAAATATATAATCGATAACTAAAGCCTCTTCAAAATTAAGAAAGTACATATCCAATATATGTACTGAATGCGAATCTTACAAACTCAAGAGAACCCCATGTTATGGAACATCCAATACATATGTTAGATTCTAGAGACAATTTTTCTATCCTTTGAACCTAAACCTACATGTGCGACCTGGAGAGATTTAAAAAAAAAAAAAAAAAAAAAAAAAAAATTTAAAATCCAAACCAAGCCTTGGTTTGGTATATGAATAACGTGCATTATGCATGAAATATGACTCCTTTCAAATTCAAAGTTTAATTAATAATCTCACTAAAATTTTTAAATTATGCACTCAATAACTCAGTTGACTACATATCTAAAAATTCAACTGAGGTCAATTTATGCAAGGAGGTGTTTTTTTTTTTTTTTTTTTTTTTTTTGGAACTAGCCAGAAGGGAACCAATTAACAACAATTTCTTAACACTAAAATTTAGCATATATATTATTAGAAATCAATTGAATTTACTTACCAATTGTGGCTGAATTGAAGGTTGTAGAACCTCCACCAACACTTTTGCTCCCAGTGATTATAGTTTTTCCTATACCATCTCCTACCAACATAATATTTTTCAACTTTATCTCAACGTTTTCTTGGTATGTCCCAGCCTTCACGTATATCACAAACCTTCCACTTCCTGACTGTGACGTAGCTGCACTTATCGCCTCCTTTATCGTCTTATAATTCTCTGAACCATCTTGTGCAACCACAATATTAGCCTTAGGAGCCGAAGAAGACTGCAAGAGTTTCCGGTCCCCAGGCTTAACCCAAGTTGGGAAACCATGTTTGTAACTCGGTACAGTGTATGGAACTTTGTTAAGAGACAAAGCGTTGCTAATTAGCTTAGAAACGTTGTTTGACATCAAGGGCAAGAGATTGTCCGGGACCCCTAGCTCAATAAACCCGGCCCGACAAGTCTCAAGGTTGGTTAGAGCCGTGCTGAGCCATGTTTGAGCATCGGTTTGGCTGCACTTGACATTAGGGTCAATGGTTTTGTTAAGCCTGTAGTGGGTATACTCATAAAGCTCAAGGCAATCTGCCCATGCAGCCTTTTCACGAGCATTTTTGCTCTTGGGCCCTAGTGAAATTATGTTACTTTGAGCTTTTAGGGCACGTTCTAGCGCTAGTTGCTTTGAGATTTTGAAAAAATCGGACTTTTTCTTGATGGGGGCTGTGGTAATTAAGCTTCTGGCTTAAAAAATACTCACATGGCTCAGGGTTTGGGGTTTGGCTGCACCATTTTTTAATATCTGCTTGAGAGTAACCAAGAATGGTTAGAGACAGAAAAAGAAACACAAATAGAGGTGCAACCAATGCTCGAAGTGCCATGTTTTTTGGCCTTTTTGATGGGCTATAAAAAATGTTGGACAGACAAGGGACAATATTAGATGTGAATGATTGGGTGTTAGGGATTTGTATGGGACTTAATTAATGCCTCCAGACTGATACTTATATTGAAGAAGAAAACGATAAGAGACGTAACTTTTTTTTCTTCTTCTAGTTTTTATAATAATTAATGACATTTATTTTTTCAAAATTAGAATGAATGATGTGGGGCTAGTGAATTCGCGGCCCAGGCCCATTCTACATGGGGCCCAGGGGCTAGGGCCCACGCTGAGGAGAGCCATTGCCGAGGACAACCTCCTACTCGGCACCTCACGAAATGCCTGAGGAAGGGGGGGAAACTGAGTTCAGGGGCAGGGTAAGGGAAAAAGCTACCAACATCATAATACCAAGCCCTGTATCTGACAAGTCCATACTCTAAACCATACCCTTTAACTTTCCTAGCGACCCCAAACCATACTGGAGTATGGGTTGACAGGACAGGTCTGCACCCCGAAAAAAGGGTGAGACTTACACGTGCACTTGAAAAAAGAGAAGAAACACGGATATAAAAGGAAGAACTCCCCAGAAGGAACAGGGGGGGTCTCTCCCCCGGGAAAAATAGAAAGAAGAAAGGAGATAAGGGTCCTGGGATAGCGTCCGAGGACTGGAGTCCCACAACCCGTACCAATGGAAGGCTTAACTAGTTAAGCCAGGCCCGCCCATATAAGAATTTCCATAGACGCCATGATAAAACCGTTCACCTGTGCCCAAGGTCACGCCTTTCAAGCCCATTCTCTACAAATCATATTGTTGAGGTCCTTTGCATACGAGCCCAATGTCATTCATGGGCCGTTAAACAAATCGTGTCCCTACAATTGGCGTCGTCTATGGGAAAGGCTTGCGCATTGGCGCAGGTGGCGGTGGAGTTGAGCCTCCGTCAAGCAAATGTCTGTGAAGGTTCCTACATTTCCAGCGACGTCTGTGAAGGTTCCTCCATTTCCAACGACGAGCTGTTGTTGCTCCGACATAGATTTCCATCGGGGGCTACGCCTCGTAGTGCCAATGGCGTGGGCAATTTTAGGGGCTTCAAACATCAAGCTAGCTCCCCCCACCTTGTTCGAGGAGCTAACCTTCGGAAAATAAATAAATAAAAGAAAAAATACAAGTTTTGGACAGAACCAAGGCCTTGCATGGTCCTCGGACTCAAGCCTCTGGGGAAACCAACTACTTACAAGAAAAAATACAAGTTTTGGACAGAACCAAGACCTTGCATGGTCCTCGGACTCAAGCCTCTGGGGAAACCAACTACTTTCAAGAAAAAATACAAGTTTTGGACAGAACCAAGGCCTTGCACGGTCCTCGGACTCAATCCTCTGGGGAAACCAACTACTTACAAGAAAAAATACAAGTTTTGGACAGAACCAAAGCCTTGCATGGTCCTCGGACTCAAGCCTCTGGGGAAACCAACTACTTACAAGAAAAAATACAAGTTTTGGACAGAACCAAGGCCTTGCATGGTCCTCGGACTCAAGCCTCTGGGGAAAACAACTACTTACAAGAAAAAATACAAGTTTTGGACAGAATCAAGACCTTGCATGGTCCTCGGACTCAAGCCTCTGGGGAAACCAACTACTTACACGAAAAAATACAAGTTTTGGACAGAACTAAGGCCTTGCATGGTCCTCGAACTCAAGCCTCTGGGGAAACCAACTACTTACAAGAAAAAATACAAGTTTTGGACAGAACCAAGGCCTTGCATGGTCCTCGGACTCAAGTCTCTGGGGAAACCAACTACTTACAAGAAAAAATACAAGTTTTGGACAGAACCAAGGCCTTGCATGGTCCTCGGACTCAAGCCTCTGGGGAAACCAACTACTTACAAGAAAAAATACAAGTTTTAGACAGAACTAAGGCCTTGCATGGTCCTCGGACTCAAGCCTCTGGGGAAACCAACTACTTACAAGAAAAAATACAAGTTTTAGACAGAACTAAGGCCTTGCATGGTCCTCGGACTCAAGCCTCTGGGGAAACCAACTACTTACAAGAAAAAATACAAGTTTTGGACAGAACCAAGGCCTTGCATGGACCTCGGACTCAAGCCTCTGGGGAAACCAACTACTTACAAGAAAAAATACAAGTTTTGGACAGAACCAAGGCCTTGCATGGTCGTCGGACTCAAGCCTCTAGGGAAACCAACTACTTACAAGAAAAAATACAAGTTTTGGACAGAACCAAGGCCTTGCATGGTCCTCGGACTCAAGCCTCTGGGGAAATCAACTACTTACAAGAAAAAATACAAGTTTTGGACAGAACCAAGGCCCTGCATGGTCTTCGGACTCAAGTTCCTGGGGAAACCAACTACTTAGAAGGAAAACTACAAGTTTTGGACAGAACCAAGGCCTTGCATGGTCTTCGGACTCAAGCCTCTGGGGAAACCAACTACTTACAAGAAAAAATACAAGTTTTGGACAGAACCAAGGCCCTGCATGGTCTTCGGACTCAAGTCCTTGGGGAAACCAACTACTTAGAAGGAAAACTACAAGTTTTGGACAGAACCAAGGCCTTGCATGGTCCTCGGACTCAAGCCTATGGGAAAGCCAAGTACTTAAAAGAAAAACTACATTACATGGACCTTAGAATCTATCCGAGGAGAACTCTCCATTAACAATTGGGTTAATTCCTAAATTGCATGGATTCTCAAGTCTGCTCTCGGATCCTCAGTACCAAAGGGATTGATGCAATATAGAGCAACATGTTGCCAAAAACACAATCGGAGTCCCTTGCTGCTCGGTCACCCCCTCGGATGAATTATTTAGAGTTTATCGTTCTCGGACGGTCTTCTCGCACTTATTACAGAATATTCAGTTGTTATCTCGGTTAGTTTCTTAAGTTTAACTTACTATGAATTATCGTTATTATGCCTGGTAATATCGGTAAATTAGAATTAGTTGGATTATGTTTCAAGGTTTCCTGCTCTAAGTATCATTGAAGAAAGACACACATGGAGCACACCCATTCACAAAGTAGTGTTGCAAAAAAAGAAAAATATTCAAAACAAGTAAATAAATTCCCTTTTTATTAAAACAAAGAAATAGTACAGCATACAATGAAAAGCTGGAATCAGCTTATATTAAAGCTAACTACATAATCGAAAAGAAAAATATAAGAGAATAAGATACGGCCGAGGAGGATGTATAGAGGAGAGGTTGGCTGCTGTTTCAAGACTTTGTTCAAGGAAAACCATTCCTCAACACTTTTACATGCCCATAACTCAAGCAACAAAAGAACCCAACGTGGGGCCTACACCATTGAAGAAAAGGTGTAGAGAGCCCAGCTTCAGGCTAGCGCAGCTGAAGAAAAGGTGCAGAGAACCCAACTTGAGGCCCACACCATTGAAGAAAAGGTGCAGGGAGCCGGAAGTTAAGGAGCCTACACAAAAATTTGCCTGTGACAAGGCAGACAGTGCTGATGGCGGAGAACTTTACTTCTGATGCACCAAGAATCTGGTGTGACCAGTACCTGCTTCGGATTTTGACTAAAAGAAGGAGAAACACCATTTCCCCCTTTGTCAAGACAGAGTATTTTCTTGAATCTGTGCCTCCCATGCCCAGACCACGCTACCTTGAGTCTCGGAAGGACCCGGCGTCTCTGTGGCGGAGGGAGTTCCTTCATCCCAACCCGCGCCTCAAACATATTATACTAAGGGAGGATAACACCGGATATGGAAGTTGTGATTATGGCTGAAGGATTGTGGTTTGGGAGGAAACTGAAGGATTTGTGTGTAAGTGGAGCAACCTCCTACCCTATTTGTTTAAAAGACAAGGGGGTGGCATTTAATTCACGCAGAGTCCCAAGGAACGCTACAGACAAAATGGTTTCGGCTCAATTCCCAACGCCACCTGCAACCATAAGATTAAAGGATTCTCGTGAAGGCGCACCTCGAACACTGGAATGTCAAAGGGTACCGCATGACCAAAGACTAAAGGAATGCCTCTTAATCCGGTGCATCTCCTATGCAAATGGGAAAAGCCCAAACATCAAAAAGTACATAATCTGAGTGAGTCGTGATGTGGGCCCAGCATTATCAAAATCCTCATCCCCAACTAAAAGTCGGGCAGCAGGACTTTGAGGGGCTATTGTGGGGTTAGTGAATTCGCAGCCCAGACCCATTCTACATAGGGGCCCAGGGGCTAGGGCCCACGCTGAGGAGAGCCATTGCCGAGGACAACCTCCTACTCGGCACCTCACGAAATGCCTGAGGAAGGGGGGGGGGAAACTGAGTTCAGGGGCAGGGTAAGGGAAAAAGCTACCAACATCATAATACCAAGCCCTGTATCTGACAAGTCCATGCTCTAAACCATACCCTTTAACTTTCCCAGCGACCCCAAACCATACTGGAGTATGGGTTGACAGGACAGGTCTGCACCCCAAAAAAAGGGTGAGACTTACACGTGAACTTGAAGGAAGAGAAGAAACACAGATATAAAAGGAAGAACTCCCTAGAAGGAACAGGGGGGGTCTCTCCCCCGGGAAAAATAGAAAGAAGAAAGAAGATAAGGGTCCTGGGACAGCGTCCGAGGACTGGAGTCCCACAACCCGTACCAATGGAAGGCTTAGCTAGTTAAGCCAGGCCCGCCCATATAAGAATTTCCATAGACGCCATGATAAAACCGTTCACCTGTGCCCAAGGTCACACCTTTCAAGCCCACTCTTTACAAATCATATTGTTGGGGTCCTTTGCATACGAGCTCAATGTCACTCATGGGCCGTTAAACAAATCGTGTCCCTACAAATGATATTATAAAATAGATAACATATTAGAGCGGCTAACAATATTTTTATAAAATAATACTTATAATACCGTTGGTATTGCAATAGTTTGTAGTTTGGTTAGGAATAGTTTTTGAAAAACTAGTTAATATTGACTAAATTTTGTATGTTTGACCTTAGAAGAAGAAGGACATGCTTGGAGGCTAGAAAAGCGTATGCATGCAATAAATATTGTATGATTGAAAATTTAGCGTCGGAATCTTAACGCGTGGAGTTCTAATCACGTAGGTAATTGGGACAGCCTACCTATATTGAAGCGGATTTGGACATTTTTTGATTGGGGATGTTATGCTCGGTTTATGGTCAACTTGCATCTATCGCTGGACCACAGGATGATATGAATGATCAAAATTAAAAAGATTATCTTTTTGATTGAATAGACTAATCAATGGTTTGGCTATCCTCTCCCTCCAACAAAATGTAAAAATGTATTTTTAGTGATGAAAAAATTCTTCTCTAAAAGAAGAAAAAAAAAAAAAAAAAAAAACTCCTAATAATATTAATTTAAACCACTTTATAACTCTATGCAAGCCATTCGCTTGCTTCAACACAACAATCCACCACAAAAACAATAATCAACATCACGATATATAATACTTACAAATATTAGAAACAATTACATAGTATCCATCACATATACATCAACAATATTCATTCACAATTCCAAAAAATAAGGCCCTCCTAATATAAATTTAAACCACTTTATAACACCATACAAGCTATCCGCTTGCTCAAATACAACAACCCACCATAAAAACAATAATCAACATCACGATATATAATGCTTACAAGTATTAGAAACAATTACATAGTATCCATCACATATACATCAACAATATTCATTACAATTCCAAAAATAAGACACTCCCAATATAAATTTAAACCACCTTATAATACCATACAAGCTACCTTCTTGCTCGAATACAATAACCCACTATAAAAACAATAATCAACATCACGATATATAATGCTTACAAGTATTAGAAACAATTACATAATATCCATCACATATACATCAACAATATTCATTCACAATTCCAAAAAGCAAGACACTCCCAATATAAATTTAAACCATCTTATAACACCATACAAGTCACCCGCTTACTCGAATACAACAACCCATCACAAAACCAATCATCAACATCACAAGTATAGTGTTTTTTAAGTATTTAAACAAATTTTACTTACTATGCTCAAGCCAAGCGTACACTTATAAGAAAAAAGCCAAAATTATCACAAATAATGAATATCTAAACTGCAAAAGAAAAGTTCAATTTATAAAGAGTTTATCAATACACTTACTGGCTATTATAGCATAATGCTCAACATCTTAAAAAAAAAAAAATACACACCCCTTTTTCAACAAATAGATAACCAGTCAGTACCTTCACAAAGAAGTTCCCATCAATGCAAATCAAATTCTGTTTCATAAATCAACAATAAAAACATATAATAATGTATGCTACATGTTCAGGTAAGCCCTTCTTTCCAAACTACAAAATAAGTACTCACGCGCTAGTTCAGAATCTTCTTGGATAGTTTATCCTTTGTCTAAAATCTTTCTACAGTTAAACCCAAACCTGATACAGACTTTTTTATATCAATAATATTCTCTTCATACAGTTTATTTAATGCACTATCTTACAACAATAATGTGAAGCACAATAATATCTAATTTTGATTTATTCCTACTCTAGTCTTTTATTACTATATCAATAACTCTCCTGATCTAATACTAAACAACAACCTTAATCCCAAATTATTTTTTTTTTTCAAAATTTAAGACTTACAGTTCCATAGTGCCACCAGCGTTGGTGTGCTTAAGAGCCTCATTGTAAACACGATCCCAGCAATCAACCTCAGAATTGGGTTGCTCTCGATCGTCAGATCCGCCAACCACTCCTTCAAACTCGAGATCACCAACTCTTGAAATATCAAAATTCACAAAAGATTTTTTGTTGCACTTTCAATGAGCATTAAAAAAAAAAAAAAATGTAACCAATAGAAAGGTGAAACAATTCTTTTACAATTAGAAATTTTGTCACAAATTAATGAAGTGGTCAACTGTGAGCGGTGGATAATTACTTTCACATGAACTCACCACTTTTTTCTCCACTATTTACAAGTTACAACCAACAATTTCAAAGTCATGACAAAAGTTGTCTTTAAACTATAAAGGTAAAAATCTAAAGGGAATAGGGGTTGGAAGCTAACCAAGGCAAGTGCTCAATTGAAATGGATGCAACACGAGCAAGATATGTGTTCAAAAATGGCAAGTATCACTTCAAGGCTATGTCCTTATAGTATTGGACAACTTTGATTTTGACAGCGAATTTTGTATCATCTAAAAGCATCTTCCTTATAAAGACTAGAAAGCTTGATCTAAATTTGATTTTCTAATTTATTCTCTTTTTTTATTACATTCCATTTTTTTTTTCTTTGGTAGAGAAACAAAAATCAAGAAATAACAGTACACGGAATGAATGAACTTAAAATCTTATTATATATGTCCTAAATTGTTCACAAATTTGCTTGCCAGTAGAACTGAATGAAACTTTGTTCTTAAAAAGGAGTTTTACTAAAACCAAGACCAATCATAAAAAGAAAAATAATTTTATAAAATTCAATATACATTCCAAGAATATTTATTTAGTATATGCCTCATTGTACTTCAATTTTCAATTTGGAATATTTATGGCAATTAAGATACCTGTACATATTTATATATAAAAAAAAATTTGAATCAATTGATGCTTCTTGTGTACTTATCATAACATTCCAATCCATAAATAACAATAATAAATTTCCATAAATAAATTATAGGCTTCCTATTTTTGGTGGTGTCTCTCCCATCCAAAAAAATATTGGGTAAAACGAGAAGGATCCAAAGATCAAGCAATTTCCAAGTAGCTTCTCTATAGTACCCACCAAGCCAAATAGACCTGAAACTTTCAGTACCCTCTTTCCACAATCTTCTCACACATTTGGAGTCGAGCTCGACGGCGTCGTCTGGGGAGAGGTAGGGGACGTCGCTGTTTGTTGATGGCGTCGGAGGGCTAGGTCGGCGTCGGCGTCGGCGCTGTGACTAAATGAGAGTGAATCGGAGTGAGTGAGTGAAAAAAAAAAGAGGCTGGTCGACGGCGGCGGCGAGGGACTGGGTCGGCGTCGCCGGCGGGGGCTAAAATATATAATTTTTTTATTGCAGTAAGAGGAGACTACCAATTATGTTAATTTATACAAGCATCCTCCTGTAAATGATTAATTATTAAGTATATACTTAAAAGAAAGTCTACGTAGTCTTATTTCTGTAAGAGAAATTTTATAGTTTCACAAATATCATTAAATAAAACAACTTTCACTAAAAAGTTCAACATAGACTTTATAGTTTTGTTTCATTTATTAAAAAAAAATGGTAAATTACTTTTTAAAGGAGAATGTGAATGTCAATTTGCACAGTCGATATAGAATTTAAGAGCCCACAGGAAAGGACCTTTGGAGCTTTGACTCAGTGATACAATTTAAGAGCTCACATGATTTTTTTTTTTTTTTTTTTTTTTTAAGTAACTATATTCTTAAAACTACTTAAATGAAATTATCTATTTTATACTATGTTTCATTAAAATATTATTTCTTTATTAATTTTATATTGCTTTCTCAAAATATCTTTCTCCATATAGGAGTAAAGAAGTATTAAAACATAGATTTGCATATGAATAGTAACTTTGTATATTTACATGATTACATGGTGATTTTTAGAGTTGGATGTACAAATTTACTCCTTACACTATTATACATTGATTGATGTGAATCATATGAGTATTCTAACGTTGTAGTCATAAAAACATGTAGAAAATTTAACAAAAATGAAAGCTTTAGTTTAGTTCTCATTTCATAATACTTTGAACCCCCAAAAAAATTTTGGGTACCAATATAATTAAGAGAGTGAAGTTTTAACTAGACTAGAGCTAGTCCGATCGCTTTAGAGAGTAAATAAAGTAATTAGAATAGATATCCAGGATTTTTGAGTATTTGTTAGTACCCATGATTTTTTTAATTCATATTTTGGCCCTCTCAATCCAAATCTTGGGTCTGTCCCTGACTTTAAGGTTTAACAAGTATAATTTACCTTTTAAAAAAAGAAAAAAAAAAAAACTTGATAAGGTAGTATTTAATCTTGATAGGGTTTTATCCATTTTCACCTAAATTAGTAAAATTTATATCCAATAACTTAAGGATTCTAATAGAAAAGGTAATATACTGAAAAATAATAATTTAAATGATTTTTTTTTTTTTTTTAAAAGTATATGTGCTCTAATTTTACAATATAAGCATTGTTATTTACCGTTAAAATTCAAGTTAAAAAAAAAAAAAAAACTATTTTCTTTCATTAATTCAATTCAAAGAGAATAAGAAAATGTACCTATATATTGCTTACAAATTTTAAGATTTTGATTTATAAGTAATTAATCAATTTATATATAGAAATAGCTGAGTATCTAATGTAATTGTGATAATAACACCCCTTATAGTTTATCTATATTTATTATACACCATTTTTTGGAACCCTTTGTATTTCATGTTTTTAATCACAAGATGCATGCATTGTTCTCGAGTGTTAAACAAGCTGCCAACACATTAAGACAGTCGACAGTATATTACTCATTCTCACTATTGCATAATTTATAACTATAAAATAATAATTTTTATGATAAGAATTGAAAATGCCACGAGTCACTCCTGGATAAATAAGGGTATATTTGGTAACTATTTTTCCCCCTTATTTTCTGTTTCCAAAAATAATTTTCTATTTTTGAGACTAAAAAACTTATTTAGCAACCCAAAATGAATAGAAAACAAAAACTGTTCTCAAAACTCAATTTGTAAAGGAAATTGAAAACATGTAAAATGTTGTTTTTAGTTTCTAATTTTCAAAAGAAAATAAAAATACGCAATTAATTTAATGAATCTGTCTTATTTAATGGATTAGCATTAGAATTTAAATCCTAATAACAACATATTTTAGTATTTTCTATTTTTTTCTTTAAAAAACTATTTTTTTTTTTAATTTCAACTAACCAAACATGTTTTTTTATTTCAAAAATACAAGAAAATTGTTTTTTATTTATATTCCTAAAAACAAGTTTTTGAAAATAGAAAACAAAAACTGTTACCAAATAATTTTTTTCTCAAAAAAAAAGTTCATGTTATTTTTTTAAATAATTAAAAAAAAAAAACATTTTTCTTCACTAATTCAATGTACCTATATATTGCTAACAAATTTTAAGATTTTTGGTGTGTATCTATATATATATATCAATTTATTATATATAGAAAAAAAAAAATAGCTGCATGAGTCTCTATTGTTATTGTGAAACGTCTTAATCACTTTATACTATATTTATTATACAACATTTTTTGGAACCCTTTGTACCTCATGCTTTTAACCACTAGACTAGATGCATGCATTGTTCTTGTGTGTTAAATAAGCTACCAAGTGCCAACCCATTGGGACAGCCAAGAATTTTAACAATCAAGACTGTTCATATATACTACCGCACATCCTTGGTGCAGTGGTCATTCCACAAGTAATAATGCTTATGAGATGTGAGGGGCAATGATCGGAGTTCAAGTCTCCAGAAAGGAACTTCACACACATATACACTTAGATTAGGTTAGAGTAGAAATTCTATATTGTATAAAAATAAAAATAAAATACTGTTCATATTTCATAGTATATTACTCATTCTCTCCATTGCATAATTTATAAATATATAAAATAAGAATTTTTATGGTAAGAATTGAGATTTTTCGCGCCCGAGGAGTACATCCCAGATAAACAATCATCCCACTTTTTGATTACTTGACTAGGACTTTTGCTTGGCAATCTCTTTTGTATGAAAATTAGTTGGTACTATATCTTCTAATATGGAAATCCAATTGGGGTATTAAATTTCTTGTTTGTGGAACTTACCTTCAATGGAAGACAAACTTGATATTTTCACATAAGATGTTAATGACACAACGCCCCGCTTTTTTTAGGAAAAACAATATGGAAGGAATTGTTGTACATTCCTTATGTAGCATCATAAAATTAATGTGACCTAGATTTTCTCACAATTCCTAAAGCCTATATAAACCCAGTCATTGTAAATCAATTCTCACATCCTGTTCTATCAAATACCAAAAAAAAGAAAAAAAGAAATTACACTCTGAAAATTGAAGAACGAAAGGATGGTGTACAACAAAACCTTTTTGGAACATGTGATGGCGATGATTGGTGGTCAGTGGGTTTGGAAGGTGTACTTTTGCAAGGAGTTCTGTATCAAAGGCTGAAAATAGGAGGTTGTTCTTGGTGTATCATGAAGTATTGGGTTCGGTTAAAAATAATTCCTCTTTTATTTTATTTTTTTACTAATATTTTGTAAGAGAAATAAAATTATTTTTCTTTGATCTTACTCTCTTTTCTTAGTTTCTATTTCATTATTTTGTTTGTCAGGTAATGATTGAGTTTCTTGAGGAAATGAATTTTATTAATAAATAAACTAAATGGAGTATTGTTATTTTGAGTCATGAGTAAAAATGATACTCGCAACTCTTATACTTTAAAAATATATATATATATATATATATATAAAATAAAATAAAATAAATAAAAGGTAAGAAAATAGCTAGAGTTCAAATCTTTGACATCAGGCAGTAGGCACCATAAAAAGTGTTGCTATTACTTGAACTTCATCTTTAATATTATTTTGTAGAAACTTTTTCTAGAACATGGAAAAGAAAAGAAAATTATGAAATTGGTTAAGAAATTCTATTTATTTCTGAAGTATATTTAACTAAGTTTGGCTTATCTCCAGTACTTTTTTAACTTAAATCTCTTTTTGTTTTAATGAAAAACTGTCACATCATTCACTAGCTAGATAAAAAGTGGAGATTAAAATCTACTATAATTTGTCATTGTATATTTAAAATAGAAGGACATGTCCAGTTAAAAAAATACTGAAAGTAAGTCAAACTCATTTAACCATTTTGCTGCCCTTTTGTAGTTTTGTACCGTACTCATTTATTATGAGATACAAGACTAGCGTCAGCAAAAAAAAAAAAAAAAAAAAAAAAAAAAAAAAAAAAAGCCTCCATAATTTTTAATTGTTTATTTAGAATTCTACATTTCTGAGATGCAAACCCAGAGTGAAAAACAGGGAGTGTTTAGAATTCCACTTGTAAAGCATTTTGCAATGGTGACTTTGGGGATAGGTAACATATGTATTTCATAAAAAAGAAAAGGTAACATTTAGTAAATAAATGAAGTTATACCATTGTGGATAACTGAATATTATTTTCCCAAACACTCAAAGCATTGTGCTTCAATTTAAATATTTAAATATTATAGTGAATGTAATAAATAAGGAAATTAAAACATGATGGGCTCTTGTTAGAATACAAGCCCAGTCTTTAACAGCGCTCATACAAAGAACTTCAAAATAGTTTTTGAATTGTTAGGGAACGGGTTCTACAAACGAGCGTAAGATTTTCATACGTGAGTAAATTTGTGTGATCTGGACCATTTAATCAAATTTAATATACACATATTACAATTTGACAGATTATTTGGATGTATTTCAAATTTTCAATATAGGATTTTTTTTTTTTTTTTTTTTTTGAGAATCCATTTTTTTTCAATATAGGCGTGGTTAGTGACTAGGCGTTGAGCCAACAAAATTTTGGTTTTGGGTTCCCACTAATCTCTAGCGCGTTAATTCTCATTTCTCCTTATGTTATCCGGATATGTAAGGGTTTTTTTTTTTTTTTTTTTTTTCTTTTTTTTTCCTCTAAAAAAAAAAGTTTAATTTTAATGTTATTTATGAAAAAGTCTCATGGTCCTCTCATTAATTTTGTTTTCTACAAGTAAGACTTGAGTCCTGATTTGATATAATAGAACATAACGAGGTGATACACATAACATTTTGGCCAGATTCCATCCCTTACATAAAATCACTACATTTTCTAAATTCATGTCCATATAACATGTTCTTAATCTATCAAACTTTTTGTGTGAAAAAAAAAAAAATGCTATGCAGATTTGGACCCTTGGGCACTTCTTCTCCCGAGAAAACTCCATGACGATTCTCTCCCTCCTTAAAATATTGGTATCAAAGCTATGGTTCATCAACTTCTGCATGAAATAGTGTATACATGTGGTGCAACTCTTATAATTAAGGGTGCTTCTTATTCTTACCGTCTTACGTACGTATAAGGGTTGAGTCCTATATTAAGTAAAAGTACAATTTTTTTTTTTTTTAAAGAGAGTAGTTTATTCATAATTTTATAAAAGATTTACATGTTAAGATAAGTTAGTTCAATGTGATAGATGCTAACATGTGAAGTAAAGATTAGTTATGAGCTCACACATGAGGATTCGGTACTTCTAATTAATATAGCCCTATAAATTAAAAATATATATACACAAAGCTACAATTAAACATAAATAATGAAAGGAGATTGTTCTTGGTATATCTTGAAGTTTTGGATTCAAGATTTATAATAATATTTTTTTTTTTTTAGTTATTTACTTTAGTAAGAATAATAAAAGTACATGCCTTTCATTCTCTCTTTCTCTCTCTCTTTTCGATTCATTTTGTTTTTCAGGTAATGATTGGGTTTCTTGAGGAAATGATTTTATTAATAAGTTGAATTATATGTGTTTTTATTTTGAATCGTCTCTATTTCATGAGTAAAATGATAGCCTCATAGTTTGTTTCTCCCAGAGTTAGGAGTGTGCATCCAACCTACTAACCTGCTAAAATCGACTCGACCCAACCCAACCCAACGGGTTGGATTGGTTGGTTTTTAGGAGTGGGTGGGTTGGGTTGGGTTTGGATCATAACAATCACAACCCGCCTAACCCGACCCGACCTACCTATATATTTAAAATTTAAAATTATATATATTTAATATATATATATATATATGTATTTAAAACTATATTGTATAATTAATAATTTTTTATTTAATTTTTTCCCTTATTCAGCTCTTCCTATATAAAACTCAATTACTTCGCAAACTCTAATAATTTTATTTCTCTCTCTGTCGCCTCCCATTCCCACTCTCTCACTCCACTCTTATTTGTTTATAACTAAGTTGAGATACTAGTTCATGTATATTTTGTTTATCAACTCAGTTGGATATATTTTGTTTATAACTGAGTTAAAATATTAGTTTATGTATATTTTGTTTATCAACTTAGGTGACAAGTGAGATATATTTTTTTGCTCAATTTAATAATAATAGTAATAATAACAAAAATTGTCCAACTCATGGGTTCAACCCGACCCAACCCGATCCATGTGGGTTGGGTTGAATGCCTATGATGGGTTGGATTGGGTTGGGTTTTTTTAACCAACCATGGTGGGTTGGGTCAAAAAATTCCCTTAACCCGACCCAACCCAACCTATGCACACCCCTACACACAGAGTACTGTTTCATGCTATTTTTGTTGTAGAGGCTTCTTGTAGAACATGGAAAAGCAAAGAAGATTGTAAAATTGGTTTTAAAAAACTCCATTTTTTAGAGCAATTACATCAGAGCATTTGTATCAGTTTGTCTAAAATTTTGCCTATTTTACACTAAAAACCTACTCTTTCTATTTACAAAAACAATTTAAATAATCATTTATTATTATTATTATTATTATTTTATTATTTAACATATCCACCTACCCACTACCCACTATATCCACAACACGGTCTCTCTTAAGTGCATCATTTTACACATTTTCGCTCAAAATCCATCCACATCAATTCTTCTACAATACTCTTCATTTTCCAAATTGCTATAGTAACCGTGTATATTTACACGGTTACTGTAGCTTTGTATAATAATATTTTATTATTTTTTTCTCTCTCACTGGTTAGACTCCCTCTCTTTCCCAATGCCACAACAACCCATCAGTAGAAGAAAAATGAAGAAGAAGAAGAAAAAAGAAGGGGAGAACCACCCCACCACCAACCCAGCACCACCCAGCCACCATTGCAACCCAGTCACCACCATTCTAACCCATTTCAACAATTGATAATCCACCACAAAATCAACCCAAAATCAACAGAAAATCAAACCAAAACATCAGAAAACTCAACTCAAAATCAAGTAAAACTAAAATCCACCAAAATCCATCGGAAAGCCCAACTAAAAAACAACCCAAACCCGTTGGATTTGCCATTGCTGCTGTCGGATCTGCCATCGTTGCTACCGCTGGATCTTTTGTTGCTACTGCTACCGCCGTTTATGAGTGTTGGGTTTGAGATATGAGAGAGGAAGAGAGTTAAGGGAGGAATGGTGTGGATGTTGATAAACTAAGAAACGACAGTGTTGATATATTGAGAAAGAGATGTATATTAAAGAAATAGATAGATAGATATTAATAAAATAATAATAAAAAAGAATAAAAAAAATATTATCTAAATAAATCAGAGTGTATAATAGATAAACTGATGTGGATGTTTTAGAAAAATGATGGGGTAAAATAGAAAAAGTAGGTTTTTATGATAAAATAGATGAAATATTTTAGAAGAATTGGTGTGAATGCTCGAGCAACCACATCAGTGTGTCTAAAAGATTTTGTCTATTTTACACAAAATACTTACTTTTTCTATTTTACACCATCATTTTTACAAAACACCCACATCAATTTATCTATTATACACACATTTTAATTAAAATAATATTTTCCTTACTTTTTTTATTATTTTCCACCTAACCCAACCAACCCTTCTTTTTTATCTGAATACACCCCCTTTCCCTTCTTCTTCTTCTTATTCCTATCTCTATCTCCGCCACTCTTTCTTCTCTTTTTTTTTTTTTTTTTTTTTTGAGAATCTTTTTCTTTCCTCTTCTTCTTTTACAATTTGGGTTTTATACTTTTATTATAGATGATGATTTTGGGTTGGGTTTGATTAAGGCAGGGATTTTGGGTGGAGAAAGCAAAAATTTTGGGTGGAGAAAATGGTGATTTTGGCATCTTCTTCTTTCTTTCTTCTTCTTCTCCTTCTTCTTTTTTCAATTTTGGTTTGATTATTTATATGAATTTGTATATGGGTTTGATGAATTTGGATCTAGATTTGGTGTGTCCATGTTGTTGTGGTGGTGGTTGCCGGTATTGGGTTGCAGTGGTGGTGGTTGGCGGTACTATGTTGCAGTGGTGGTGCTTAGCAGTTAGCGGTGTTGGGTTGTTGTGATGGTCGGCTGCTTCTTCTTCTTCTTGGCATTGATGAGTGGGTGAGAGAGGGTCTGATAAGGCAAGAGAGAGGAGAGAGAAAAAAATATAAAAAAATATATAGAAGAGCTACAGTAACCGTGCAAATTTACACGGTTACTGTAGCTCATGAAAATTTTTAGAAGACTTTACACAATTTTACATGAACTGATGAAGGAGGTTTTTTGATCAAAATGTGTAAAATGGAGGAGTTTTTGTATTATAAAAGACTATCCACCAACTGATGTGGATGCTTTATTGTATTATAGAGGGACTGGTGCAATTGCTCAGACTCTAACATATCCACCACACGACACACACTATATCCATCAGATCATCTTTGTCTCTCTATTTTTCTCATTTTTCAAAATATTAATCTCTCTTCTCCACAGCCCAACCATCTCCTCTCTAACTCTAAAACTCTGTCTCTCACGTCCTCAATAGCTAGAGCTCGCCTTATGCTCCATCCAAGGCCAAGAGCCCCAAGCCTTCGCCAACACCGGCGGTGGCAGTGAAGATTAGCTGCAGCACAGCCACAAACATTGGTCCAAATCTTTTGTTTCTCTCATGGTAGCGGCGAACACTCTACCCAAGCTTCCATGGCAGCGGCGACAGCACCTTCTGCATGGGTTTTGGTTTGATTTTCTATTGATTTCGGGTTTGATTTTCTGTTGATTTTTGGTTTAATTTTCCATTGATTTTTTGGTTGGATTATTATGTGTTGTAATGGTGGTGGTGGTGGTGGTAAGGTGGTGCTAGGTTGTGGTGATGGGTGGATGTTTGATTGGCTGTGCTCTTTAGATGAAGAGAGAGAGAGATGAAGCAGAAGAATTTTATTTATTTATTTATATTTCCAAAAACAAGTTTTTGAAAATAGAAAACAAAAACTGTATACCAAATAGTTTTGTTTCTCAAAAAAAAAGTTCATGTTATTTTTTAAAATAATTAAAAAAAAAAAACATTTTTCTTCACTAATTCAATGTACCTATATATTGCTAACAAATTTTAAGATTTTTGGTGCGTGTATATATATATATATATATATATATATTGCTAACAAATTTTAAGATTTTTGGTGCGTGTATATATATATATATATATCAATTTATTATATATAGAAAAAAAAAATAGCTGCATGAGTCTCTAATGTAATTGTGAAACGTCTTTATCACTTCGTACACCATTTTTTGGAACCCTTTGTACCTCATTCTTTTAATCACTAGATGCATGCATTATTCTTGCGTGTTAAACAAGCTACGAAGTGCCAACCCATTGGGACAGACGAGAATTTTAACAATCAAGACTGTTCATATATATATATATATATTTTTTTTTTTTTTGAAGAGAAGACTGTTCATATTTCATAGTATATTACTCATTCTCTCTATTGCATAATTTATAAATATATAAAATAAGAATTTTTATGATAAGAATTGAGAGTGTTACGGGCCCTAGGAGTAAATCCTGAACAAACAATCATCCAACTCTTTGTTTACTTGACTAGTACTTTTGCTTGGCAATCTCTTTGGCATGAAAATTAGTTGGTACTATATTTTCTAATATGGAAATCCAATTGGGGTATTAAATTTCTTGTTTGTGGAACTTACCTTCAATGGAAGACAAACTTAATATTTTCACATAAGATGTTCATGACCAACGCCCCGCCTTTTTTAGGAAAAACAATACGGAAGGAATTGTTGTAAATTCCTTATGTAGCACCATAAAATTAATGTGACCTAGATTTTCTCACAATTCCTAAAGCCTATATAAACCCAGTCATTGTAAATCAATTCTCACATCTTGTTCTATCAAATACAAAACAAAACAAAAAAAATTACACTCTGAAAATTGAAGGCCGAAAGGATGGTGTACAACAAAACCTTTTTGGAACATGTGATGGCGATGATTGGTGGTCAGTGGGTCTGGAAGGTGTACTTCTACAAGGAGTTTTGTATCAAAGGCTGAAAATAGGAGGTTGTTCTTGGTGTATCATGAAGTATTGGGTTCGATTAAAAATAATTCTTGTTTTATTTTTTTTTACTAATATTTTGTAAGAGAAATAATATTATTTTTCTTTGATCTCACTCTTTTTTCTTAGTTTCTATTTTATTATTTTGTTTGTCAGGTAATGATCGAGTTTTTTGAGGAAATGAATTTTATTAGTAAATAAACTAAATAGAGTATTGTTATTTTGAGTCATGAGTAAAAATGATACTCGCAACTCTTATCCTAACATATAAATATATATATATAAGGTGAGAAAAAAAGCTAGAGTTCGAATCTTAGACATCAGGTAGTAGGCACCATAAAAAGTGTCATTATTACTTTAATTTTATCTTTAATATTATTTGAGTAATGCTACAGGTACAAATTATTTTTCAACATTTTTACAAAATGTTGATATAACTAACCTTTTATTGGTTTTCATCGAAGTCCACTATTAATATCATTTTTTCAGTTACTAATAATCACTCACCACATCAACATTATTTTTTTGTAAAATAGTTTGTATCTCTAGTATTATTCATATTATTTTGTAGAAACTTTTTCTAGAACATTGAAAAGAAAAGAAAATTGTGAAATTGGTTAAGAAATTCCATTTATTTCCAAAGTATATTTAACCATTTTGCCGCCCTTTTGTAGTTTCGTACTGTACTCATTTATTATGAGATACAAGACTAGCATCAGCAAAAAAAAAAAAAAAAAAAAAAAAAAAACCTCTATAAATATATATATATTTTTTATTTTAGAATTCTGAGATGCAAACCCTGAGTAAAAAAAAAAGGAGTGTTTATTTAGAATTCCACTTGTGAGGCATTTTGCAATGGTGACTTTGGAGATAGGTAACATATGTATTTCATTAAAAAAGAAAAAAGAAAAAAAAAAGGTAACATTTAGTAAATAAATGAAGTAATACCATTAATTGTGGATAACTGGATATTATTTTCCCAAACACTCAAAGCATTGAACTTCAATTTAAATATTTAAATATTATAGTGAATGTAATGAATAAGGAAATTAACATGATGGGCTTGTTAGAATACAAGCCCAGTCTTTAACAGGGCTCATACAAAGAACTTCAAAATAGTTTTTGAATTGTCAGGAAACGGGCTCTACAACCGAGCGTAAGATTTTCACACATGCATGAATAAATTTGTGTGACCTAGCAAAAATTATATCTTGTACCTGGCAATGGCATAACTGCCGGATACACCATATATGAGCTCATGACCTAAACCATTTAATCAAATTTAATATATACATATAACAATTTTACAGATTATCTGAGTGTATTTCAAATTTTCAATATAGGACGGTATAACAATAGTTGGAGTGAAAATATTTAATTTAACCAACCTAGCAAGTGGTCTAGTGACTAGGCCTTGAGCCAACAAGACTTTGGTTTTGCGCGTTAACTCTTATTTCCCCTTATGTTATCTCAATATGTAAGGGCTTTTTTTTTTTTTTTTTTTTTTTTTTTTAAACAAAAAAAAGTTTAATTTTAATGTTATTTATGAAAAAGTCTCATGGTTCTCTCATTAATTTTGTTTTCTATGAGAAATACTCGAGTCTTGATTTAATATAATAGAACACAATGGGATGATACACTTAACACTATTGGCTAGATTCCATCCCTTACATAAAATCACTACATCTTCATGCCCATATAACATGATGTTCTTAACCTATCAAACTTTTTGTGTAAAAAAAAAATAAAAGCTATGCATATTTGGACCTTTGGGCACTTCTCTCCCTAGAAAATTCCAAGGATCCCTTGAGCGATTCTCTCCCCCTTAAAAAAATTGTTATCAAAGCTATAGTTCAACTTCTGCATTAAATAGTGCATGTATACATGTATTGAGGTGCAACTCTTATAATTGAGGGGTGCCTCTTACTCTTACCGTCTTACATACGTATAAGGATTGAGTCCCATATTAAGTAAAAGTACAATTTTTTTTTAAGAGAGTAATTTATTCATAATTTTATAAAAGATTTACACGTTAAGATAAGTTAAGTCAATGTGATAGATGCTCACATGTGATATAAAGACTAGTTACGAGCTCACACATGAAGATTCGGTACTTCTAATATGGCCCTATAAATTAAACATATATAATGAAAGAAGGTTGTTCTTAGTATATCTTGAAGTTTTGGGTTCAAGATTTATGATAATCTTTTTTCTTTTTCTTTTTTGTTATTTACTTTAATAAGAATAATAAAAGTACACGCCCTTCATTCTCTCTTTCTCTCTCTTTTCTATTCATTTTGTTTTTCAGGTAATGATTGGGTTTCTCAGGGAAATGATTTTATTAATAAGTTGAATTATGTGTTTTTATTCTGAATTGTCTCTCTTTCATGAGTAAAATGATAGCCTCATTTGCAGTGTTATAGTTTGCTTCTCCCAGAGTACCGTTTCATGCTATTTTTGTTGTAGAGACTTCTTCTAGAACACGGAAAAGAAAAGAATTAAGATTGTAAAATTGGTTTAAAAAATACTCCATTTTTTAAATTCCAAATTATAATTTGAACTTCAAATCCAATAGCTTTGAGCAGTAACTTTTGCTTGCAGACCATTAAAATACACATATTACAATCGGATAGGTCACAGAGTAATTATCTTTGTGAATTATGAAAAAGTCACGTGGTTCTCTTATTAAATAATTAATTTTGTTTACTATGAGTAAGATTTTTTTTTTTTGGGAGAAGATTCTACAAGTAAGACTTGAGTCCTGATTTAGAGCATTCACATATCAGCTTGCACAAAGAATTTTGTTTATTTTTGTATAAAAGGCTACTTTTTTTTTACACAACCACCATTCAAAAAAAACCATATCCAATTATTTATTTGACCACATTTCATTAAAATATTATTTATTTACTAATTATTTATTATTTTCTCTGTTTCTGTGTGTGTATATATATATGCGTATATATATATATATATAATATTTTTAAAAAATATTTACATATGAATAGCAATTGTATAAATATACACTGTGGGGCCCAATAGTTTGTGGGTTCGGTCCGCTCACTTATGGGGAGTCCACAGACCCCAAACTGAAGGAGGCCAGGGCCCAAGCCCAAAAATAGTAAGCCCAAAAGTGGCCCGAAAATACGGCCGAGGACAGCTTAGTCCTCGGCAGACCCAAAGTCTCATTGATGAAAGTGGCATACAAGCAAACTTAAAAGATCAGAAAATATCTCGGGGAAATTGTCCTTAATACCCTTCATTGACATGACATTGCACCTAACAGAACCGGATTCTTAGGCTTTATTAACCATGCCCAACAATGCTGGGATGGGATTGACGGGACAAATATCAATCCTGGAAAAACTGACCCTACACGTGGACGAGGGACAACAAACGTAGGCTAGTATAAAAGGAAAGGTAAACTAATTAGGAGGGGATCCTATCTCACTTCCTGAAAAAAAAAAAAAACTCCAGGAATGAGAATGTCCGGATAATATATATACGCTCCACCATGGAAAACCCATCGACGGGTAACCGGAGAAAAACACTAGTGCTCCTCGAACATGATCCGAAGAGTCCAATCCCTCAATTTATAGAGTTATTGGGCTTGGATATCCGGACTAAAGCCTTTTCCAGTCTAGGCTTATCTAAGGTCCGGCCTGTACTAACGCCCCGTGACCCAACGCTAGCCTTTCAAGCCCACTCTCTACAAATATTATTGTGGGGGATCTTTCACGCGCGAGCTCAACGTCGTTGTTGGGCCGTTTAAGAGTCGTGTCCCTACATACACGATTACTGTAGTAACAATATAAATTTACACATTTATAGATTGATTGATGTAGGTAGTTTTTAGCTTAAATATGTAAATTTAAAATATTTTTCTATTATATCCACACCGATATGAGGGCTCAATATAATAGAACCACAACGGAATGATCCACGTTGGTGAGATTCCATCCCTTACATAACATCACTACAATCGCACACATGGTAAATTGAGATCCCCATAAAAAAATGTATATCATTTTTTTTATAGCAGTAGACCACAAATTATGTATTTTAATATATGCTCCCTCCCGTAAAAGATTAATTAATTATACTTACAAAGGAAGTTTATATAGTTTTATTTTTGTATAATAGAAATTTTTTAGTTTCAAAAATATCATTAAATAAAACAAATTTCATTAAAAACCTCTACATATATTTTTATAGTTTTGTTTCATTTATTTTAAAAAAGGGGAAATTAATTTTTAAATCTGAGAGTTTTGAGTATATTTCATTTGGTCTTGAAATTTCAAAATGTTTCATTTAAACTTCAAAATTTCTAAAAGAGTTTCATTTCAATCTCATAGTTTAAGATAGTTTTATTTAAATATTAGAGTTTTGGGTAAATTCATTTAAACCTCAAATTTTGGAAAATAAAAATAAATTAAAGCAACTCTGCACATGATGTTTAATGGTATTAATGGAAAAAATGTGATAGAAATTTTTAATGAAACAATTTTTGAAAATTTGAGGTTTAAATGAAACACTTTAAAATTTGAAAATATAAATAAAAAGTATCCAATAACTTATATAAGGATTCTAATAGAAAAGAAAATATACTGAAAATAATAATTTAATTATAGATATATATTTTTTGGTAAAAGCATATGTGCTCTAATTTTACAATATTAGCATTTTTATATACCGTTAAAATTCTAATTAAAAAAAAAAAACCATTTTCTTAAATTAATTCAAGTCAAAGAGAATAAGAAAATGTACCTATATATTGCTTACAAAGAAAACGTCCTTGATAATTACCCAGTATCTATTATACACCCTTTTTTTGAAACCCTTTGGACATCATGTTTTTAATCACTAGATGCATGCATTGTTCTTGAGTGTTAAACAAGCTGCCAACCTATTGGGACAGCCGAGATTTTTACAATCACGACCATTCATAGTATATAACTCATTCTCTCGACTGCGTAGTTTAATTTATAAATATACAATAAGGATTTTTACAATCACTTTTTGATTACTTGAATAGTAATTTTGCTTCGTAATTTCTTTGGCATGAAAATAAAGTGACATTAATGAGTACAAAGAAAACCTAAAAGCATCTTTGGTACCATATTCTATTATGGAAATCCAACTGGGGTATTTAATTTCTTGTTTGTGGAACTTACCTTCAATGGAAGACTTGATAATTTCACAAAAGATGTTCATGACACAACGCCCGTCTTTTTCTAGGGAAACAATATGGAAGAAATTTTTGTACTTTTGTTATGTAGCACCATAAAAATTAATGTGACCTAGAGTTTCTTTCAATTCCTAAAGCCTATATAAACATGACTATTGCAAATCATTTATCTCACCTTACCTATCAAAAATAAAACAAAATGCACTCTGAAAGCTTAAGGACGAAAGGATGGACCGGCGTACAACAAAACCTTTTTGGAACATGTGATGGTGATGATTGGAGGTCCATGGGTCTGGAAGGTGTACTTCTACAAAGAATTTTGTATCAATGACTAATGATAGGAGGTTGTTCTTGGTATATCGTGGAGTTAAGGGTTGGATATCAAATAAATAATTTTTTTTTTTTTTTTTACACTTATATTTTGTAAGAAAATAAGTATGTCTGTATGTGTTGCTCACTTGTTGATCTCTCTCTCTCTCTCTATGATGTCATTTGTAATGATTGGGTTTCTTGAGGCAACAAGTTTTACCAAAACCAAATTATTTATATTGAGTCGTAAATTTTCACTCTCATGAATAAAGTTGATTCTCCCATTTGCAGTGTTGAAGTTTGCTTTTCCTAGAGTATTGTTTCATGCTATATATACCTTGTTATCCTTTTGAAGAGGCTTTTTCTGGAACATAAAAAATAACAGAAGATTGTAAAATTTGTCAAGAAACTCCATTGTTTAAATCTTAAGTATATTTTAACAATTTCCCCTCCACTCGTGCTCATTTATTATGAGATACAAAGCTAGTGTCAAAAAAATTATAACAATATTTCTTCAGAAATCGACATTTTTGAGATGCAAACCCTCCAAAGCTTCGAGTAAAACATAAAATAAAAGTAATTAGTTTACGATGATGAGTTCAGAAATAGGTGACATTTAGAAAATGAAGTTTTACCGTTGTTGATATTAGTTTTTCCAAATAACAAAGTTTAGTTACAAAATTGGTTGGAGGTTAAGGCTACAGTCTTTTTCAATATCTTTTTATTGGAGGTGAATTTTGAAAATTCCACCATTAGATTACATCTTCTTCTTATATACTCCATATTTGCAAAATTTCTAGAAAATTGAAGATTAATAACTATGTCATTAATAAAGTGTTTAAATTGCAAGATTTTATAATATAAAATTATACATAAAATGTAAGTTTATAAATCATATAGTAAATAATATCCAATTGACATAAAATTTGATAAGTGTATTAAGAGTGTAAAGAACATGCAATCCAACAGTTAGATTTTCCAAATATATAGTAATATTTATTTTATTGAATAAGATTGTAACATTAAACTACAACCAATTTTGTAACTAAATTTTATCATTTCCCAAATACTCAAAAGTCTCAACCCTTTGAGCTTCAATTTATTAGTGAATGTAATAAATATGGAAATTAATTCACATAATGGGCTTGTTAGAATACAAGCCCATTCTGTAACATTAATAGGGCTAATACAAGAACTTCAAATCCATTTGTTTTTGAATTGTCAGGGAACGGGTTCTGGAAATGAGCGTAAGATTTTGGGCCATTAAATTAAATTTCATATGACAGATTATCTGTGTGTATTTCAATGGATAGTAAAACAATTGCAGGACTGAAATAATTTATTTTAATTTTGATTTTATTTATGAAAAAGTAATGTCGTTCTCTTATTAATAAATAAATAAATTTTGTTTTCTGTGAGTAAGACTGGAGTTCTAATTGATTAATATAATAATAGAACGCAATGAGGTGATATGCATTGGTCAGATTCCATGCCTTACATAACATTAATACATTTTCTACATTCATAACCAAATGTGGGGTCTTATGTGTTTTTATTTTTTTTTTAATTTTAAAAAATATATAAGTTGTCCATTTTTTTTCTCCACTCTTAATATGGTCCAAAGAATTGAGTGATGCTACTATAAATTTTATTACATAAAATTTTCAAATTAATGTGTTACCAATGATAAGAAGAAATTTAAAATAAATAAATAAATTATAGTATTGAACATTAACCAAATTGATGGTTAATAAACTGTATATTATTTAAATGTTATTTAAATATGAAAAAGACTCATTTAAAAGTTACCACCTTACACCTAAAATTGTATTGAACCAACCCTAAAAATATATAAGATGTTCTTAGGCTATCAAACCTTTTGTATGGAGAAAAAATTGTAATGCAAGTGTGAGTGTGCAGCTCTTATAAGCGTGCCTCTTATGTATAAGCATTGAGGGACAAAATGGGCTTCTGTTCTTTTCAGCCAAATTAATTAGCTTTTTGCCCTTCTTTCCAAACTAAATAGAGAAATGCCCCTCTTTTGAAACTCGACTTTTTCAAAATCGAGTTAAGCCCTATAGTGACGTTTTCAAGGACTTATAGTGACGTTTTTAAGGACCTATAGTGGCGTTTTGTAACTTGATATCCAGGAAATCGAGTTATAGGCAATTTCCTGGATATCAAGTTACAAAACGTCACTATAGGTCCTTAAAATGTCAGTATAGGTCCTTGAAAACGTCACTATAGGGCTCCATAAATTTTTTTTTTTTTTTTAAACTCGATTTTGAGAAAGTCGAGTTTCAAAAGAGGGGCATTTCCCTATTTAGTTTGGAAAGAAGGGTAAAAAGCTAATTAATTTGGCTGAAAAGGGTAAAAGGCTAATTAATTTGGCTGAAAAGGGCAGAAGCCCATTTTGTCCAAGCATTGAGTCCGATAATACTGAGTTAAAGTTTTTTTTTTTTTTTTAAAGTAGTTTATTCATGATTTTATAAAAGATTTACACGTTTATTAAGACTTTAAGGTGTGGGTGATCAATGTGATATATTCTCGAATGAGAAGGCGAGATTCGTTATGAGCTCACACATGAGAATTCAGTACTTCTAATATTTTCTAAATAATAATATAGCCTTTTAACACACACACACACACACACATATATATATATATATATATATATAATCTGACCAATTTATTTGGATAACTGTCTCAAATAATTAGAAACCAAGATAGAAGATCGCTGAATCGTTTTATTTGGCCATAGATTATACATAAACAAAATATGAACCAGTTCCCGACGTTAACCAATATTTGCAGTTATCTCTAGAAAGTTGACAAGTAGTTTTTAGCAGGGTTTAATTGAATGTTATCCCTTCTAGATTTAATTATCTATCACTTTGTTTTCAAAGATTTGAATCTTAAAAAGTGAAAAGCATACCTTTTCTTTTTCTTTTTCTTTTATGAGAAACAAAACATACATTTTCAATTGGTCAATGATGTCGATTGCTTAACTATGGGTAAAATCCATTGGTCACAAAATTTGGGTAATTAAATTGGAATAATTAACAAGGGGTCACCGTCAAATTAAAATTCAAGTAATACATTGTTATTAATTGTTATAACATTACTTTTTTGGGAAAATCATCCCTGACTTACGTGACAATCCATCACATACATGTTTTTAAACAAGCACTCTGATTATCTATATGACTTGTTGAGAAATTTGTATCTCAAAATGTTCATCTATCTACGCATATCAATAGAATGTAGAAACCTTTTTTTATATACTAAAGCAACCTTAGCCAAAAGTTCAGTACAGAATATTAAACATAATTGATTTTATTTATTTTGAATCCTTCATTACAACTTATCAAAGAATGACAACTATTACACAATCTTCTTTTTTTTTTGGCAACAATCAACTTATGTTTTTACCATAAGGAACTCAGATGCAAATTGACAATTGAAAACTATTGAACAAATTGAAGGCATGCATATAACAATTTCTTTGAAAAAATTAAAGGTCAGCTGTGTAAGGCACGTTGGTAACTGGCAACCATGAACCGCCAGAGATGAAGTTTGCAACGGTGTATTGTGAAGCTATAGATGCACTAGTAATGACATGGTAGCCAGGCCAATTAACTCTATTAGCAGTCGATGAGCCTGGCCCCGTGTTGGCATACTCCCCATAGTACAAGGTACTGAGGGCAAAATTTCCACTCCATTCCATCCATCCAGCTGGAGCGATCAAGCTATCCAAGTATGTTTTCATAAAAACCGTGCGTGAATACTTCTTCCATGGCCTCCCTAAGTATGTCTTAACCGAGCTCTGGGACGACATTAAATCTGAAGCAGCCTTGACTGTACAATCATGAATGGAAATTCCAGTGTTTTGATTAGGATCAGTCCTACCTTGGGCAGTAAGAGTGTTGGTCTTGTTAGGAGGGTAACGAGCATAAATGTTACAATTTTGCAACACAACTGCAGCATTTCCAAATATGAAATCAACTGTACCATATATGTCACATTCCCTATAGAATTGCCTTTGGGAATGGACATAGAGGGTGTCTTGGTACCCTTCCAAGCTGCACCTGTAAAATACCGAGAGATCAGACCCAGAACGAAGGGCCACGGCTTGATGATTTGCTGCTCCAGCAGTGTTCCTTATAGTGATGTCGCGAGCAATGAATCCATCTCCCACGACAGCTGAAAATTCAAAATAACAAGAGCTTAATTTTCATGTCAATATTTTAGTCAAATTCTAGATTAACATTCATTATTTTAGTAAAATTATGACTATATAAGCTGTAAAACATAATATTTTGGGGTAATTAGTTGTGTCAAGTTAGCTAGGACCACAAGTAATTAAATACGACAATAGTTATCAGCATAAAAGCATTATTATATATATACAAAATCTTGTCAAATTAGATGACTTAGTAATCGTACTTAATTTTGAAAAGAAGGCTAAAATATATAATCGATAACTAAAGCCTCTTCAAAATTAAGAAAGTACATATCCAATATATGTACTGAATGCGAATCTTACAAACTCAAGAGAACCCCATGTTATGGGACATCCAATACATATGTTAGATTCTAGAGACAATTTTTCTATCCTTTGAACCTAAACCTACATGTGGGACCTGGAGAGATTTAAAAAAAAAAAAAATTAAAAATCCAAAACCAAGCCTTGGTTTGGTATATTAATAACGTGCATTATGCATGAAATATGACTCCTTTCAAATTCAAAGTTTAATTAATAATCTCACTAAAATTTTTAAATTATGCACTCAATAACTCAGTTGACTACATATCTAAAAATTTAACTGAGGTCAATTTATGCAAGGAGGTGCTTTTTTTTTTTTTTTTTGGAACTAGCCAGAAGGGAACCAATTAACAACAATTTCTTAACACTAAAATTTAGCATATATATTATTAGAAATCAATTGAATTTACTTACCAATTGTGGCTGAATTGAAGGTTGTAGAACCTCCACCAACACTTTTGCTCCCAGTGATTATGGTTTTTCCTATACCATCTCCTACCAACATAATATTTTTCAACTTTATCTCAACGTTTTCTTGGTATGTCCCAGCCTTCACGTATATCACAAACCTTCCACTTCCTGACTGTGACGTAGCTGCACTTATCGCCTCCTTTATCGTCTTATAATTCCCTGAACCATCTTGTGCAACCACAATATTAGCCTTAGGAGCCGAAGAAGACTGCAAGAGTTTCCGGTCCCCAGGCTTAACCCAAGTTGGGAAACCATGTTTGTAACTCGGTACAGTGTATGGAACTTTGTTAAGAGACAAAGCGTTGCTAATTAGCTTAGAAACGTTGTTTGACATCAAGGGCAAGAGATTGTCCGGGACCCCTAGCTCAATAAACCCGGCCCGACAAGTCTCAAGGTTGGTTAGAGCCGTGCTGAGCCATGTTTGAGCATCGGTTTGGCTGCACTTGACATTAGGGTCAATGGTTTTGTTTAGCCTGTAGTGGGTATACTCATAAAGCTCAAGGCAATCTGCCCATGCAGCCTTTTCACGAGCATTTTTGCTCTTGGGCCCTAGTGAAATTATGTTACTTTGAGCTTTTAGGGCACGTTCTAGTGCTAGTTGCTTTGAGATTGTGAAAAAATCGGACTTTTGCTTGATGGGGCTGTGGTAATTAAGCTTCTGGCTTAAAAAATAGTCACATGGCTCAGGGTTTGGGGTTTGGCTGCACCATTTTTTAATATCTGCTTGAGAGTAACCAAGAATGGTTAGAGACAGAAAAAGAGACACAAATAGAGGTGCAACCAATGCTCGAAGTTTCATGTTTTTTGGCCTTTTTGATGGGCTATAAAAAATGTTGGACAGACAAGGGACAATATTATTAGATGTGAATGATTGGGTGTTTGGGATTTGTATGGGACTTAATTAATGCCTCCAGACTGATACTTATATAGAAGAAGAAAACGATAAGAGACGTAACTTTTTTTTCTTCTTCTAGTTTTTATAATAATTAATGACATTTATTTTTTTCAAAATTAGAATGAATGATATTATAAAATAGATAACATATTAGAGCGGCTAACAATATTTTTATAAAATAATACTTATAATACCGTTGGTATTGCAATAGTTTGTAGTTTGGTTAGGAATAGTTTTTGAAAAACTTACTAATATTGACTAAATTTTGTATGTTTGACCTTAGAAGATGAAGGACATGCTTGGAGGCTAGAAAAGCGTATGCATGCAATAAATATTGTATGATTGAAAATTTAGCGTCGGAATCTTAACGCGTGGAGTTCTAATCACGTAGGTAATTTGGACAGCCTACCTACATTGTAGCGGCTTTGGACATTTGATTGGGAATGTTATGCTTGGTTTATGGTCAACTTGCATCTATCGCTGGACCACAGGATGATATGAATGGTCAAAATTAAAAAGATTTATCTTTTTGATTGAATAGACTAATCAATGGTTTGGCTCTCCTCTCTCTTTTCCTAGTAACGTTCTCTTATCACAGATTCACAATGGCTAGTGGCTTTTGTGATGGTACACCATATTTGATTTTAATTATTTTATTGAAAGACTTTACAAAATGTTTGTTTGGGATTCGTTTATTTTGTTAAAATTGAAAAAAAATTTCAAAAATTACTGTACATAAAAGTAAAAATTAACTGTAATAAAATAAGTTATTGAGAATGTTATGCTTGGTTTATGGTCAACTTGCATACATGGCTGGACCACAGGATGATACCATCACTCTCTTTGCATATACGGCTGCACGCATAAATGTGAACATATATTGTAATCGTTAAGTGTTCTTCTTTTTCTTTTTTATTATTTCCAGAAATGATTAGATTTCAAAATCACAATATTCCTTCATTAATGATAGTCACAAATTATAATAATCAGGCAAAATGCCTAGCACAGAGATTAAGACTAAGTCTTAAACAATTTGATTACTGGGTGTCTGACAACTGCCTCAAACATGCCTTCTTTGTTCTAAACGAATTTGAGATCATAAACAATAATTAGATGATTCTTCCCCCGATCCTTCCAAAACAATTGTCCAGATTCTTCATATTGTCCAAGCAAGTAGATTTGAGTTCTACAATATTTTTCACCCATAAATTAAAAGTCACATAGTACACTATACCTCTTGTTTGATTAACTTATAAATGCCAGCAAGCTTTCATAGCCCAAAGGACCAAAAGTAAACACCTAAAATTGAAAAAAATGCAAGTAGAAATTTTATTTTTTCTCTTTTTCCCTTTATTTATTTATTATCATATTGAATGAGATTGAAAAGTCAGTCAAGTATTAGTGGTCATTAATTCACACAAATCTTAGTGGTCATTAAATTTTAATTTTTTTTAATACAAGATACAAAATATATTCAAGCATAATCTAAATGTATATTTATGTAAAGCTCTCTCCTAGAGATTTAAACTCTGACTCTTACCCCCCACACTCCATACTTCATAAGTACTTATACTTGTAGAGTGACCAACGCGCTAAAGGTATACGGTGATTTAGACAGACCTTAATCCACCATGTTGTGGTCATCACCGAATAGTATATAAGTCCTAGGTCTTACAAGGGTTTATAGTGGTGTTTATGAACACCACTATCTATAGATCCTCAAAAAAAAAAAAAAAAAAAAAAGAACCTATAGTGGCATTTGAAAAACGCCACCATAGGTCCTTTAAAAAAAATTTAAAATAACCTATAGTGGCATTTATGAACACCAATATAAATCCTTTAAAAGAAAGCCCAACTAAAAAAAAAAAAAAAAAAAATTTAAAAAGGACCTATAGTGGCATTTTTCCAATGCCACCATAGGTCCTTTAAACCTTTTTTTTAAACGCCACCATAGCTCCAGTATAAAATTAAAAAAAAAAAAAAAAAAAAAGGACGCTATTCAATATTCGTGGGTTCCAAAGTCTCTAACTCCATCTCTAAGTCTCTCACTCTCATCTCTCTCACTCTGCCAATCACGTCGCCATGAAGCCCACCATGCCGCCGATCCCGTTGCTTAGCCCACCACGTCGCCAGGTTTGCTGCTTAACCCATCACTCCGCCAAGCCCACCACTCAGATCATTATGCCACCAAGCCCGCTGCTCAACCCACCACGCTACCAAGCCTGCCGCTCAGCCTACCACACTGCCAATCCCGCCACTCAACCCACCACATCACCAATTTGACCCTAACACAAACCTACCATGCTGCCAACCCATGACCCCTGCCCACGCCACCATCAACCCGATGAGACCCTTCCCCTTCCCCTCCCCTTATCGCTCTCTCTCTCTCTCTTTCTCTCTCTCTCTCTCGTTTAAGACATAAGACACATAAGAATTAAACTCACAATTCCCAGTGGAGTCGCCACTGTAGAAACAAGGACACAAGGGGGGAGTCGCCACCTAGTTTTTGCAATGGCCTAGGAACCATATATATAGCATCCTCTCGAGAAAGGACTTTCTGATCTTATTACTAGAGATATGTGTTCGGAGTTAAGGTATGGTTTTGGAAAGGTGTTAGGCCTCCAAAACTACCTAACCCTAAGGTTGGCTTCCTATCATTGCGTCTTATGTCTAAACCCTATTAAAGACATACTCAATACTTGTATCTAACTCACACACATACTAACATACATCTAACAATCAACATGACATCAAATACCTCTAACCATACATCTATCATGTCATACCCAGCATTCATTTAGCATGGCATCTCACCTCATCATCTATCATACTTCTCATGGCATCAAGGCATTCATCACAACACAAGCCCTATCATCATACATCTAAACATGCTTTATCACAAACTCTATCATCATATCATATCACATCCATCCAAGGCAGAAGCATGTGAGCATTAGATCAAAGGTATAAACAAAGCCAACGAAACATGTCATCATCCAAGACATCAAGATCACAATTATATCATCAAACCTAAGCATGATCATATCACAAATGCACATACATTACAAATGCATGACTTATCTCACTCACCTTGCAGTAACTCAACACCTATGGCATTATGTATTAGTATGTGAATGCATGTTAATGGCATCAAAATAAAACAACATAAAATAAACCCTAATTCTAACATATGAGAGACAAACCAAGCAATTAAACATGTGAAACAGATGCTTAAAAACATAGAAACATGAAAAAGAGGCTAAACAGGGGTATTACATGTGAAAACAAAAGCAAAAACAAATAAAACAAAATTAAGGTTTCTAGACAAGTTCATGCGCACGCATGAACAACCCTCTATGTGCGAATAATCAAGTCTGTGTGAGAATAACCAAGCCTGCATGCGTAGGCAAGATTATGCACATGTGGATTTCTTCCCGGAAACCCTAGAAACACAGCAGAACTTCAAAACTACAAATCTAACATCCTAAAATGCTTTTAAAACATACAACTACATAAACCTAAGCTAGATAAACATATTAAAACGTAAAATAACAAAAAACTAAAGCAGATAGAAAGATTAAAAAGTAGAAAAGAAAGGAAAAGAAAAAGAAAAGTTTGAAACTAATACCTCAAACAAAAGCTCTTCAAGCTTGATTTTTTACTATTCTCCTCAATCAAATCCATTCACAATTTAATAAAAGAGTGATTAGTAATCTTAAACTCAAAAATCAAGGCCAGAAAAAGCCCTAATCAAAAGAAAATTTACTTGATGATGTTTTGTGAAAAACTCTCTTTTGGATACACTATTTTTTGTAAATCTTAGTATTTTCTGTGAGATTTCTGTGTGTTTTGAAAATATACCATGTAAGGCTACTTATAGTGTGAAAATAGGGGTTTGGAACAACTCATAGACGATGTGAAATTCATTCCAAACCTTAACATTAATGCAGAAAATTTGTCTTGTTTAGTTTCTAGAATTTGCTATGTGTGCACAGGCCGATTCTTGCATGCACATAGCAAGAGTTTCCTTAGCCTTGTTTTTCCAAAAAATAGATTTATTTGTTCATTAAAAGTTATGTTTTCTATTTTAACATTTATCAAGTCAATTTAACATTTGATTGTGTCCTAAGTCAACCTTGGGTCTTAGAATTCAGCATCATTAGGAAATAAGAGCCCAAGTTGTAAGGGTTACAAAATGCGATGTCTACATTTCCCCATTTGTCAACAATTTTCTATGTCAATTTAATTTCCATTGTATTTAGTTTATTTGGTGATTTATTAGTGTCTTCACGATTTGCATATAATTTAACCTAATTAATCAATTTGGGTAATTGAATTAATTTACTGGGGTCAAGCTATCTTAACCCAACAGGAAGATGTACTTCTACAAGGAGTTCTGTATTGAAAATATGAGGTTGTTCTTGGTGTATCATGAAGATTTGGGATTGATATCCAATATCAATAAAATATTTGCTTATATTTTTAGGAGGTTGTTTTTGGTGTATTATGGAGTTTTGGGTTCGATATCCAATATTAATAAAATGTTTTACTTATTTTACAATACAGTAAAAAAAAGTATGGGTTCTTTGATATCAACCTCTCTCTCGTCAGTTTCAGTTTCAAATGATTGGTTTTCTTTAGGAAATAAATTTATCAATAAACTATGTACTATGTATTGTTATTCTGTGTCGTAAATTTGTCTCACTCTCATGAGTAAAAATATACTCCCATTTCCAGTGTCATAGTTTGCTTCTTCTGGAGTATTGTTTCATGCTATAATATATAGGACTCATCGATCATCGCTATCCTTTTGAAGAGGCCTTTTCTGGAACTTGGAAAAGAAAAAAAGATTGTAAATTTAGTATGAAACTCCATGGTTTTCTTAAGTATATTTTAGCAATTTCCCTTCCTATCATACTCATTTATTATGAGATAAAAAACTAGTGTAAAAAAAAATTATCAATAATTAATATTTCTTCAGAGTTCAACTTTCTGAGTTGCAAACCCTCCGAGTAAAAAATAAAAATAAAAGTCATCATTTTGCATTGATGACTTCGGCAAATAGGTGAGATTCAGTAAATGAAGACCATTGCGGATATAAGTTTTTCCAAATACTCAGTTTTGAGCTTCAATTTTGAAAGCTTAGATTTGTGTGAAACATACGAGCTTGTTTAGATTCCAATTTCAAAATTACAGCTTAATTGTTTTTACTCTAACTTATCTAAGTGCAGAACAAGAGTAAATGAAGCGCAATAACCAGATCTACTCTCTATGCCATATGCAAGCAAGCAACAATAAATATAAAGCTTAAAGAGTAAGGGAAAAGAGATGCAAATATAGGATAACACTAAGACGTGTTATCCAAGAGGAAACTGAAGAACTCGGTGAAAAACTTCTCCGTGACCCTCCGAGTTGAAATCGATCCACTAGTGAATAAGTTGGAATGCACGAATAACAAAAGACCCTTCAAGCCTAGTTTATCCAATGTTCTTGAGCCCTCTAAGCTCCTGCTACCAACGGACTTCTCGAAGTCTTGTTTTCACTAGCTTTCCGAATCTAGCAATTCTGCTTGATTGCATCTACCAAGCCTCACCGACTTCTTTTGGCAAATCCCCAAAACTTCCTAAACTCCAAAACACTCTCTACACTCTGAAAAGGTGTGAGTTATGTTTGGGTACAAATCTCATTTCAAGGTATGACAATAGGAGAGGAAAGAAGAAGAGATTACAATGATTTCTCACTAAATGATGAATAGCTCTCTCTTTAAAAGGTGGGTGTATTGTGTTATAGAAACCTCTTTAAGGTTTTCTCTCTGAAAAATGCCTCTTTACCTTTGTAGGTAATAAATGTATATATAATATGGGTAAAATCCTCTAGGCAGAGAGTTTTGCGGGTAGCTCACGAGATGGCCTGTCTCGCGAAGTACTCATGAAATGTAGCCTAACACTTTGACTCTTCAGTTTTCAGCATGTGCTTCTGACGTGTCTTTTTTGCGAGAACCTTTACTCGCAAACTTCTTGTGAGCTAGTCGCGAAAATGCACTGATCTTCATTTCATGCTTGATTTTTCACCAACTTAATACTAAACTCAATACAATAGAATCCCACAATAAAATACAAGGAACAAAATTAATGCAATTACGATACTTTTTGTCATGGAATAAAACTAACATAAAATATAGTTGTAAATCACAAATTTACAAATTTAAACATTTTAGTGATTGTAATAAATAAGGAAATTAACATAATGAGCTTTTAGAATACAGGTTCAGTCTTTAACAGGGCTTATACAAGAACTTCAAATCCAATAGTATTTGAATTGTTAGGGAACAGGTTCTGCAAATGAGCGTAAGATTTTCACGCAAGCATGAGTAAATTTGCGTGATCTGGACCATTTAATCAAATTTAATAGATTAATATACACATATTACATCGGTACTTCTAATATAGCCCTATGAATATTGTCTCCAATAATTTACTTTGTATGGGAGTGTGAAACAGGATGACTGAAATGCTTAATTTGAAGTTTCTTGGAGATGATCAAGTTGGGCTGTCGTGGTAATACGTATGTGTAGCGTTTCTATTGATAGACTTGGCTCCTGCTGCATTCATGAAAAGTGACATAAGAGTTGAAGACATTCTTGTAGTCGATATTATAAGCGTCTGCTAGATGATTTGTAAAGATGGATTCTTTAATACGTGTTAGATGCTACTACTGAGATTAAATGCACATAGAATCTTTTGGGAAACTATCAAATTCAATGAACTTAAAGGCTTACAATAGGTAAAGCCTTCGAAAATTTTGCATTTAGCACCGCACACTTTTGGTGCGGTGGCTATTTCACAAATATAAATGTTTGTTAAGTATGTAAGGTAAGGGTCAGAGTTCAAGTCTCCAGAAAGAAATTTCACACACATATATATACTTTAGATTAGGTTAGATTAAAAATTTTATCTTGTATCAACCAAAAAGAAAATTTTGCATTTAATGGTGGCATATATGTTATTAATAGGTCTCTTTAATGCAGAGACAGTTCTCTTAACCATGACAATTAATGAGGCCTCGACAAGGACATTATGCCTGGATCACTACGCTTCTTTATTGTGATTGTATGTGAAATATATCAGTTAATAATGTGATTGTATGTGAAATATATCAGTTAAAGAATAAGAATCATACTTTGTAGTTTGTAATTTGTTTGTTTGGTTGTTCTCTCTCTTTTTTCTTTTTCTTTTTTTCTTGTTTTTTCCTTTTTTTTTTTTTGAAAAAAAAAAAAAAGGAAGGTCTCCGATGTGGACTCATCGACCCCACGACACATTATGGAAATAGATAATACCATATGTATTATCGGGGCCTTATTGGGATTGTCGCTTGAACCGCTTACTAAGTGAAGTAATTCGAGAACTCTTACCAACAAGCCACACCCCCGCAGTGGTCATACTTTGTAATTTGGATGTGTATCATTGTTACTCTTTAATTTGGCTTGAAGGTTTTTTTTTTTTTCTTTTTTTTTTTCTTTTTCTTTTACTCCTATTCCCCAACATGAAGTCTTGGTTCCATCCTTGGTTCGTCGTATAATCCGAGAAATATGAACCAATTCCTACTATGTAAACCAACAATTTTAGCAATCTCTAGAAAGTTGACAAATAGTTTTCAGTAAGGTTTGCATACTATCCCTTCTAGAATTAATTACCTATCGCTTTGTTTTCTAAGATTTGAGTCTTAAAAAGAGAAAGCATACCTTTTCATTCTCTTTTTGAGAAACAAAGCATACATTTCTTAATTGGTCAATGGTGTCGATGCCTAACTATGGGCAAAATCCCTTGGCCACTAGATTTGGGTAAATTGAAATATGACATAAATTATTTTATAACATTTTTACATAGCAAAATTCTTACTAGTTAATTAACTGCACTTTTGTTTATAATAAACATAGTGCAAGTTTTATACGCTAAAGAACCCTAAGCTAACCTTAGTCTAATTCATTATTAGCTTGCTTGTTCTACAAGTACATGGGTTTCCAATAGTTTTGGGGCTCTTTGGGCCATGATATCTCTAACCCTCTCCCTCAAAATTAAGGTGGAACAATTTGGGATGCCTAGACTTTATGTAATGACAAAACGCGTAAGGAATGTCAAGATAACATACGATCACAAGGGATGGTTGACACTAATTTCCGAAAGCTTCATAAACAGATGGAAGCATCTTGAGCAGTGGGCGTTGCGAGAGCACTCACAACATGCTAGTACGTGGGAAATGATCATGGTCAATAGGTGACTCGAGATGCTTGTGTAGTGGGCTTGCATGGATGTGCATGAGACCTGCAAGACAGTTGATGTGACATCTATGTTGTTGTGATACTAACGATGAGGCTAACGTCTGGTGCACATGGCACAAATTGTTCAACAACTCTTGAACAATCTCACACACTGTAAGTTGGGATCACAAAAATAAAAATATATAATTTTTTATTGCAGTAAGAGGAGACTACTAATTATTTTAATTTATACAAGCACCCTCCTGTAAATGATTAATTAAGTATACTTAAATGAAAGTCTATGTAGTCTTATTTTTGTAATAGAAATTTTATAGTTTCAAAAATAACATTAAATAAAACAACTTTCACTAAAAAGTTCAACATAGACTTTATAGTTTTGTTTTATTTATTAAAAAAAAGGTCAATTACTTTTTAAATCTTAGAGTTTTGAGCATGTTTCATTTAATCTTATAATTTCAAAATGTTTCATTTAAACTTCAAATTTTCTAAAAGAGTTTCAGTTCAATCTTGTAGTTTAAGATAGTTTTACTTAAAACTTAGAGTTTTGGGTAAATTCATTTAGACCTCAAATTTTGGAAAATAAAATCAATTAAAGCAACTCTTCACATGATGTTTAATGGTGTTAATGGAAAAAGTGTGATAGAAATTTTAAATGAAGCGATTTTAGAAATTTTGAAGTTTAAAATAAATAAAACATACCCAAAGTTTAAACTCAAACAGGGACGGAACTATATGGGCCCTGGGTCCCCTGGCCTTCTAAAAAACTCCTTAACAGTAAGCCATGGCCCTCTCACAAAAGGAGAATAAAGAGAATGTCAATTTGCACACTAGATACAGATGTGCTGTGTGAAAACCAAAAATAGGCCCAAAGTACTACTTTTGCACCATATTTGGGCCTACCAAGTACGTGAATGTGGTAGTAAATAAGTTTTGTTTTTTTTTTAATAAGAATTGCAGTAGTAAATTATGGTCCGTTTGAATTGAGGGGAAAGGATAGGGAGTAGAGTAGAGTATAATAAACCCAAATTAGCATATTTTCAGCCAATTTTACTTTACTCTACCTTACTCCTTCCTTTTTTCTTCAATCCAAATGGGTTGACAAGTGGATGGCATTTATGGTTCCACACCCATGAGCGGGTTAGCTTTTTCAACCATAAGTCTATCAACTACTTATAGAAGATTATCTATTTTACGCTACGTTTTATTAAAATATTATTTCCTTATTAATTTTATATTACTCTCTCAAATCATCTTTCTCTATATATGAGTAAAGAAGTATTAAAACATAGATTTGCATATGAATAGTAATTTTATATAGTTACACGGTTAATGTTAGTGACTTTTTGGAGTTGGATGTGCAAATTTACTCCTTATGCTATTATACATTGACTGGTATGAGTGTTCTAAAGCTGTAGTCATAAAAACATGTAGAAAATTTAACAAAAATGAAAGCTTTAGTTTAGTTCTCATTTTATAATACTTTGAACCCCCAAAAAAATTTTGAGTACCAATATAATTAAGATAGTGAAGTTTTAACTAGACTAGAGCTAGTCTGATCACTTTAGAGAGTAAATAAAGTAATTAGAATAGATATCCATGTATTTTGAGTAATTGTTAGTACCCATGATTTTTTTTATTCATATTTCAGCCCTCTCAATCCAAATCTTGGATCCATCCCTGACTTTAAGGTTTAACAAGTATAATTTACCTTTAATATATATATATATATATATATATATACTTGATAAGATAATATTCAATCTTGATAGGGCTTTATCCATTTTCACCTAAATTGGTAAAATTTATATCCAATAACTTAAGGATTCTCTTTTTTGAGGAAAATAACTTAAAGATTCTAATAGAAAAGATATTATACTGAAAAATAATAATTTAAATGATTAAAAAAAAAGTATATGTGCTCTAATTTTACAATATAAGCATTGTTATTTACAGTTAAAATTCAAGTTTAAACAAAAAAAAAAAAAAAAAAAAAAAAAAAAAAAAAAAAAAAAAACATTTTCTTTCACTAATTCAATTCAAAGAGAATAAGAAAATGTACCTATATATTGTTACAAATTTTAAGATTTTGATTTATAAATAATTAATCAATTTATATATAGAAATAGCTGAGTATCTTCTAATGTAATTGTGAAACGTCCCGATTGTTTATCCCTCTATCCTATATTTATTATACACCAATTTTATTTTTGGGAACCCTTTGCACATCATGTTTTTAATCACTAGACTAGATGCATGCATTGTTCTTGCGTGTTAAACAAGCTGCCAACCCATTAGGACAGCCAAGAATTTTTGACAATCAAGACTATTCACAGTATATTACTCATTCTCTCTATTGCATAATTTATAAATATAAAATAATAATTTTTATGATAAGAATTGAAAATGCCACAAGTCTCTCCTGGATAAACAATCATCCCACTTTTTGATTACTTGACTTGTACTTTTGCTTCACAATCTCTTTTGTATGAAAATTAAATGACATTAATGAGTATACAATGAAAACTTATAAGCGTCTTTGGTACCATAATTTTCTAATATGGAAATCCAATTTGGGGTATTCAATTTTTTGTTTGTGAAACTTACCTTCAATGGAAGACTTGATATTTTCACAAAAGATGTTCATGACACAATCCCCGGCTTTTTTTTAAGGAAAAAAAATATGAAAGGAATTGTTGTACTTTCCTTATATAGCATCATAAAATTAATGATTAGTGGCCTAAATTTTCTTACAATTCCTAAAGCCTATATAAACCCAACTATTACAAATCATTTCTCTCACCCTGTCCTATTAAGAACAAAACAAAATTGCACTCTGAAAACTGAAGGACAAAAGGATGGTGTACAACAAAACCTTTTTGGAACATGTGATGGCGATGATTGGTGGTCAGTGGGTCTGGAAAGTGTACTTCTACAAGGAATTTTGTATCAAAGGCTAATGAGAGGAAGTTGTTCTTGGTATATCTTGAAGATTTGGGTTCGAGATGTATAATAATTACCTTTTTTTTTTGTTATGAGAATAATAAATTACGTGCCCTTCATTCTCTCTCTATATAGCTCTGTCTCTCTCTAGTTTCAATTCATTTTGTTTCTCAGGTAATGATTGGTTTCTTGGGGAAATGATTTTATTAATAAATTGAACTGTTTGTTTTTATTCTGAATTGTCTTTCTTTCATCAGTAAAATGATAGCCTCACGGCCCTCACTTGCAGTGTTAAAGTTTGCTTCTCCAAGAGTAGTACTGCTTCATGCTATTTTTATTGTAAAGGCTTTTTCTAGAACACAGAAAAGAAAAGAAGATTGTAAAATTGGTTTAAATTAAAAACTCCATTGTTTTCTAAAGTATATTTTAACTACTTTCCCTCCCCTCGTATGTACTCATTCATTATATATTATAAACAACAAATATTTCTTCAAATTCGACTTTTTTGGAGATGCTAATAAATTCTTTTTTTTTCTTTTTTTTTTTTTAACTGGGTACTTAGAAAGGCTAATAAAGTTGCTCATGTGTTCTCAGTCATTGGTTACTTTCAAATAGATTTTTTGGCTTCTTTGATCCTAGTTCAGCTCCTCTTTCTGTTTTGGATGTAATTAAGGAGGATGCTCAATTTGTATTTTGTTTCTATTCGTAAAAGTTTTTATTCTTAGCAAAAATTTATTAAAAAAAATAAAAATTAAAAAAAAAATGCAAACCCTTTTAAAAGAAAAAGAAGCTTTTATTTAGAATTCCACATTTTAAGTGGCATTTTGCAATGATCACTTCAAGGATATATAGGTGACATTCAATAGATCATGAAGTTTTACCATTGTGGATATTAGTGCTCCCAAACCTACCCAAACTTTGCAATTTAAATGAGGTAGATTATGATTATGATTATGATCCATAATATTTACATCATACGTCGATTTGGTTTTTAAATGTATCAGTTTAGTCCATAACTCTTTGATGTTAAGTAAATAATCCTGCAATTTTAGTGATTGATGGAAATAACTAAAACTGTGATTTATGTATAAAATAAAAAATAAAATAAAAAAAATTATACCGACTACGATGCCAGTTGTTCTGCAAAATAATATAATACCTATTTAAATAGTTTAATAATGAATGTACTAAAAAGGACATTAACACAATGGGACAAGAACTTCAAATCCAATAGGCTTTGTAGTCTCAACACGGAACGAGTCCTGCAAATGAGTGTAACTTTTGCTGACATGCGTGAGTAAAATTGGTGTGATCTGGACCATTAAAATACACATATTACAATTTGATCATGTGCTACACATTATCCTTGGACACGTTTTACTTTCTTCTTTTTGTTACATAACTCATTCTGCAGCAAAACATTTCCTGAATTTTAATTGGTAATAAAACAATTGTACTTTTTTTTGATGAACGAAAAAAAAAAACAATTGTACTTGTGAAAATATTGAATCTAACTTTTATGTTATTTATATAAAAGTGATGCGGATCTCTTATCAATAAATTAATTAATTTTGTTATGTACGAGTAAGACTTGAGTCTTGATTTAGAGCTTCACACTAGCTCGTATAAAAGTTTCTATTTATTTTTATGAATTTATTTTTTTATTTTACACCATCATTTTTTAAAAACACTCACATTATATTATTTATTTTATTATATTTCATTAAAATATTATTTTTTATCAATTTTTTTATTATTCTCTCAAATTCTCTCTCTCTCTCTCTCTCTAAATAAAGACATTAAATAGATTTGCATGTAAATTGTAATCGTGTAAATATACATAATTACTGTAGCAACAATATAAATTTACACATTTATAATTTGCTGATATATAAATTTAAAACATTTTTCTATTATACCCACAATGCAACAGTGTGATGCACATTGGTCAAATTCCATCCCTTACATAACATCACTACAATCTTAGACAACAAAATTACGTATTTTTATATAAGATTCCTCCTGTAAAAGATTAATTAATTATACTTAAAAGAAAGTCTGCATAGTCTTATTTTTGTAATAAAAATTTTATAGTTTCAAAAATATCATTAAATAAAACAACTTTCACTAAAAACTTCTACATAGATTTTATAGTTTCGTTTCATTTATTAAAAGAAAAAGAGTAAATTACTTTTTAAATCTTAGAGTTTTGAGTATCTTTCATTTGTCTTGAATGTTTCATTTAAACTTCAAGATTTCTAAAAGAGTTTCGTTTCAATCTCATAGTTTAAGATAGTTTTATTTAAATCTTAGAATTTTGGGTATATTCATTTAAACCTCAAATTTTGGAGGAAAAAAAAAACAAATAAATTAAAGCAACACTTCACATGATGTTTAATGGAGTTAATGGAAAAAATATGAAAGAAATTTTTAATGATACAATTTTAGAAATTTTGAGGTTTAGATGAAAATTTTTAAAATTTGAAAATAGAAATAAATCATACCTAAATTTAAAGGTCCTACAAATAGAATAATTTGCCTTTAATCTATTCTATATATACTGTAGGGGAAAAGTTCCCAAATCAAACGATAGGCGTTGAGTCCCATACAGAGTCCAGCCACGTCCGAGGAGAAAGTGGGGCGCCAAAAGGGCTTTCGGCCCAACTCTTATGGGCCCAAACTTATTTAAAAGGCGGTCTGAGGAGGAATGTCTCCTCAGACGTGCCAAATATGGCTCAAACATGCATCCTACCAGCAATAAAGAATCACTCCAACGAGTATTGGTAGCAGGGATGAGCCTCACAAGCCCGGGAGAGGGAAGAGAGTATAAGATGTCAAAGGAGAGATTACAGCTGCCGCATTAAATGCAGGGAAGCTACTTTTCTGGTCGCATTAATGTAGAGAGGACAGGCGAACAGTGTTACCTTGGCCACTACAACTCACAGAAAGGTAGGGAAGATGTCCGATAGGACGGACACTCAAATGAAGGTCCAGATGATCAACAAGTGTAAGGTTCTGATGACTTCAAGGAGGCTATATAAGAGAAGGGAATCCCCATGAAGGAAAAAAAAAAGGTGAAAGAAAGAATAGAAAAAAGAGAGAAAGACCAGAGTCTTTGATCAAGAACAGAAGTGCACCCACACGTCTCCTCGGACCGAATATCCAGTGGACATAAAGGAGATATTCTTATGTTCAATTGTTGTATGGCCCAAAGTTAACTAACACTCACTTCGTTAGGACCCAGTTCTGTAACCCACTCTCTACAAATTCATTGTCTAGGGCTCCTTGGGCTATAATCACCTACCTGTTAGGCTTGGACCCCAAAACGAGCCCATACAATTGGCGTCGTCTATGGGAAGAACTTGTGCCTTGACAAGTGAAACCGTTAGAAATGGAAGGATCAGGTCTGCGCCAAACCGAACACGCGGACTCCCAACGACAAGACAACTTTTTGAACCTCGAACGGGAGAAAGATCAAGACAAGCAGCGAGAGGGTAGTGTAAACACCTCCCACATGAGTAGAAGTCGCTCGAAAGGGAAAGGTCATGCATCCCATAAGCAAAACGATCACAGGGCTTTACAGCAAGAAATCGACAACTTGAAAAAGAAGTTACGCCGAGCGCAACGAAAACGTCCTTCACCCGGCTCGGACACTAGTGATGAGGAGGACAATGAGTATAGGCGGAGATCAAGAACCCCTCTAAGTGAAACCTTTTCCTATGAGGAAGAGCAACTTCTCAAACGCGGCCATAAAAGCCCATCTTACCAAGGCCTGGCAAACGACGCCATGAGTAAAGCCTTGGACCGCATCTCCCAATCGCCTTTCACGCGTAGGATAAAGGGGGCTGAGCTTCCTCGGCGGTTCCACCAACCAACCTTTTGCCATATATAATGGTCGGACGGACCCAGTAGAGCACGTAAGCCAGTTTAACCAGAGGATGACCGTCCATTCCAAGGATGAGGCGTTGATGTGAAAAGTGTTTCCGTCCAGCTTGGGACCTATGGTGATGAGATGGTTTGATGGCCTCAAGTCAAACTCCATAAATTCCTTTAAGCAGCTGACATAGGCTTTCGGTTCCCGCTTTATCACCAGCAGCAGAGTCCCTCGACCCCTAGATTCCCTCCTATCCTTGTCCATGCGAGAAGGAGAGACACCGAAGGCCTATTCAGACAGGTACTGGGAAATGTATAATGAGATAGAGGGAAATTATGATGACATCGCCATTAGCACATTCAAGAGGGGCCTGCCGACAGAGCATGGTTTAAGAAAGTCCCTGACTGGGAAGCCGGTCACTAGTGTGCGCCAACTCATGGACAGAATTGACAAGTACAAAAGGGTCGTGGAAGACCAACAGATGAGGAAGGGCAAAGGGAAGGTTGTCCTTTAGGAGAGGATGGACTTTAGGTCGGACCGCTTTAACAACAGTAATAGGCCGAGAAGGGATTACTCGGAGCAGTCTGGATCCACTAGGGCACAGGCAGTCCATGCTATGTTCCGAGAACCATTACATAAGGTCCTAGAGAAGGTGAAGAACGAACCGTTCTTTCAATGGCCAAGCAAGATGGCAGGTGACCCCTCGAAACATTACCAGAATCTGTATTGCGCATATCACCAAGAGCCAGGCCATACCACCGTCGATTGCAGGAATCTGAAAAACCACTTGGACCGGCTTGTTCGAAAGGGGAAGTTAAGACATCTATTGCATCACCCTGTTGGATGGTAGGAGCAGTCAAACATCGAAACCAGGCAAAGCACATTGAGGCCACCTATTGGCACAATAAATGTCATTCTCGCCGCACCAGGAAGGACCAGCTCCAATCCTTTTAGGGTCATGTCGATGGGTAGGCTCCCGGCTGAAGCTGACGACAGGGAATCCAAGAGGGCTAGAGGGATGGCCACGCCCCTAATCGGATTCTCGGATAAGGACAAACTAGGAACCCTTCAACCCCACGACGATGCCCTAGTCGTCACACTCAGAATTGGGGGATACGATGTGAAGAGGGTGCTAGTTGACCAAGGCAACGCCGTGGAAGTAATGTATCCCGACTTGTATAAAGGATTGAAGCTGAAGCCAGAGGACCTGACGATATACGACTCCCCTTTGGTCAGTTTTGAAGGAAAAACCATCACCCCGAAAAGCATGATTAGGTTGCCTATACAAACAGACTCGGACGTGGTGCAGGTGGATTTCATTGTGGTAGATGCATACTCCCCCTACACTGCCATCGTGGCCCGACTGTGGCTTCATGCCCTAGGGGCTGTGTCATCAACCTTACACCAAAAGGTGAAATATCTATCAGAAGGTCGATTGAAAGAAGTAATAGGGAACCAGGCGATGGCTCGGCAATGCATAATGTCAACAATCTCGCGACGACCAAATAGTGAGCACTCCACCTCAGCCGAGAACGGCTTATAGCAATTAACGACCCCGGCCCTAGCCTCAGGTAGTAGGGAACCAACCATGGAAGCGAGTTGCGAGGATTTGGAGAAAGTTCTTGTCGGATCAGACCCAGAGAGGTTTTTTCGGGTCGGTTCAGAATTACCGCCCCAAGAGAAGGAGATGCTAATTGATTTTTTCAAACAGAATGTGGACGTGTTTGCCTGGGACGCCTACGAGGCCCATGGGGTTGACCCAGATTTCATTTGCCATCACCTTAATGTTAGCCCGACTGTAACGCCTAAGAAGCAGCCTCCTCAGCGACCGTCAAAAGAGCATGCAGACGCCGTGAGAGAGAAGGTTACAAAATTGAAGAAAGCAGGGGCTATCAAGGAGGTATTCTACCCCGAATGGTTGGCTAACACAGTTGTGGTGAAAAAGAAGAGTGGGAAATGGCGGGTCTGCGTAGACTTCACAGACCTAAATAAGGCCTGCCCAAAGGATCCTTTCCCCATGCCGCGGATAGACCGATTGGTGGATTCTACCGTGGGACACCCTCGAATGAGTTTTTTGGACGCCTTCTAAGGCTACCATCAGATACCCCTGGCTGCCAAGGACCAAGAAAAAACGGCTTTTGTCACCCCTGTCGGAAATTATCATTATAAAGTAATGCCCTTTAGCTTAAAGAATGCCGAGTCAACCTACCAAAGAATGATGACCAAGATGTTTGAACAATAGATGGGTAGGAGCATTGAAGTTTATATAGACGACATGGTGGTAAAGAGCAAATTAGTGCCCAACCACATTAGAGACCTCGACAATGTCTTTTGAATTCTGAGAAAATACAGGCTGCGCCTAAACGCGTCCAATTGTTCATTTGGGGTGGGATCAGGGAAATTCTTAGGTTACATGGTGACCCATAGAGGCATCGAAGTCAGCCCCGACTAAATTAGAGCTATCCATAGCCTGCAGCCTTCTCAGAACCCCAAAGAGGTCCAGAAGCTCACTGGCATGATTGCTACTTTAAACCGTTTCATTTCCCGCTCGGCGGATAGATGCAGGCCTTTCTTCCTCCTATTAAATAAGTGGAAAGGCTTTGAGTGGACTGAAGAGTGCGCTTTAGCTTTCCAGCAGCTTAAGGAATACTTGACCCGACCACCAATTATGTCCAATCCTGAGGCCGACGAGATGCTATTCGCCTACATTGCCGTAGCCCCTCACGCAGTGAGCTTAGTGCTGATCCGAGAAGACAATGGCACACAACGGCCCATCTACTATGTAAGCAAATCGCTGCACGAGGCAGAGATCCGTTACCTCCCTCTCGAAAAGGCCGTCTTGGCAATCGTGCAAGCCATGCAAAAGCTCCCCCACTATTTTCAGGCGCATAGTGTTGTTGTACTTACCCAACTTCCGCTGAGATCCATACTCCGGAGTGCCAACTACACGGGTAGAATAGCAAAATGGGGGACGATTCTGGGTGCCTTCGACATTAGGTACATGCCTCGTACCGCTGTGAAGGGTCAAGTTCTCGCAAATCTGATAGCTAAATTTGCAGAGCCCACACCAAAAGGAGGAGGAGGGACACTAAACTCTGACGGAAAACTGATTAGCGCAATCTTTCAGCAAGAGCCCAGTTGTTGGAAAGCACACATTGACGGCGCAGCCACCCAAAGGGGCTCGGGGGTGGGGCTCGTTTTGGTCTCCCCCGAAGGGATCACCATCAAAAAATCATTGAGGCTGGGTTTCTCGGCCACGAATAACGAAGCAGAGTATGAGGCACTATTGGAAGGAATGTTAATGATCCAGAAACTGGGTGGAAAATCCGTGAACATGTTCTCGGACTCAAAACTCGTTGTCGGACAAGTAAATGGGGAATTGGAGGTGAGGGATGAAAGAATGCAAGAGTACCTCGTCCAAGTCAAGCGCTTGTGGGCCCATTTTTGTCACTTCAATCTAGTGCACGTGTCCAGGAGCGGGAACACCCATGCTGACTCTCTTGCAACGCTCGCCACCTCCTCAGCTCAGCCACTTCCTCGGGTTATTCTCGTAGAAGATCTCTACCGCCCAATGATGGCGAGGACCAACTCAGTACGGGTTCACAGCATCAAGATAGGGCCTAGCTGGATGGATCCTCTAGTACTATTCTTAAAGCACGACTCCTTACCAGAAGATAAGAACGAGGCCGATAAGATTAGAAGAAAGGCTTCTCGATTCTGGCTGTCTGAGGACTCCAAATTGTACAAGCGCTCATTTTCAGGACTGTACTTGATGTGCGTGCCCCCAGATGCCACTGAACTTATCCTTGAGGAATTACATGAAGGGATTTGCGGAAGTCATACGGGGGGTAGGTCCCTGTCCCATAGGGCCATAACGCAAGGTTATTGGTGGCCGAGTATGCAGAAAGAGGTGCAAGAATTTGTAAAGAAGTGCGACCAGTGCCAAAGGTTCGCCCCGAATATACATCAGCCAAGCGAAACTCTTAATCTGCTGTTCAGCCCTTGGCCATTCGCACAGTGGGGCTTAGACATCCTAGGGCCATTCCCTAAAGCAGCGGGGAACAAAAGATTTCTTCTTGTCGGCACGGATTATTTCACAAAATGGGTCGAAGCTGAGCCACTGGTCAACATTAGAGACATTGATGCAAAGAAATTTGTTTGGAAAAACATCGTCACTAGATTTGGAATCCCTCACGCCCTGATCGAGGAAAGAAGGGAGAGTGCAATGGTCCAACTTGCCTACTATCAGCAAAAGCTCAAGCAAGGTTACGATGCCAAGGTGAAGCTAAGGCCCCTAGCACCCGGGGATCTGGTATTGAGGAAGGTCCTGGGCACTGCAAGAAATCCTGCGTGGGGAAAACTCGGACCAAATTGAGAAGGCCCATATCGTATCACCTCCATAGCCGGCATAGGGGTCTACTTTTTAGAAGACTTGGATGAACATGTAGTGCCACGCCCTTGAAATGTAAATAACCTGAAAATGTACTACTATTAATGGAAGTTGTAATTCTTGGTGCCACACTACTGTGCAATTTCTTCAACTAAGGGTTAAATAGAACCTAAGTCCTGCTTGGCTCTTCGAACCACAGGCTTGAGGGAAATTAACCACTGTGCAATTTCTTCAACTAAGGATTAAACAGAATCTAAGTCCTGCCTGGCTCCTCGAACTACAGGCTTGGGGGAAATTAACTGCTATACAGCTTCAACTAAAGGTTAAACAGAACCCAAGTTCTGCCTGGCTCCCCGGACCACAGGATTGGGGGAAATTAACTGCTATACAATTTCAACTAAGTGTTAAACAGAACCTAAGTCCTGCCTGGCTCCTCGGACCACATGCTTAGGGGAAATTAACCACTGTGCAATTTCTTCAACTTAAGGTTAAATAGAACCTAAGTCCTGCCTGGCTCCTCGGACCACAAGATTGGGGGAAATTAACTGCTATACAATTTCAACTAAGTGTTAAACAGAACTTAAGTCCTGCCTGGCTCTTCGGACCACAGGATTGGGGGAAATTAACTGCTATACAATTTGAACTAAGTGTTAAACAAAACCTAAGTCCTGCCTGGCTCCCCGGACCACAAGATTGGGGGAAATTAACTGCTATACAACTTCAACTAAGGGTTAAACAGAACCCAAGTCTTGCCTGGCTCCCCGGACCACAGGATTGGGGGAAATTAACTGCTATACAATTTCAACTAAGTGTTAAACAGAACCTAAGTCCTGCCTAGCTCCTCGGACCACAGGATTGGGGGAAATTAACAACCATACAATTTCAACTGAGGATTAAATAGAACCTAAGTCCTACTTGGCTCCTCGGACCACAGGCTTGGGGGAAATTAACTACCGTGCCATTTCAACTAAGTGTCAAACAGAACGTAAGCCCTGCTTGGCTCCTCGGACCACAAGCTTGAGGGCTATTAACAGCTGTGCAATTTTCTCTAAGTGTTAAACAAAACTTAAGTCCTGCCTGGTCCCTTAGACCACAGGCTTGGGGCAAATTAACCTCGACGCAGTCTTATCTAATTATTGACTATCATTTTTCCTACATATTCATTCATGCTTGACCACATTGTTTAGATCTCGAATAACGTTTGGTTCTCAACAGTTAGTAGCATAACAAAAATTCATTCATAACGAAAGCAGAAAAGGGAGCAGTGCAACAAAATTCAAAGGAAAATGACATCATTCATTGAATTCCAAAAGGTGTTCTTTTACAAACTTTAGCAGAACAAAATGTAAAAGATAAAGAAAGCAGTTACAAATAAAGTCCTACACTAATGTCCTAGGTTTGGTCCTGAGTAGAACTCTTTGCAGGGGCTGATGGCTCAGGTTGATCATCTCCTGCCTTAGGCTCGAGAACAGCCTCCTTGGCTTGCGTGACAACGTCCCTAATCATGAGAGTGTCCTCGGGCGACTTGTCCATTGCAACCGATTGCACCTCCTCAACTTCAGGCATATGGGAATCTGAGGTTGTGACATTCGCAGGGAGGGACTCCTTAGGAGGAACCAAGTTCGGAATCTCACGAATATGTTCTGGAAAGAAGATATTCTCAACTTTCCTGAGATCAGAGTCCGCTGGAACTGCCGCTCGGTCCAAGGCCACCCCCCAAGACATCGTAATGTAATCCCTACAGACTGTAGCCACCTCCTCGGTTAGCCTAGCCTCGGTATCCGTTACTCCACGTTCATATGAGGTTGCCACCGCAGCCTCGGCCGCCTCCCTGGCCACGCGAGCCGCCTCTTTGGCCTTTGATAGCTCGGCCTTGAGGTCTGAGACCATCTGCTTCTCAGTTGCGAGGTTTATCTCGGACAGATGAAGCTGTTGGCGCAGATCCTCAGCCTGCTTGGTAGTGGTCTTAAGTCCGGCCTCGGCGCTGTCACAGGCCTTCAGCGTCTCAGATCTTCACAAGCCTTCTTGGCCCACTCCTCAGCAACAAAAATTTGTTGAGTGACCTGTGTTGGAATAATGGAGGTTTAACTAAAAGAAAATAACGAATATACGGAATAGACAGATATGAAATAAAGAAACTGAATAATGGAAGTCTTCGTTTACCATGGCCATATCTCTCTTTAGCGACATGAAAAGTTCCGGTTGCCAAGTAGCCCGAAGTCCCTCCATATCGCGAGGCAAGAGAAGGGGCTTGTCACGACCCAAATCCATGGAACATGAATTTAGATGCATGACTAACCTGCTAAACTTATCTAACTCCATAAACATAATTAATCCAAAATAAATTAAAACTCCAAAGAAACAATACTCTTAAATAAAACCTCTTACAAAAATCCAAACTCCACAAATGGAAAATTAATCTCCACCATAACAAAAACATGAACTACAAATTAAGGGTAACTAAAATCCTTTAAGGCTTCAAGTAATACTAACGTTGCCTAAAACTCCCACGCTCTACCTTGCACCTTACGAAGCAATCCAAAGGTTCTGTTCCCCCAACTAAACTTTAATCTGAAAATTGTAATTGATGGGGTGAGCCACACATCCAATAAGCAATTATACACAATATACAACAGAATAGAGTCAAGCAAAGCACAAGTTTGATTTCACAATTTCACTCAAAATATTCAATATAGTTTTCCAAACATATAAAGAACCACTAAACACATATATAATCAAATCTTAAAGTTATTCGAAAACACATACATATAATTGATCAGAGCACAGTGTCACATATACACATCACATATTCTCACATACAATCCTGTGAGCGGATACCAACATCTAACCCCTATTGGTAAGGGATTAACACATATTCTCACATACAATCCTGTGAGCGGATTTATACATATATCTAATATATCTGATCAATTCTAAAACACTTATTTTGAATCACATAACACAAAGCAAAATTTATACAAATATAATAATTTACTTGATATTAACAATTTCCTTTCAAATACAGAGGCATATCAAAGATCACAATATTGAATAGAATATAAATCAAAGGATGCTTGACTCTCTTGGGAAACGAATAGCGACTGGGGAGTTTATGTAAATATATTACAATTCTTGAGTAAATATGATAATTAAATTTGCTAAAAAAAAACATTTTAAATACCATTTGAGAATAGGAGTATGACTTTAAAATTACTTGGTTTTAACAAATTTAAAGGACAAGACCTTTTTTAGAAAGCTTACATTGAAACTCAATTATTTACGAAAAAATAGTTTAGTTTGGAAATCATCTTTTAAATGAGATTTGGACATTCAAAACTTATTTAAAATTCAAAGTATCTCTTTAAAACATTATTTACTAGTTGAAATTTCTCTTTCAAAGATACAAAAATACTTTTGACAAACTTTAGAAAATATAAGTTTGAAATACAAAACTTTTGAAAACTTCTAAGAACCTAATGGACAAAACTTGTGCATATTATGCATAATTACTTACCTCTCTTGCTAATATATCCAAACATAGCCGAGCACTTTTAGTCTTCTGTAAGCCCTAAACAGAAAATTACTTTAATCAATAAGCATGAAAATTCATTATCATGAACTACTTCCTAAAAAAAACACTATAATCCTCCATAACCTTCTCTTTTTCCTAGAGTCACAATATAGGCAGAATTATTTCCCATACGTAGAAACATCTAATCCGAATATACCTATTAGTTATTCTATAACAATCGACCAATATATCAAATATCATATTAAACCAACTACAAGACTTCATGTTATTATTGAACACTACCTTCTCTTTAGGGTCAATCCTAAACTAGTAATATAATCAAAGTATTCAAAGTCTAGTCTAGCCCTTCATACCAAATCTTTCACGCACTAAAGTATAATAACCGAATTAATCATGGCAGCGATACACTTGAATAGATATTCTATTCATCTTGAATCACAGGCCAAATACTATATGACAATAGCTCTAATAAAAACTATAGATCTGTCCTTGCCAAGACTAGGAAATGATTACCTGATGAGAGATCAATCTTTGAGCGCTAACTATAGTCTATAGATGACGCCTCCAGCCGTCCATGCTCCTTTTTTTTTTTTTTTGTTAATGCGTATAATGAAGTAACCCTAGAGCCTTCCAAGATTTTATAGCTTCTAATTAACCTCAATTTAAGGTATTTTAAACTACTGGCCTATTTAGGTAAGCTAGAATTCCAAGGGATTCCAATAACTGTTAGACTTGTTATCCAAAAAGGTTTTTATTCTCTCAGCCTTTTCCTTAACTGATAAGGAGAATAATGCTTTAATTCCTTAATCTTTCTATAACTGAAACAAAATAAATGAGGACTACACGTTACCTAATTGTGCAGTCTATTGTTTCATCTCTTACTTGGTAGTAATCTTTGTTGGCCGCAAAATTACACCTCACATGTAGCATATCCAAAAACTATGTAAATAATCCTATCATGACACTACATGTTTATCCACATCACTTGTCAAAGCTAAAATAATAATATTAATAATGATGATAAAATCGGGGAATTTATAGGGCTGTTGCAAGGCCTCAGCCAGATAGGACGCCTGTCCTCGTTGGGACTCCCACAGAGTCGCGTCCCATGAAATCGGGGTGCCATCCAACTCCAGGCGTGGGGACCAAGTCCGCTGCTCCCTCCTTATAGCCACCTTATCTCAGCTGTTAACAGACCTAGTTCTTTTCTCCTTGGGCTCTTTGCCCTTTTTCTGGTGCTTAGCCTTTTCAGGGCCGACCTCGCCCTCCTCCAATTCTTCCACGAGCCTCTTCCGCCTCAAATTGGGAAGAGGTTGTAGTGCTGGATCAGTTGTGGGAGGAAGAGAAGGTGGGGGCTTGGATGTAGCCTGTTCCTTTGGGGCATCCCTGGAAGACTGCCCCTTATTTCTGTTGGACAGGAGGCCCTTGAGACTAGACCTTGGCTTCAGATCCATGCCTTCTTCCTCAATCTCTTGGCTAATATCAACTTGGGCAATCACCAAACCAAGGTTGGGAGTCGCCGAGGCACGGTCTATGTCTGAATCAGAGTCCGAAAGCTCTACAAGCCTGGCCGATACCTCTCCCTCCTCGGCGAAGTGGAATTGGTCTATCTGATCCTCAAGGGACGAGTGCGAGGAATCAGCTCCTTCTCTTGGGACAACTGGTGCGGGAAGAACACGCTGAGCAGGTAGTTGGACGGGAGGTAAGTCTCTCCGAGCAAGGAAACTTGGTTTAGAGACGTCGATGTGTGCTAACCGGGGACTTCCAGCCTTGATGGCTTAACCAGCATCCACTAGAGCGCGTGAAAGGGGCTCGTAGTCCAAGATTAAAGGGGCGGCACGCAATTACCTGTCCTCACTCACAAAAATCTCGGACCTTAGGAGGAAGTTCAAAGCCTGGACGTTCACCAAACTTAGCCGAGGAGTTGTTTGTTCTTTATCTGCAAATCCCAAAGGAGAGGCTACGTTAGTATGAGGAGGTAAATAATCAAAGCTAAAACTGAAATAAGGAAAAGAAAACTCGAGGCTAAGACCCCCTCCGAGGAGTCTGACCCTACAGTACCCCACCTGGCGTTCCTGCCCTAACGGGGCAGTGAATACCGTCGTACCATGCTTCGGAGACGATCAAAAGGTCGTCCTTCAAGCCTTTGTTGGACTTGGGAAGGCAGGATATCAGCCTCACCTCGTCGGACCTGGATTTCAGGTAATACGACTCGTTGAGGCTATGAAATTCGTATAGATGAACTACGTCGTGCCATGAAAGGCCGAGGTTCATCTGTTCGTTCAGAGCGTCTACGCACCCCAAGATTCGGAACATGTTCGTGGCACACTGGTGGGGGGCCAGCCTATGACCCCGCAGGTAATCCCTGGTTATCCTCCCCATAGGGATCGTCATTCCTCCCTCTATGAAGGCTATCATCGAAATGGCGACCTGCCCCGTCTTCCTCTTGATTAGGACCTCTTCCAAGGAGCAATATTCTAGACCTACTCCCGGCGGGATACGGTATTTGGCCCTGAAGCCTTCCATACCGACCGGTGAGTCTACCAGTTTCTCAAGCTTACCTATCCCACTAACCCTAGGCGACGTGAAGAAGGTTTACTTAGGGAAGAAAGCCAGGAAAGGCAATGGAAGGGAAATGAGCACTTACGGGAGCGAAAATCCTAAGTTTCTCGAGGTTGTGAAGAACTTGCCGGGAATCTTCAAGGGAATGTCTGTGGAGTTTTGAACGCTTTGCAAAAGAAGGTATTGGAGTGCTCTGGGACGCTTGAGTGCTTTTTCAAAAAATGGGAGTAAGTTCCCTTGGAAATCTTATATACCGGGGAGAAACTGAACGGGCTTACTCCCGCCTAGAGAAATGAAAAAAATATCAACCGTTGATCTGGCGTCCCACCGTTGGATTGGAAGGACATAAAGCCACCAAGCGCAATAATTAGCGCCTCGTGGGTTATGAAGCGCCATTAGCAGTAATGAGGCATGTGGGGGCGTACCTCTATACAGGTGAAACAAGAATTCACAATCAATGACCCCATAAATGTCAAAATCCTGCATTTTCTTCTCGGATAAGAGGGAAAGAACCGGAATTTTGAGGGGCTATTGTAGGGGAAAAGTTCCCAAATCAAACGATGGGCCTTGAACCCCATACAGAGTCCAGCCACGTCCGAGGAGAAAGTGGGGCACCAAAAGGGCTTTCGGCCCAACTCTTATGGGCCCAAACTTATTTAAAAGGCGGTCCGAGGAGGAATGTCTCCTCGGACGTGCCAAATATGGCTCAAACATGCATCCTATCAGTAATAAAGAATCACTCCAACGAGTATTGGTAGCAGGGATGAGCCTCACAAGCCCGGGAGAGGGAAGAGAGTATAGGATGTCAAGGGAGAGATTACAGCTGCCGCATTAAATGTAGGGAAGCTACTTTTCTGGTCGCATTAATGTGGAGAGGACAGGCGAACAGTGTTACCTTGGCCACTACAACTCACAGAAAGGTAGGGAAGATGTCCGATGGGACGTACACTCAAATGAAGGTCCAGATGATCAACAAATGTAAGGTTCTGATGACTTCAAGGAGGTTATATAAGAGAAGGGAATCCCCATGAAGAAAAAAAAAAAGGAGAAAGAAAGAACAGAAAAAAGAGAGAAAGACCAGAGCCTTTGATCAAGAATAGAAGTGCACCCACACGTCTCCTCGGACCGAATATCCAGTGGACATAAAGGAGATATTCTTATGTTTAATTGTTGTATGGCCCAAAGTTAACTAACACTCACTTCGTTAGGACCCAGTTCTGTAACCTACTCTCTACAAATTCATTGTCTAGGGCTCCTTGGGCCATAATCACCTACCTGTTGGGCTTGGACCCCAAAATGAGCCCATACATATACTATAAAACTGAAGTCTCTGGCTTTTATTTGACTTTTTATGAGCTTGCCGCATAGATTTGAAACTCTCACATTTTTCCACTTCAACAATATTAAAAATAAAAACAAAATCCAATTTCAAAAAAAGCCCAATCAACTCCGTTTCTCACCCCCAAAATAAAAAGAAAGCCTGACTCTTCCAAAACAGAGCTCTATCATCTCTTTCTTCAATTTTACCTTGATGCTGCTTCGGCAGTGGTGAGACACTTCGTGTTTTCAAATAGAAGGCCTATTGTCTTCACTTGTAATACTATTATTGCTGCCATGTACCTCGCTAATAAGAGGTTGAAGTTTACTCTTTTTTTAGTTCCTTCTTCCCTTTTTGCCCTTTGCTGTTTAGTGTTTTTATGATTTTGCCATTGGCTCTTCTGGGTTTTTCAGTTAATAGTTGTGTCGTTTACTTTGATACACTCCCTTTCTTGTCTCTAACCATCTATAGGCCTCCTCTTTTTATTTATTTTTTGCTGGAAGAAAAATAATTTTAAGAAGAAATTAGGAAGAAGAATCCTCCCCATCTAGCACGTCATCGGAAAAAAAAAAATGTAGGTGGACTATGCATGAGGTAGTGTTTTTATATTCAGTTATTTTGTTTAATAATTATTCCTGAAATTTAGTCAATTAAATAAAAAGGAACAAACACTATTACATAACAAAGAACAAATACTATTGCGTGAAATTTTCAATTATTTATGGAAATAAGTACAACTCACACCAAATAGTATATGTAAAAAACATATAAAGAAAAGATATCTACACACTCAAGTAATATATGTACAACTCAAACCAATATCTGCACTTAAGGAGAAAAAAATGAGTTATTGAATGACTAGTACAAAGCAACAAAATAAAACGATACAAAAAATTCTTTAAAGTTGCAAAACAATCACAATAATTTCTAAAAAACAATAAAATTGATATTTTAACATTACAACATTTATTGGATAATTGAGGATATTAGGGATTGGAATAGTAATTTTTATTTTTAATTTATTGATATTTTCCATTTAGTAATTTAATGTTTCATATCGAGAATTGAAATTTTTAAGATTGGAATCCTAATGATGTAATCAAAGAGGTTACTAAATTTATATTTGCATAACATTCATATTAAATAATAATTCATACTCAAAAGTTTTCTCGTATATCACACGGGTTACAGGTTAGCGACTAGTGTGTGTGTCTATTTATATATATATATATATATATATATATTTTCTTGACAGGGTAATATTCAATCTTGATAGGACTTTATCCATTTTCACCAAAATTTGTGAAATTCATATCCAATAACTTAAGGATTCTAATAGAAAAGATAATATACTGAAAAATAATAATTTAAATGATTTTTTTTTGGGTAAAAGAATTACGGGCTCTAATTTTACAATACAAGCGTTTATATATACCGTTAAAATTCAACTTTAAAAAAATAAATTAAAAAAAAAAAAACCATTTTGCTGCACTAATTCAATTCAAAGAGAATAAGAAATTGTACCTATATATTGCTTACTTTAATTAGTAAATATGTGTAGGTTACATGTATTGTACCCATATGTCCATAAGGGTGTGTTTGTTTGAATGTGAAATAGGGTGGATGGAAAACTTTGGAGAGAAGATGGAAAGGAAAACTTTTTTACGCTCCGTTTGTTTCGATGAAAAACCTTGTGTAAAGATAGTTTTCCGTGTTTTCTAATATTTGGTATTATAAAAAAAAAAAAAAAAAAAAAGATAAGTCAAAAGAAAACTATCTTTGGTCAACGTAAAAAGTACGGCTTATTTTTAGATATTATTTTCCATTAATTTTTTTTTGGAAAACAACTCTATCTTACAGCAAGCTAAATAAAGGAAGTTAGGAGGTTATTTTTCAATTCATTTAAAGTTGCTACCAAACATTAGAAAATGAGATAGTTTCATAGAAAATGCTTCTTGGAAAATGACTTATTTTCTAGAAAATATCACTGTTGAAATAAATAGAGTTTAAGAGTGTGTTTGGTTGGGTGAGGAGGAAGGAAAATAAATGGTAGAGCCTAGGTGTTTTCTCCCTAGACCTACCAAAAAATTTTCTCCTCAAAATAAAGAGAAAGTTGAAGGCTGAAAATAAGGCTGTTTAATGGACGAAAATGCCCATGTGCAACGTGCAGTTGCACATGGGCTTCATCCTTACGTTGCTCTTCACCTTTTTGTTTTTTTGGTTTTCTTTTGATTTATTGGGGAAGTGTACGTTGCCCATATTCTTTTTTTTTTTTTTTTTTTTTTCTTCTTTTTTGCTTTCTTTTGTGTGTGTTTTTTTTTTTTTTTTGTATTTTTTTTAGATGTGATTTTTTTTAGCATGATTTTAATTTTTTTAATAAATTTAGGTGATTGCTTTTTTTATTTTATTTTTTTTATCACTTTTTTAGTTTTAATTGAGAATCATTTTTTTAACAAGGCTATATGAACAAATTTATAAAAACTCACTTTTTCCATCCCTCCATTTTTCACTCCCAACCAAACAAAAATGAGGAAAATTAAAATCTTTACTAATCTTTTCTATCCTCCTATTTTTCCATTCTCCCACCATTTTCTATCCTCCTATTTTTCCACCTCTCCAACCAAACGGAGCTTAAAATTTTAAAAAACTCATGTTCTGCATTTCCTTTCCAAATGTATGGAAATGGACGTGTGAGTTTCATGCAAAAATTATATTCACATTTTATTAGTTAAATGTATCATTCACTTAATAAAAAACAAGTACGAATAAATATATTATGGGTCATCTTAATAGATGCCTTCAGGGAAATTTTTAATAAACCATTTTATGAAAATTTTTATAATACTTTTATAGGAAATTGAAAAAACTGTCAATTTTTTTTTCTATAAAATTTTTTCTAAAATGGTTCATTAAAAAATGCCCTTGGGCATTCGTTAACTTTTCTCATATATATATATATATATATATATATATATGAGTCCAAGCAATGCAAGCACTCAAAATTAATTTAATTTGCTGCGGGCTTTCCTTCCCCATTATTCTTTGAAAATTGAAATCAAATGATACCTCATAGTCTCACACTTTCCAAAGCCACATCACTCAATTTCTAACGTACTTTCTTCTTCTTTATCTTTATTTAGTATTAGTATTATAGCACAAGCATCAGCTGTGCTATACCACGTGTCATTTTTCACATCAAAACCTATTCTATTTTACTACACTATTTTACAATACACTCTACCGCTTTGTTTGTTTCAATGTAAAATATTTTCAAGAAAATATTTTCCAATTTTACTGTGTTTGTTTTGCAGTAAAATATTTTCAGTCAACCAAATCAATCTAAGCAAATTTATGTAAGATATTTTACACTTAAAATTTTGGTAAAATATTTTACAATTTCTCTCCAACTCTCACCCGACAACTCTCAGGCTATCTATCTGTCCATTTCACGCTATCTCTTTTCTCCCTCTCAATTTTCTCTCCTTCTCAACCTAAACCTTCTCTCCCAAAACCTGGTGGCGCCACCCACTAACCGGCACAACCCAATAGCAGCGTCACCCACCAACTGGAGCCACTCACCGACTAGTGCTACCCACCAGTGGCACCACCCACCTATGGTGCCACCACTGACCGACTCCACATTCCTCCCTCCTCTTGTCTCTCTCACGAAGTCCATCGGGTTGTTGGTGGTTGTTCCGATCTTGCTCTGATATTGCTGGTGGCGGCTTGGGTTTTTAATGGTTGCTCTAATCTTACTAATGGCTGTTTCAATCTTGTTGCCGCTAGATTTGCTAGGTTGTTGGATTTTCATATTAGATTATTTGTTCGTGGATTTTCTTTTTAGGTTTTTTATCTGGTTTTACGAGTATTTTAGCTTTTCTGATATAGATTTTTGGGTTGTTGATGGTTGTTTTTTGGGTGGTTAGTGATGATTTGGTGGTTGGTAGTTGTTTTTTTTGGTAGTTGGAGGCGGTTTTTTGAAGCTTTGGTAGTGGTTGGTGGTGGTTTTGATGGCTGTGTTTGAATGGTTAGTGGTGATTTGGTGGTTGGTGGTGATTCTGATGGCTCTTGGGTGTTTGGGTAGATGATGGTGGCTGATGGAATGGGATTACAATGGGTATATTTTTGCAATGGTTGGTGGTGGCTGGTGGAGGCCGGTGGAGGCCGATTTATATTTGCAATATTTAGGACACAACACTTGCCAAACACTTGCAAATGTTTTACAGTAAATTATTTTACAAGTAAAATATTTACATGTAAAATATTTTACATTTGAAAATATTTTACATTAAAACAAACAGAGCGTACATCACATGTTCTATTTTAATATTCAACAAATTAAAATAATATTATCAACTCATTATAAAATAATAAAATCAACAAACACAACCCATAAATCAAACATCAAACACAATCACAAATGCCATAGCCAGCACCACCATAGCCTTCAAACACATGGAATTAAGCAAACACAAAGATCACCAACCACCATACTTGAGCCATAGCCATTACCAGAACCACCATAGTCGACCCATAGCCACCACTCACAATCTAGCCCCCGCCACCGGCAACTCACCAACCTCCACCAAAAATCAACCGAAATAAAGAGATTTTGGCTAGGTTTATGCATTTTTTCGACTCGGTGGCTAGGGTTCACCACCACTGATTCACCTTGCAACAACTCACTGATCCACCTTGCCATAAAACATCAATCCATATCTAGAGAAAGAGAGGTTGAGAGTGAGTGAGAGAGGAAGAGAACAGAGGCTATGAGTGAGAATGAGAGAGGAGGAGAGTCTGAGAGTGATGTTAGAAAATCAGACCAAAAGAGAGAAAGAGATAGACATGTGAGAGAGGAGAGAGAAAAGTAGAATAAAATAACAATTTTTTTTATACAATTTCTATTTGTATAGTTCCAAATTTGGAATTGTACTATTTATCAATACCAAATTTTTTAGCATTTAGAACATTCGATATGGATGGTTTTTTGGTATTTAGTGTGCCAAATGTTAAAAATATAGCATTTGGCACACTTGATGCCAATGCTCTTACTCTATCTTATATATAACTTATATATAATTCATTCCCATTTTCCCTTTATTGCATATAACAGATTATTCTATTGAATTTTTTTTAATGATTAAAACTTAGGTACAATATTTAGGTATTTTTTTTTAGGTTTCCCTTTTCAGATTCTACTATATGTGGTCATTTTCTCATGAGATGGAAGTGTATTTTTTATTTAAGTGGCCACATGTCATAATTTTAAGATGGGAACCTAAGGTAGTATATATAAGTTTTGTCCTATTTTAATATATAATATTTATTTAATAGCTTTTGTACTTCCCCAAGAATTGATATTATGGTAAAAACTTTCATTCACAAATTTGGAAAAAAAATTTATTCTATGAATATTTCATAATCAATACTGAAATAGTTTTAATATGAAATATGATCTATTGAATATCTTTGTTGATTTATTCATGATTATTTCAGATTAGAATTTGATAAATATTTTTTAATTAATACAAAGATTATATTATTTATCTTTAAAAAAAGTATATAATTGTTACTGTATGTTTTATGACGAAATTTTTGAAAATAAACATAATATACCCGTATTATACACGTTTCATTTTTTATCTGAATCATCTATAATTTTTTGCCAAAATTTTGAAATGTACTTTTCATGAAAGATACCAATTAATACATTTCTGTATATTTATCGTAGTTTATTAACCATGTTGCTTACAAAGAAATCGTCCTTGATAGATTATCCTATATTTATTATACACCATTTTTTTTGAACCCTTTGTACATCATGTTTTTAATCACTAGAGGCATGCATTGTTCTTGCGTGTTAAACACTTAAACAAGCTGCCAACCCATTGGGATAGCCGAGATTTTGACAATCACAACCGTTCATAGTATATGATAACTCATTCTCTCTATTGCATAATTGATAAACATTAAAAAAAAAAAAAAAAAAAAATTGATAAGAATTGAATGCCACGAATCTCTCCTAAATAAACAATCATCCCACTTTTTGATTACTTAACTGAACTTTTGCTTGCCAATCTCTTTTGCATGAAAATTAAATGACATTAATGAGCATACAATGAAAACTTATAAGCATCTTTGGTACCATAATTTCTGATATGGAAAACCAATTGGGGTATTCAATTTCTTGTTTGTGAAATTTACCTTCAATGGAAGGCTTGATAATTTCACAAAAGATGTTCATGACACAACGCCCAGCCTTTTTTTAGGAAAAAGAATAAGGAAGGAATTGTTGTTCTTTTCTTATGTAGCACCATAAAATTAATGTGACCTAGATTTTCTCACAATTCCTGGATACGTTTGGTAGACTGTAATAGGTACTGTAATGTAATAGTTATTCCTATGATTTAGCTATTCAGTAGTTTGAATATGTTTATATTACAAGAAATAATCATTCCTTATGAATAATCATTCTTTAAAATAAGGAATAACTATTCATTTCTAAAATGATTGTAATAACTATTCCTTAGTAGGTATATTAATTTTTAAAAATTAATATATTTTCAAATGAACAAACTTTCCATATGCATGTAACAATTATGAAAATTTAAAAAAAAAATCATAAAAAACAACTAATCTATCTTTCAAATTTAAAAAATATTATTTTTTAGAAAATATAATTATATGAGTAAGATATTTCCTAAAATATATCTTAAGTTTGATTTAAAATGCTTTCATTCCATTGTCTTCAAGTGTTCTGTTATTGTGTTGTTACCAAACAAATGAATAGTAATAAGTATTACATTACATCATCTTTTATTTCTTGTAATATCTATTCCTATTCCTATGTAATTACCATTACAGTCTACTAAACGTGTTAAAGTCTATATAAACTTGACCATTGCAAATCATTTCTCTCACCCTACCTATCAAAAACAAAACAAAATTGCACTTTGAAAACTAAAGGATGAAAGGACGATGTACAACAAAACCTTTTTGGAACATAGGCCAAAATGGGCTTTTGCCCATTTCTCATAAACTTTTCAGCAAAATGCCCCATATTTCAAACTAATTAGAGAAATGTCCCTGTTTTGGAACTTGATTTTATGAAAATCGAGTTTCAAATGTAAAATTCGATTTTTGATAAATCGAGTTATAGCGAACGTGAACTTAGAATTTTTTTTTTTTTTTGGAACTCAAGTTCCATGTGAAGTACTCAAATTCATGAAACTCGAGTTCCACTTGAATTTTTTCAAGGAACTCGTGTTCCATGAACTCGAGTATTTCACATGGAACTCGAGTACTTCACATGGAACTCATGAATTCGAGTTCCAGAATTCTTATTTTTTATTTATTTATTTTTTTTTTAAATTTTCAATTTGCTATAACTCGATTGTCCAAAATCGAGTTTTAAATTGAAACTCAATTTTTCAAAAGAATGGCATTTCTCTAAATAGTTTTAGATATGAGACATTTTGCTGAAAAGTTTTAGTGCAAGGGACAACTGTCAATTTTCTCCTTGGAACATGTGATGGTGATGATTGGTGGTCCGTGGGTCTGGAACTTCTACAAAGACTGAAAATGGGAATTTGTTCCTGGTGTATCATGCATGCAGTTTTGGGTTCGATATCCAATAATAATTTACTTATATTTTATAATAATAAAAGTATGTGTTCTCTGATCTCAACCTCTCTCTACAGTTTCTCTTTCAATTTGTTTGTCAAGTAATGATTGGGTTTCTTTAGGAAATGAATGAACAAGTTTGGAGAAAAACTCTTCAAATTTCTCATATATTTCTTTTTTAGGTGTAAATTTTGAAAATCTAACCATTGAATTTTATGTTTATTATGGTCTTAACATGCATATCAAATTTCATTTAAATCGGATATTATTTACTATTTGATCAATTAACTTATTTTCTATGTACAACTTTATATTACAAAAACTTGAAATTATAACATTTATTTGATGACATAGCAATTAATCTTTGATTTTCTTGAAATTTTGTAAGCATTAAAAATATAATAAGAATATGCAATCTAACGGTTAGATTTTTAAAATTCACACTCAATATAAATATATATGATAAGTTTGTAAGGTTTCTCTCCAAACTAGTTTGGAGAGAAACTTTATTCGAAATGAATTTATTGATAAATTGTACTATATATTGTTATTCTGAGTCAAATTGTCTCACTCTCATGAGTCATGACTAAGAATGATACTCCAAAAAAAAAAAAAAAAAAAAAAAAAAAAAATGATACTCCCATTACGGTGACTAGTGTCATAGGTTGCTTCTCCTAGAATACTGTTTCATGCTATATATAATAGGACTCATCCTCGCTATCGTTTGTAGAGGCTTTTTTTGGAACATGGAAAAGAAAACAACTTTGTAAAATTTGTTAAGGAACTCCATTACTTTCTTGAGTATATTTTAACAATTTCCCCTCCCCTTGTATTCTTATGGATCATATTAATAGATACTCTTAGGAAAATTGTTAATAAACTATAATAGAAAAGTTTTGATTCCACTTTCATGAGAAATATAAAAAAACTGTCAAAAAAAAAAAAAATGTTTCTCATTGGTTATCATTCTCCTAATAAAATATTTCTAAAAATAGCTCCTAAACTAATACCCTAATGTTTACATTTCCCTTCATTTATAATGAGATACAAAGCTAGTGTCAAAAAAATTATAAACAAAATTTCTTCAAGATTCAACTTTTCAGAGATGCAAACCCTCCAAGGCTCCAAGTAAAAACTAAAAATATAAGTCATCATTTTGCAATGATGACTTCAAAAATAGGCGACCTTCAGTAAATGAAGTTTTACCATTGTGGATATCTAGGGGTCTATTTGGTAAGAGATTTCGAGTAACGTTATTTGTATTTTTTGAAAATATGTATGGATGAAAAAGTGTGTAAAAATACGTGTAATAAATATGGAAATTAATTCACATAATAAGCTTGTTAGAATACAAGCCCATTCTTTAACAGGGCTGATACAAGAACTTCAAATCCATTTGTTTTTGAATTGTTAGGGAACGGGTTTTGGAAATGAAATAATTTAATTTTGATGTTATTTATGAAAAAGTCATGTGGTTCGCTTATTAATAAAAAAATACATTTTGATTTCTTCGAGTAAAATTGGAGTTCCGATTAATAGAATGCATGGGGCTGATATGCGTTGGTCAGATTTCATGCCTTACATAACATTACTACATTTTCTACATTCATACCCAAATGTGGTGTCTTATGTTATTTTTTTTTTTTTTTTTTTTTTTTTTTTTTTTTTTAAATTTTAAAAAAAGTTAAGTTGTACATTTTTTTTTCTCCACTCTTAATATGGTCCAAAGAATTGAGTGATGCTATTATAAATTTTATTACATAAATTTTACCAATTGATGTGTTACCAATGATAAGAAGCAATTTAAACTAATTTATTATCTTATTGAAGGGACACCAATCATAAATTAACGTGGAAAAAATATAATTTTTGCCACTTAGATAATATTATAAATAAATGTTATCACTTTTTTTTTATTAGTAATACGTCAGTTTGTAAGGCCTAAGTAGTAAAATTTGTAATATCCCTAGTATTGCTCAAGTGAATTAATCATATTAAAATGAAAGAAAAATGAATTTTTAATATATAAAAAATTATAATATTGAACATTAACCAAATTGACGGTTAATAAACTATATATTATTTAAATGCTATTTAAAAATGAAAAAGGCTTATTTAAAAGTTACCACCTTAGACCTAAAATTGTATTGAACCGACCCTAATATAAGATGTTCTTACTTCTTCGGCTATCAAAAAAAAAAAAAAAAAAAAAACCTTTTGTACGAAGAAAAAAAAGTAGTGTGTACATGTGGTGCAAGTGCAAGTGTGCAGCTCTTATTAGCGTGCCTCTTATGTATAAACATTGAGTCCTATATTGAGTAAAAGTAAAAGTTTTTTGAACAAAGTTTTTCTCTAAATTAGTTTGTAGAAAAACTCTTCAAACTTCTTATATATCTCTTTTTCTTTGTGTGAATTTTGAAAATCTAACCGTTAAACTTCATGTTCCTTAAGTTCTTAACATGCATATCAAATTTTGTTCAAATCGGATGTTATTTACTATTCAATCAATAAATTTATTTTTTATATATAATTTTAGATTATAAAAATTTGAAATTTTAACATTTGTTCAATGACATAGCAATTGATCTTCGATCTTCTTGAAATTTTATAAGCATGAAGGATATAATAAGAACATGCAATTCAATGGTTAGATTTTCAAAATTCACACTCAATATAAAGATATAGAAAGAGTTTGTAGGGTTTCTTTATGTTTGGGGGCCTTTTTTGGTTCCTCGGCCACGTGTGGTCTGTTGGAGGGATGACCTTACTAGGCTCGGGTTCTTTTTGGGGAGTTGCCTCCGGAACTCAATATTGGGTCACGTGGTCCAATGGCTACTGGCGTACTTTTAAGCCTACAAGACCATTAAAGTCAAAGTCTAAGAATCACGATAATGGTTGAATAAATATATAATATGTGTTTGATATAATAGCTTTGATTATTAGTTGTAATAGTAGTTGAAATATAGTATTTATTCAGAAGTAAAGTAACCATGTACTTAATGATGTAAATTTAAAGATTTGGAAGCAAAGTCACTTATCTCTGATGGTTTGCAGCCCAACTATGTAGTATCAGTGAGCTGATGGGATTCTAACAGAATGCCAGCGGTAAAGGCTAGTTAAGTTTGCTCCTTTTATCATGCATTTAAATAAGTTTAAACCTTGGTTAATAGTTGTAATAGTAGTTGGAATAAAGTAATATGTATTTAAATGTGAAATAATTATATACTCAATGATGTAAATTTAAAGATAAAAAAGCAAGGTCACTTATCTCTGATAGTTTGCAGCCCCAGCTATTCAACTTCTGTGAGTTGATAATATCCCAGCAGAGTGACCCCAGTGGTAGGGAGGCTGTTTGCCATGATAACTTCAAGATTGAGGGGGGAAAATAGGTGCAACTAGAGAGAGAGTTTATCCAGTTGTGTGTAGGGGCTGGTTAAGCTTGCCCCTCTTATCATGCACTTAAATGAATTTTCCCCTTAACAATACTCTTTTAGTTGTTGTGAAGTTATGAATAGTGTTGCCTTCTATGAGAAGAGCTTTAAGGGTTTTATGTAAGAAGTAGTTGTGCCTTCTAAGAGAAGGGCTTTTGTAAGAAGTAGTTGTGCATTCTAGGAGAAGGGCTTTGATATGAGATCAGCTTTGAAATGAGATCTTGGTGCCTTCTAGGAGAAGGACTTTAGTAATAGAAATTCATGCCTTCCATGAGAAGGGCTTTTAGTATGAGTGTTTAATATCTCTTGAGAAGTGTGGAGATAGTAAAAGATATAGATGTTTTGTGGGATGTAATATTTATAATATGTATGATATATGGAAGTTTGAGAGATATAGAGGTTAAAGATAGTAAAAATATGAGATTATAATCGTAGGAGAAGTTGTAGAGATTGCTTTCCAAGAGGAAAAATTTTGTAAGAGAAGAGTATGGAGATGTGTTTAGGTATTTGGAGATAGGAGCAGTAAGATAGGTGTATTTTCTGAATATGGAGGGTGAGAGAATGAGTTTAAGAGGAGTAATAGTGCTGTAGTGTGTTTAGTAATGTTACTGGGATTTACTATTGGGATTTTCTACTGGGGAGTAGTAGAGATTGCTTTCCAAGAGGAAAGATTTTGTAAGAAAAGAGTATAGAGATGTGTTTAGGGTAGCAAAACAGTAGAATTTCAGAGTGAGATTATATGAGCGTGGAGCTTAGAAGAGTTGTGGTGTGTTATATGTAATGGTGTTGTAAGTGTGTATGAGATTGTGTAAGAGAGGTAAAGAAAGAGATGTTTAGAGATATGGGTAGCAAGATATATGTATTTTCAGAATATGAAAAGTGAGATAATGAGTATATGAGAGTAATAGTATTGTAGTGTGTTTAGCAAAGCTGTTGGGATTTTTTGTTGGGATTGTATGAAGGCTTATGAAGGCATTTATAAGCTAAGGGCTGAAGAGTTTAGTTCCTAATCTGGAAACTAAAAAACTCATAAGTTTAGAACTTCATTGAGAGCTTAAGAAGATCCTTAGAGGGAGAGAGAATAGAGAGGTTTTTCGGAGAGTTCTCCTCCATTAGTGTCCCCTTTGAGGTGTTGATAAAGGATTCCATTTAGCTGAGTTTAAAGAGGTATTTTAGCAAAGAATATCAGCCAAAATCTGTCTCAAATAGCAATGAATTTTCAGAGAATCCATCTTAAGATTTGGTCAAAAATGATATGTTTAGCTTTAAGATATTCTTACTGTTTTGGGTAAGAGCTGCTGGGGAAGGAGCAACAGAAAAGGAATGTATTTTAGCAAGAGAAAGGTAGTTTCAATAGTTGGTTTTGGTTTTAGCCAAATGTGAAAAAATCAGTAATGATCATGCTGCTGGGTTAGCTATCACAGCTATTCTGAAAAAGCTGTCCCAACTGTCAAGAAAAAGCTGTGACAGCTATCCTGAGACAGCTATCACGGCTGTCATAAGACAGCAGTTTGCTTTGGATAGAAGCCAATGAGGTCAGTTGGGTGATTTCAGACTGTTGAAGAGGTCATTTCATGGATTTGGCTGAAAAATGGTAAGATCTCTTTTAAGGGTATCTTGCTATTTTGGGTATAACAACTGGATGCTGGGATTTCAGTATTAAATGGTTGATGATATCACTTCCAACTAGGTGTCAAGTGCTGAATGCACTGCTGGGGTTCAGCTGGAAATGTTTTTTTTTTCGGTTGTTTGTGTTTTTGGTCCAAGGTTCCATTACAACAGATTTCTAGTAAGTAATAGAAGGATTGGTTGAAGGCTAAGGAAGCTTTAGAGATTTGGTCAAGGTCTCATTGTGTTGTGACACAATCTTGGTGAGCAAGAAGAGTATTTAATGCTCTACTCTGGCAGCTGGCAGAGACATATATGGTCTGATTGTGGCAGACAACAGCTGGGTATTAGAGATATCATGAATATTTTGTATATAGTTGGAGATTAAAAATAGCCAATTAGATTAGGCCATGTGTTTGAATTGGATTTTAGCTGAAAGCAGTAATGAGATTTATGTAGAATAATATAATGAAGTTTCTAAATTTGTATAGTAACAACTGGGGATTGAATGAACAGTTACCCAGCAGTTAGATGGCTGGAGATATTGAGTATTTGTCACATGATGAATGTTAAGTTTTAGAAAAAGAGCAATGAGAAATTTTATCATTTAAAGTGCTATGTGACAAGAGATGCTTACCATATGTTACCCGCTACACACGTACTCGTCAGAGTTTAGGGAGTTGGAGAAAATACGCCAAGCAACATGTTTCTTTTATCAACTTTAAACTGTTGGAGCTTTACTGAACATACCTCTTGGCCTTCCAAATCACGACTCCCAAAGTTTCCCAAAGAGACTTATGAGCTGGGGTCATAAGCCGAAGATGAGATGATGTACCTCGGGTTTTGTTGTTATTTTGTGTAAATATGGGCTCTTGTTGAAGAAGCCGCTTGCCATGAGTGTAAGAAAGGTAATATGGGCCGTGAGTTTTGATTCATTGCTTAAACCCAATCCATATGTTGATGTTGATGTTGATGATGTTATGGGGTTATGATCCCAATTGATGAAGAGGAAATGTGGACCATGAATCCGCCTCTTGAAGTAAGGATCTCGTGGGCCATGTAAGCCCAATCCATGTAGTTGAATGAGATATGAGCTTATTTTGGGTTTTAAATAGATCTACCCAAAAAATCAATAATATGTTGATGTGTAATGGGTTGCCAATGAAGTAATGCCATGTGGGCCGAAAAAATGGTCCTCAACACTCTACAAACTAGTTTGGAGAGAAACTTTGTTCAAGATTTTTTTAAAATAGTTTATTCATGATTTTATAAAAGATTTACATGTTAGTTAAAACTTTAAGGTGTGGGTGGTCAATGTGATATATAGATTCTCGCCATGATTTTGAAACCCAGACCGTTTGAGGTTGGACCAAGGTCGAACCATGATGACATCATAATTAATTTAATCATTATTTAAAATATAAATAAATATATTAAATTAGTAAAAATTGAAAAATTACATAAAAATTTATAGGAAAAAGTTGGGTCATTTGTAAATACTATTTTCTCTTAATTAAATTGTATTAAATTAATAATATTTAATACAAAATAATTAAAATAAATGCTTAAAATTATGTAATATTGACTAAATTAGTAATTATAGAGATTCAAATATATCTTAATTTACGATAAATATGATATTTGTTAGATTTTCTCTAGTTATTTAAAAGATTTTAAAACATTATATTTAGAAAATAATAAATAAATATAACAAAAAAAGTTTTAAAAAATATAACTAAAAAATAATAAACTTAAACCTTAATAAGTTGGCTGTAGCATGTGCTGGATAAAAAGAAAAGAAGAAAAAATTATGACTCATGAGAAACCCAACCCCACTCACACATTTCCCCAAGCATCATGATCAAAGTTTACATGTTTCCTCAAGCCACACCACATGATCAAACTTCAAACCCTATGACTTTTGCCTTCTATTCTTTTAGCTTTCCTGTTTCCTCTACAGCCTTCGCCTCTCTCTCCCTCTGTTATTTCTTCCACAGTTTTCAAACAAACAGCAGTCTTCTTCCATAAATTTTCAACAAATAAAGAAGTAGAAGCAGATGCAGATCATATATAGAAGCTGATTTGTAGCCTTTCTTTCATAGTCTTCTATTCTTTTTTTTTTTTTTTTTTTTTTTTACTTGCTTTCTTTTTTTCTTTTTCTGGGAAGATCTGATGTTGGAGATTATTTTGAGCAATGTTTTGTGATTTTTTTGGGAACCGTCAGACCCATGTTCGGTTTTGAAAACCAGGTGGTTTGACCAAGGTTTGAAAGGTTCACTGAAAATTTAAAATTTTTCTGTTTTGATAGTTTAAAAAACCGGAATGATAGACAGTTTCCGGTTACTGCGGTTCGACCGGCTGGTTCGATCCAAGTTTCAAAACCATGATTCTCGCATGAGAGGCAGAGATTCGTTATGAGCCCACACATGAGAATTCGGTACTTCTAACAATACTCACAACAATGGTGCTAAGTAGCTATATTGCTATTTTTTAGCATCACTGATCATAAAAGAAGAGTACAGTAGTGGAGCTATAAGCAAAAATTTTTGCTTCTCAACTATAGTGCGCGTCTAAAAATAAATGTGCATTGTAGCAAGAAGCTAAAAAAAAAAAAAATATTTTATTAAATTTCTCTCTCTTCTCTCATTAAATTATTCTCTTTTTCTTTCTTTCTCTCTCTCTCTCTCTCTCCGGTTTCTCTTCTTTCTTCTATTTTTTCCTTCTCATTTTTTTCCTCTAACGCCTCCCTCATCTCCTCTCTACTTCGCCGGCGAGCTCATCAACCGAGGTGGTGCTCGGGTTAATCGGCCTTCAGTTCTGGTGGCTGCGGGTTGAGCGGTTTTGGCAGGCGCAGGTTGAGCGATTCTGGTGAGCCGAGACCCCATCTCCCCAAGCCTCGTCGCTGATTTGTTACTTGAGCCCCATCACTGCTGAGTTTGTGCTAGATTTGTGTATGTGTGCTGAGTTTGTGTTTGTGTTTGTGTTTGTGCTGGGTTTGTGTTTGTGTTTGTGTTTGTGCTAGGTTTGTGCTGTGGGTGTGGTCTGATTGGATTGTGGCCAGTGGATTAGTGGGTTTCGTGGATGTAGGTTGGTGGATTGTGGCCTGTGGGTCGGTGGTGGTGGGTTGTTGATCCGTGGGTTGCTGTTGTGTGTTGGTATGATTTTTGCCGTGGTGTGATTGTCGTGGTGTGCCTTTGTGTGATTGTTGTTGTGGTGTGGTGGTTTGCTTGCTCTGTATTAGAGAAGAGAGTGACGAAGAGGAAGAGAGAGAAAAAGATAGAGATGATGATGCTGTATATGATGAATATTTTATTGTGGTATTTATATTATTTTATTGTGTTGAAAGTTAAAATAGATCCACTGCTGCAACATGTGTATAGGTAAAATAGATAAAGTAACTATCAACATGTGATGAATATTGGTAATTATCTCAAATGATTAGATATCAACCAGTTCCTATGACGTTAACCAACATTTGTAGCTATTTTCAAAAAGTTGATAACTAGTTTTCAGCAGGGTTTGAATGTTATCCCTTCTAGATTTAATTATCTATCACTTTGTTTTCAAAGATTTGAATCTTAAAAAATGAAACCATACTTTTTAATTTTCTTTTTCTTTTATGAGAAACAAAACATTTCAATTAAATTGAAATAATTAAAAAGGGGTCACTATAAAATTACAATTCGGGTATTACGTTGTTATTAATTATTATAACATTACTTTTTTGGGGGAACTCATCCTTGACTTACGTGACATTCCATACATGTTTTTCAACAAGCACTTTGATTATCTATATGACTTGTTGACAAATTTGTATCTCAAAATGTTTATCTATCTATGCATATCAATAGAATGTTGAAACCTCATTTTATATACCAAAGCAACCTTAGCCAAAAGTTCCGTGTAGAATATTAAACATAGTCAATTTTATTTATATTGAATCCTTGATTACAACTTATCAAAGAATGACAACTATTACACAATCTTTTTTAAATGTTGGCAACAATCAACTTATTTTTTTACCATGAGGAACTCAAATGCAAATTTGCAATTGAAAACAATTGAACAAATTGAAGGCATGTATATAACAATTTCCTTGAAAAAAATTAAAGGTCAGCTGTATAAGGCACGTTGGTAGCCGGCAACCATGAACTGCCGGAGATGAAGCTTGCAACGGTGTATTGTGAAGCTACAGATGCACTAGTAATGACATGGTAGCCAGGCCAATTAACCCTATTAGCAGTTGATGAGCCTGGCCCCGTGTTGGCATACTCCCCATAGTATAAGGTATTGAGGGCAAAATTTCCATCCCATTCCATCCATCCAGTTGGAGCAATCAAGTTATCTAAGTATGTTTTCATAAAAACCGTGCGTGAGTACTCCTTCCATGGCCTTCCTAAGTATGTTGTAACCGAGTTTTGAGACGCCATTAAATCCGAAGCAGCCTTGACTGTACAATCATGAATGGAAATTCCAGTGTTTTGATTAGGGTCAGTCCTACCTTGGGCAGTGAGAGTGTTGGTCTTGTTAGGAGGGTAACGTGCATAAATGTTACAATTTTGTAAAACAACCGCGGCATTTCCAAATATAAAATCGACTGTGCCATATATGTCACATTCCCTATAAAATTGCCTTTGGGAATGGACATAGAGGGTGTCTTGATACCCTTCCAAGCTGCATCTGTAAAATACTGAGAGATCAGACCCAGACCGTAGCGCCACGGCTTGTTGATTTGCTGCGCCGGCAGTGTTTCTGATAGTGATGTCTTGAGCAATGAATCCATCTCCCACAACAGCTGAAAATTCAAAATAAGAAGAGCTTAATTTTCATGTCAAAAATATTTTAGTCAAATTCTAGATTAACATTCATTATTTTAGTAAAATTGTGACTGTATATATAAGGTGTAAGACATAATATTTTAGAGTACTGAATTATTAGCAAGTTAGGACCACAAGTAATTAAATACGACAATACTTATTAGCATAAAAGTATTATATATACAGAAGCAATGTCTTGTTGGCCTGTTGGCCACCTTTGATTGAAACTTAATCAAGCAAACAAAACCTATCCAAAAAATAAAATAAAACCCTTAAGTTATAAACAATTCAGATCGTGAATTTTTCTCCTAGTGGGCCATGCCGTACGACTTGTACGAATTTTAATGGGTTCTTGTCCACATTTTTTAGATGCAAAGGGTTTGGTTGTTGGTACCATAGCGTACAGACAAGCTCAAACTAGGTACTTTAATCTTGTCATTTTCTACTTGACATGCAAAGATATATACGTCTTCAAATATTTGCTAGATCACTTAAAAATCAATAGACTGTGAATTAATTTCTACCTTTTAAACTCTGTGACTCAATAGCTTTAGACCTTGTATATATTATCTATTCATCTATTAATTTTATTTTAAAATATTTATACTAATATATTATCTATTCATCTCTTGTATTTTGACTATTAGAATAGTTATTTTAGCCACGAAAAAAAAAAAAAAAAAAAAAACTAGTATACAAACCAAAAAAAACTAGTATATATATTAGATTAATTAGCAAAGCTACTGTCTTTAATTTAAGAGAAACTTGCACAAGTAACTTTGTATATATATTATTCCAGCAAAAAAAATAAATAAATAATGAAGCAAAAATTGCGTATGGATTTTGATGTGACCACCGTTATATCACACGGCAAGTTTCACAGATGATAATGATATTTTTGACCTGTGAAATAACTACTTCATGCAAATATAAAAAAAGATCAGTCATAAAAACTTAACTAGGTCACTGAATAGGCCTTGAGTATTAAACCAAAGTTTGCAATGTGTATCTCAGCAAAAAAAAAAAAAGTTTGCAAACGAAGTGCAGGTGGATTTCGTTCTCGATCAAATAGGGTAGCTAGGTGGAGTTGCCTAAAGTCACGCAGTATTAAAATAATTTGTAAATCAATGAATCTCATGTCTTTGGTAACTTAATTAAGAGAGAGAGATATTATACCACTAATCTAGAAATTCTGGACCATGGTCCTTTTAGGCCTATTCCTTGCAAACACTTCCATGGAGAAAGAGAACCCAATCTGACAAAAAGAACTTTTCCCCAAAATTTTGTCAAATTTGATGCTGTAGTCGTCGTACTATTTTGCTATAGTCATCGTACTTAATTTTGAAAAATAAGGCCAAATCATAATTGATAATCTTGGAAAGAAAGCATTTTATATATTCAATACGTGTATTCGTTGTTGTTTGAACTCCAATTTGACAAAGAAAAAAAACGCAACTTCTTTGGCAAAATCTTGTCAAAATTGATGACTTAGTAATCCTACTTAATTTTGAAAAGAAGGCTAAAATATATAATTGATAACTAAAATCTCTTGAAAATTAAGAAAGTATCCATCCAAGATATGTATTGGATGCGAGTCCTACAAACTCTTGAGAACCCCATGTTATGAGACATCCAATACATACGTTGGATGCAAGATAAATTTTTCTTTCCTTCGAACCTAAACCTACATGTGTGACCTGGAATAAAATAAATTTTTTTAAAAAAAAACCCAAAACCAAGCCTTGGGTTGGTATATGAATGGTGTGCATTATGAAATATGTCTCCTTTCAAATTCAGAATTTCATGAATAATCTCACTAAATTTTTTAAGTTATCCATTCAATAACTCAGCTTACTTACATGTCTAAAAAGCCAACTAAGGTCAATATACGCAAGGAGGTGTTTTTTTTTTTTTTTCAACTGGTCAGAAGTTTCTTGGTATTCTTGCATTACTTGCTTTCATCCTTTCAAACCTCGATACTTCCTCTTCTTAACCTCTTTTATCTCATATCTAAACCTAACTTTTCTTAGTCCAAGCCACGAATGGGCGGAACCATGTTGAAGGGTGGGGGGGGCCATGGCCCCCCCAAAATTTTGAAAATTTTGAAACTATATATATAATTATTTTAATGTTTTCAAAATTTAGTTTATAAAAATAAGAGTTGGCCCCCCCTAAGTATTTGAATTAATCCAATGATGCTTAAAAAGAAAAAAAATTTGGTCTAACAGTTATAGAGACAGCTTTATTTTTCGTAATTCTATTTTTTATTGTAAAATGTGCTTTTATATATGTTAAATATTTGAAAAAATTTGGTACCAAACATGTTTGAATTTATCTTTTTCAACCTGTTATGTGACGATTAACAAGTCATTGACTCATTAAAAAATTATTGTCACTAAAACTACACATGAAATGTCTCTTTAGTTGCCACATAATGGGTCAAAACAAAATAATTTCAAATATGTTTGGAGCCTAATTTGTTCCTTCAAGTTTTGGATCATTCTTGTTTTTGAAAATCATATTAGTTCAATTGAATAATTTTACTTACATTAGTATAAAATTTGATATATTTTATAGAAAATGAAACTTTTTAAGAATTTCACTATGAAAATTGTGAAAATGTATTTTATTAATTTTATGAAAGATAGCCATCAAACATAATTTTGATTGAAAATATTAAGCTCTTTTTTTGTTGGGTGTGTGTATATATATAACTTATCAAATAAAAAAGTGTGTATATAATAAAAAAAAGCATGTGTATTTATGTGTGTGTATGAGGTTGTCTTGATAAATATATTAGTGTTGCAACTTGGCCCCCTCAAACAAAAATTCCTGGCTCCGCCCCTTAGCCACGATCTTATCCACCAGACATATAAATATATATGTAATATTTTGTAGGGAACCGATTAATTACAATTTTTTTAGCACAAAATTTAGCATATTATTAGAAGTAGTCAATTGAATTTACTTACCAATAGTGGCTGAATTGAAGGTTGTAGAACCTCCACCAACACTTTTGCTCCCAGTGACTATGGTTTTTCCTATACCATCTCCCACCAACATAATATTCTTCAACGTTATCTCAACGTTTTCGTTGTATGTCCCAGCCTTCACGTATATCACAAACCTTCCACTTCCTGACTGTGATGATGCTGCACTTATCGCCTCATTTATCGTCTTATAATTCCCCGAACCATCTTGTGCCACCACGATATTGGCGTTAGGAGCCGAAGAAGACTGCAAGAGTTTCCGGTCCCCGGGCTTAACCCAAGTTGGAAAACCATGTTTATAACTCGGTACAGTGTATGGAACTTTGTTAAGAGCCAAAGCGTTACTGATTAGCTTCGAAACATTGTTTGACATCAAGGGCAAGAGATTGTCTGGGACCCCTAGTTCAATAAACCCGGCCCGACACGTCTCAAGGTTGGTTAGAGACGTGCTGAGCCATGTCTGAGCATCGGTTTGGCTGCACTTGACATTAGGGTCGATGGTTTTGTTAAGTCTAAGGTGGGTGTTCTCATAAAGCTCAAGGCAATCAGCCCATGCAGCCTTTTCACGAGCATTTTTGCACTTGGGGCCTAGTGAAAATATGTTACTTTGAGCTTTTAGGGCACGTTCTAGTGCAAGCTGCTTTGAGATTGTGAAAAAATCGGACTTTTGCTTTATGGGGTTGTAGTAATTAGGGTTATGGCTTAAAAAATACTCACATGGCTCAGGGTTTGGGGTTTGGCTGCACCATTTTTTAATATCTGCTTGAGAGTAGCCATGAATGGTTGGAGACAGAAAAAGAGGCACAAAGAGAAGTGTAACCAAAGCTCGAAGTGCCATGTTTTTTGGCGTTTTCGATGGGCTATAAGAAATGTTGGACAGACAAGGGTCAAATATTAGATGCGAATGATTGGGTGTTTGGGATTTGTGTGGGACTTCATGCCTCCAAACTGATACTTATATAGAAGGAAAGATAAGAGCCGTAACAATGTGGGAAGCACAACTTTTTTTTTTCTAATCCTTATTTTTCTCTACTTTTTATAATAATTAATTTTTTTTTTCATAATTAGGATGAATCATATTATAAAATAATAACATATTAGAGCGGCTAATACCGTTAATGTTACAATAGTTTGTACTTTAATTGGTTTGAAATAGTTTTTGAAAAGCTAACTAATATTGACTAAATTTTGTATGCATGCATATTGTATGAATGAAAATTCAGCGTCGGAATCTTAATGTTTGGAGTTCTAATTAATCACATAGGTAATTGGGACAGCCTACTTATGTTGAAGCATTTTTGATTGAGAATGTTATGCTTGGTTTATGGTCAACTTGCATATATGGCTGGACCACAGGATGATATGAATGATCAAAATTAAAAAGATATATTATCGGATGCGATTATTCTTTCTTTTCTTGATAAGTACTATCTGATGTGATTATCTTTTTGATTGAATAGACTAATCAATGGGTTGGCTCTCTTCTCTCTTTTCTTAGCAATATTCTTTATCTTTTTTATTTTAATTCTTTTATTGACAATTATAAGTGACCTTACTAATTGAAGTAATAGAAACTCAAGTCATGAACTTTTAATTAATCAATCATATGGGAAACACTTACATGCTTGCCTAAGCTTGTTTTGTTTCGAACTAAATTAGTTCTCTCTCTCTCAATAGTAAAACTCTTTTAGAGCAAATTTTTTTTCCTACAAATGATTAGTTGAAGTCTTTTGATAAAAATTAAATATTGTTTCGTACCGGATGACATAAAACCCCTACAAGAGTGGTGATTCACTAGTTTCTCATGCCAATGTCATGAAACACCTAGAATAGCGGTAAATCATTTTACACAGTTATTTAACAAAGTGTTGATTTTCTTTTATTATGTTATAATGTGTATGAGTTATACTTGTGGCTCATTTATATATGTATATCTTTGCTTTCTTTGTTTCCTAAACTTATAAAATAGCACACCCGCGTGATCTTTTCTTATCACTCAAAAAGCATGCCTTTTCTTAAACCATTTTTATAGTCACTTACTCTCCTGCATCCTTCCACTCATTAAACAAATAATATAGAAAAAGTCTTCCTAATTCTAAGTATAGGAGGTGGGAGGTGTTATATAATTTGGTGGAGTTTCTACCTTACAAATTTGTAAGGTGTGCAGCTTGCGGTTGGCTTTGTTATGTCCTAGGAATGGCATGCTAATAACCACTCTCCGCTTATAATAATAGTATCAAGATGGCGCAAATCGTCTCCAATGAGCAACTTAGTTCATATCTCTATCTCTATCATTTACCTCGTTACAACTTATTTTATATACACAATTTGTGGTAGTAATTTCTCATATTCTCTAACCTATGTAAAACAAATTAAACATTTATATCAAAAGATATAAATATTCATGGCTAATACACATCAAACACTTACAATCCCCTTTTTTTACATTTGATATAGAAAATACCGTCCTTTTGTTTTCGAAGATAATTATTAGGTAAAAATATAAATTAGACTCTTTAAGTTTGGTTAAGTGTGATTTTAATCCTTTAAGTTTTATTTTTTCCATTTTGGTTCTTAAGCTCACATTTGTTGTCACCGTTAAAAAAAAATTCTGTTAAAAAGGATTAACAATGACATAAATTCGAATTAAGGTTGTAATTTGTATTTTTGTGTTAAAAAAAAATTTAATAACAAATTTCACTTCGAAAGGAAACTTACAAGTAGAAGATCAACATTTTTCATAACAAATTTCTTTGTCAAATCAGAAAGAGTTTTATTTTTAAATATTATAAACCACGTGATCTAATGATGCATTCAAAAAGGCAGAGCTACTCATTATTGTGTATTATTTCAATCAATCAAAAATTCGTAGTGCCTAGGTACATTGTAAAATTACTAACATATGATGAAAGCTAGACTCATATGAAAATTACAAACTATGATTCTTAATTAAGTACAAAACGATCAGTCATGTAAGTACAAAACTTCCCAGATTCTTAATATTGTCGAAGCAAATAGATTTGAGTTCTACTATTTTTCACTACATAAATTAAAATTCATATAGTATACTATACCACTTGTTTGATTAACTTTTAAATGCAAGAAGCTTTCATAGCCCTAAAGGGCCAAAAGTAAACACATTGAAAAAATACAAGTAGGAATTTTCATTTTACTTATTTTTTCCGATTATTTTTTATCAGATTGAAAAGTCAGTCAATTGATCATTAATTCACTCAAATTTAGGTGAGATTAGACAGACCTTAATCCACCATGTTGTGGTCACCGAATAGTAGGCAATAGGGGTGGCTTGATGTATTTGGGGGCCTAAGGCGAAAATTGATTATCTTGTTTTAGATGCAAAATTACTAGTAATTAACATGAACTATGTAAATTTTTTTCTTTTTTTAGAAATTTTATAGATAGAAAAAATTTGACAAATTTTTTCATATTTATTGATGTGGCAGATTGTAGTAGTAAGTAAAAGAGTGGTATTAGTGGTAGACTTAGATGAGAACTAGTAAAAGTTTGCTAACTCAACTCTTATTTTTTTTAGAAGTGCAACATTCACAATATTTTTTTACAAAAAATCCTAGGTTTTAAGTTGCTTTTTGTTTTTTACTTGACAATATCACTATAATTATTTTTTTGTCATCAATAACAAGTTGTAATAACCTACTACTTAGCATTAGTTGTAAAAGTGTTGTAAAAAATATTATTTTATTTATTGATTATAAATAACTCTATTGGTTAAAATTTGGGAGCCTATTTTTTACTTGGGGTCTTAGGCGATCGCATCTTTTACTCACCCATTCAGCCGGCCCTGGTAGGCAACAATATTGGTTGGCTCCTACTAATTCAAAATTTGTTTTTGAATAATTTCGCTTAACAACCAATAATTCCTGTCCATCTCCCAATTTTCTTGCATTTACTAATTTTCTGAGAAAATTTTCTAAAAAAAAAGGTTCACAATAATGTATCCATTTGGATTAAGGCTGGAGAGTGGAGACACCAATTCTGTGTAATTTTTTCAATAATCTTCCAAGGTTCTATCTGTAAACATTTAAAATGGTAAATGATCATTAAATCTAGCGAAGGTCGCATTGTCCGAAAAAATAAAAGTAAATAATATATAGCAGCTAGAGTACTAAGTTTGGAATTAAAATATATTTATTAATAAACATAATTTAAGGGCCAATAGTAGTAGAAAGAATGTAGTTCTCTACATGATTGACATTCCTATCCAATGATCAAGGGTTAATTTAATATTAATCTCAAATATCATAGATGTGAAGAGAATTAGTAGTATTAATTTCTTAGAGATATATTAAATAAAAATATCTGATTCATATTATTCGATTAGCTTGCATGCTTGATACGTAATATAAGTTACGCCATTATTTTGATAATCAGGTGGCTAACTTTTAGGGCATGCCTTGGTGGCTGGTGAGCACAACTGGTCTTTGGTTTGGTTGCAGTAATTCAATTCTATATGGTCAGTCCAACAAACAAAACAAAGCAAAAATGGAGATGAGTTCTTTAGTTTCGTAACACTAATTCCAATTATTTAGTTTGCCTTGAAGAATTGAAATGCTGGTCCAAAATATGTTGCCCAATTTTATGAAGTTAAAATTAATTGTGTATTTCAGAAGCTATTAAACGAAGTAATTGATGTGGGTTTCAGTTAGCTCAACTGGTAAAGTTTATAAGAGATCTGAGGTTCAATCCATGTCTACACCAAAAATTGATTGGTGTCTCGGTTTGATGATAAAAAGTTATCATTAAAAGTGAACGCTATAAGTTGAAACTTTCTAAAAAATAAATTTTCTCAAAAAAAAAAAAAAAAAAAGTAATTGACCACCATATCATGTGCTATGGCGGAGCCACATGAGGACCGATGGGGCCTTGGCCGCTCCCCCCCAAATTTTTTGAAAAAATAGCGTGTTTCGTCGTCACTGTTGTTTCTTGTTCATCGACCATGGTTGTTTCTTCTTGGTCGATATTTACTGTGTCTTCTTGGTCGACCACTATTACTGTTTCTTCATTAACCACGTACAGATCGTCTTGCTCGTGATCTCCTAGTGCTGCTACTTCTTTCTTCTGTTTCTTTTATCAAGCTTTAACTTTTAAACTTTTTGTTCCCAAACATTGTCTTGGTTCCAATCATTTCTTACTTTTTTATGTCACTTTGCTTCTTTTGTTTGCTTGTGTCAGCCAGATAAGATGGGTAGACCATAGGTGTAAGTAATTACTAGGTGTGAAGAGTGTTTTTTTAGTACAATTCTTACTTTTTAACTCATCTTTCTATTTTATAGTTCTAGAGTGTACACCAGTACATGTAATACTTTATTCTTTAATTCTTGTTTATTTGGTGATGTTTTTAAACTATATTCATTATTATTTTTATTTGTTAGATTAATGGGTCAATGTATACAGTTTTTTATAAATAAATATGATTAAGGTAGTATGAAGAAGTAATTAAGGGTTTATTCACATTAAAAAAGTAATGAAGGGTTTATATTTTTAAAAACTCTTAATTATTTATTATGATTTTCTAATTGAATATATATATATATATATGCTATATAGCGGTAATTCCGAAACGGTACACTTGTATTGACTGGTATTAAAAAATATCGTTTTTTTAGCTAAATTGAAATAGCCTTGGGTATGAAATTTACTCCCTTGATTGTATATTACTATTTTAGATTTAATATACACAAAAAAAAAAAATTATATATGACCCCCCAAAAATAAATTTTTTTTGGCTCCGCCACTAATCATGTGGGCAAGTTGGGTGGGTTCAAGCATAGTATGTAGATATTTCTAGTCATCTCAAATTTTTTTTTTTAATTGAGTAATTAATGCTATAACTTGTGTATATAGGACATATACTTTTGATAATTGTTAGTTCTAAAATGGTAAGTTTCATTATGAAGCTGATATGGTTGTATTATAGTACTTATTTGGTGTACTTTTGATTAATATTCTGAGTTTCCTTTCTAAAATATCAAAAAATTTGGCTGAAATTCGTTTGTAACCAAAAAAAAATCATTATGAAGTATCCAAATTTTCCTTTGTGAATTGTCAAGATAAATAAGATTGATTCAAACCAATACCAAATTCCATAGTAACACTACTAGTCAAGCAATCTGTGCGTTCAAAAGATAGAACCAGCGCATGTATATATTTTTGGTTCATGCATGTCCGAGAAAATACTCATATTTTTCTAAAGACAAACTAGTTTCGGGTCAAAACTTTTGTTCTGGGACTTTTTCAGAGAAAACTCAATTCCATGCCTAATCTATCTGACAAGTAGTAGAAGCCGGAATGAAAATGTCAAACAATTAATGTACACTTAAATATAAGAACCAATTTAGCAAAATACAAAGCCATTTGATAATAATTAATACTTTTTTTTTTTTGAAGTAGAATTTGGACTTTTGGAGATCAAGCATTAAACGATGTTTGACAAATTTTTTTTAAATTTTTGACAAAATTATTTGTTTACTTGAACATTAATATTGCTAGTGGGGAATCAGCTTGCTTGAACTTAACGAAAATTAATATTGTATTATTGTGTTATAATAGTTAATTTAATTGAAAAATTCAGACATTACACGGCACGATTAGATTATTCGTGTCTATCTGATTATATGTCTGCTCTGGACTATAATGACCACAAGTACGTCCTTTTAATCCCTTTCTATACCTATAATAAGCTTAGTCAAAGAACATGCATGGCCGATTGTCACTATCTAATGATGTCATGCCAAAAAAAAAAAAAAAAAAGGCTGATCGATCCCTATTTTTTATTTTTGTCTTTTTGGCATAAATTCTAGTTACGTACTTGAGCTTTTGCACAAAACATTAATTCCTATTATGATTAATTGATCACGCTTTGATGATAATGATCATAATAACAATGTTTGTATAGGGAATACTAGTGATAGGACTGTGTTTTAAACAATTTTGACTTATAATATATAATGATTAGCTAGCTTGTAATTCATGCATATATATATATATATATATATACACACATGAGCATTTTGAAAAATAATAATCAAATTATAATTCTTGAAATAAGATTACACAAAAGGCTTATAATTTTTTTGTTGAGGGAATAACGTAATACTAATAGTAATACAACAATAAAGCAACAAATTGCTGACATTCATTTTTACCCAAAAATAAATCCCTGACGTAACCAAAAGAGACTATCATTAAAAGCAAGAGAGAGAAGGATAAGACTTGCTTATGCTATATTTGAATCGTCATAAATATCATAGCTAGAAACTCTTTTTGACTGGGTTATCAAAAAAAACTCTTTTTGACTGGTATTCGAATCTAGAGACAGCTCTGGTTTTGATCATTCAAAACACGATAGCAGCTTTAGCCCAAAACTGTGGATAGGGTAGATCACCAATACTTAAATGATTGACTTTTATTTTGACTATAACATAGCGAGGTTGCACGTTTGAGATTAGGGGTGTTTGCGTGTGGGGTGGTTTTGGGTCTTTTTGTTAGTATGGCATGTTTAGTCAAAATTATAACTATACTGCACCTCATTATTTAGTTCAAAATTGATTTTTTCCTTTGTGTTTTGTCAAGTTTTAAACTATTGAGTTAGTTTTTCTTTATTTTTGGCTGACTTTTTTGATCAACACTAGTTAAATTTATTAAACTTTTTTTTTTTTTTTGAAAACTAGAGTTATTAAACTATTAATAATATAATATTTAACATTAAAAAAATAAATATATTAATATATTAATATATAGAGAGGGTGTGGTGCAATGCGGTTTTCTTATTATAAAACTACAAATTGCATTGGACCATGCATGCGATGCAATGTTACTTGTGGTGTAGTACAATAATGTCATTTTACAAGCAGTTTTAGTGCAATTTTTGCGGTTCGGTAAATACCCCTATTTGAGATTATAAACCTATTTTTAAGAGCTTCAAAGTCATAACACCTTCCTATCCTTTTGAATTCTAACACTAGCTATCACGTAATTTTACGTAATATTGGAGAGGTTGAGTATTTTCCCACCTCCCAATCATCTCTTATTGCATTTAGAAATAACAATAAGTTACATAATTGGCAATAATTCAGTTATAACAAATTATTAATTTTAAAAATTATAGATGATTGAAGTATTAAAACTCACAAAAATTAAAATTATTGAGAGCGAACATTTTTGTTGTCAGAATATGTTTAGAATTTTTTTATGTTATGGTGCCTTGTAATTTTTTATATAAGCATGAATGCATTTAAAAATAAGTACAATTAAATATATATGCAAATGTTTGCACCTCAATTTGATACTCTACAATGTATAATCATCTTCAAGTAAAAGAAACATAGTTAAATTGAAACTCCCCTTAATTTGTTTAAAGAAAATTGTAAATAAAACCTTTAACAATTTTTTTCCCATACATTTAAACAATATATAAATAAAATTTTTACCAATTCTATATCATACATTTAAACAATATAATATATGGAATCATTAAGTGGTTTGTAAAAAAGTCTCAATTTGGCCAAGTCTCACATTTGATGCTCTACAAAATCATTACGGTGTTGCCCATGTCATTTGTTAATGAATCTCTTCTTCTTTGGACAATACATGCATGGGAAGGGGGGAAAAGCAGCACTTGATTTTAAGTTTTTATGTCAAGAGTTCGAATTTTTGAGTGTTAAAAATACTGAATAAGTGTATAGTATTTCTCAAGTAATAAAATATACATGAGTGCCTTTATATAGGAGGCAGAGTGTATAGTACAAGTTAGTGTGCTATACAAGTAAACAAGGTGGGCCTAAAGCCCACATACCCTAATACATGTTGACAGCTCCCCTTAAATTCAAGGTGGATGTGAAACCAATTTGAGATTGTCAACTAAAGTATGAAGGTGTCCCTTAGGATGTGACTTGGTGAAGATATCTGCAAGTTGATCTTTAGAGGAGACTGAGATCAGCTTGAGAGCACCATGGACAAGACGATAACGGATAAAATGATAATCAATCTCAATGTGTTTAGTCCGTTCATAAAGACATTATTGTGAGCAATATGAATGGCACTCTGGTTGTCACAATAAAGAGGAGCAACAGAGGATGTGGACATACCTAAATCTTTGAAAAGCCATTGTAGCCAAAGGAGCTCAGATGTGGTATCAACAAGGACAAGATATTCTGCTTCAATACTGGAGCGAGCCACATGAGTTTGTTTCTTGCTTCGCCAAGAAATCAAAGAGGAACCAAGAAGAAAGTAATAACTAGTAGTGGACCTGCGATCAGTGGGATCTCCTACCCAATCAGTATCAAAAAATGCACAGAAAACAAGAGAAGACTGAGTAGAGTAGAAAAGACTATGGAAGAGAATGCCCTTTAAGTATCGAAGAATGCACAGAACAGCAACATAGTGAGTCGATTGTGGAGTAGACAAATACTAGCTCACCTAGTGAACAACATAGAAAATTTCTGGATGAGTGACAGTTAGATAAATTAGGTTGCTAACCAAGCGTTTGTAAAGAGAGGGATTAGATAATGATTTCCCTCTTAAGGGAGTCAGATGTGCATTAAGCTCGATTGGAGTGTCAACAGTCTTGCCATCAGTGAGTCTAGCTTGAGACAAGAGTTCAGAGGCATACTTGGCTTAAGTAATATAAAGTTCATCTATAAAATGAGTGATTTCAAGATCCAAGAAGTACCTGAGATGTCCAAGATCTTTCATTTCAAACTGCTAACTGAGAAAATCCTTGAGTTCTTGAATGCCACTGAGGTCATCACCAATTATGATTATATCATCCACATATAGGAGAAGTAAAATAGTGCATTTGTCAGTGCGATGAAGAAATAAGGCAGAATTATAATGACTGACCATGTAACCCAAGCGAGAGATGGTAGAGCTGAATTTGGCATATCAAGCTCATGGAGCTTGTTTAAGGCCATAAAATGCACGTCGAAGGTGACAAACCTTATTTGATTCAACAGAGAGACCAGAAGGAGGTTGCATATAAACTTATTCACTTAAATCTCCATTAAGGAATGCATTTTTGACATCCATCTAAAAAAGGTCCTATTTACTGATAGTAACAACAGCTAAGAGGGTACTAATAGATGAGATACGAGCAACCGAGGCAAAAGTCTCTTTATAATCAATCACATATTCCTGTGTAAAACCTTTTTGCAACAAGATGAGTTTTGTAGCACTTAATAGACCCATTAGAGCAAGTCTTAATCTTGTAGATCCACTTATAACCAACCACAGATTTCCTAGGGGGGAGAGTCACCAAATCCCAAGTATGATTTTTAGATAATATATCAAATTCCTCTTTCATTGCAATCTGTCATAAGGGTTAGTGGAAGCCTCACAATGGGTTTGAGGCTAGTGCAGTGTAGCAAGGGCAATGTAACAATGATAGTTAAGTAAATGTGCAAAAATGGATCTTACCCAAGTTGAGTGACGAGGTAGAATGTCTCGTACAAAATCTTCAGGCGAAGCAGGAACAAAGGACCCAAGCTTAGGGTTGGGTAGCTCGTTTTCGACTTGTTCATCTTCTACCTATTCATTAAAGGGTGAACTAGGAAAGGGATCAACTATAGCAGGATCAGGAGTAGCTACAAAAGGAATATGTGCTTCATCTGGAAAAAAAATCTAAGACAAAGGAGAAAGATAGAGAGGCACGGAAGTGAGAGAGCTTGACAAAGGAGCGATGTTTCCAAAAGACAATGTTGCGGGAGATAAGATGATGAGAGATAGGATCATAACATCGATACCCCTTTTGAGTTTTGCCATAGCCAAGAAAACAACAAAGCCTTGACCGAGGCTCAAGTTTATTATGTTCATGTAGCTGAAGAAGAACAAAACAAGCAGAAATGAAGGAGTGAAGGTGGTAATAGTCTAGAGGTGACCCAAAAAGGCGCTCATATGGAGTTTGATTTTGGATAACAGGACTTGGAATACGATTAATAGCATGAAGAGCATGAAGAACAACTTCGCCCTAAAAAGGAGCAGGAACTTTGGTAGAGAGAAGGAGAGCACGAACAGTGTCAAGAATATGATGAAGTTTTCGCTCAGCTCTACCATTTTGCTGAAGGGTACCTGGACAAGTTAGTTGATGAAAAGTGTCATAGGAATGCAAAATAGCTTGAAAAGCATATTGAGTGTACTCAAGAGCATTATCAAATCGAAAATTGAGTTTTAACCATTTTTGTAAAATTATAATATACTTGCCATAATTCAGAACGATGTTTCATATGAAAAATCCAGCTATAGCGGGAATAATCATCAACAAAGAAAACAAAATATCAAGATTCACCAATACTAGAAACAGAGGAATGCCTCCAGACATTAGAATGAATTAGGTCAAAGATATTAGTGGACATTGATTCACTAGTATTGAAAGGCAAAACTAGTTGTTTTCCTAACTGACATGAAACACAATCAAAATTTTTTGTGAACACTGAACCTAACAAACCTCTAGAAGCCAAGTGTTGTACCCGAGAGGAAGATGCATGACCAAGTCGAGCATGCCAAAGTGCAAGGGAAGGAATAGAAGAAACTACAACAGCTACAGCAATAGAAATAGGAGCAACAAGTGGAAGACAAAGGTTGTCCACTGGAAACATATGCCTTACTCTGGGACCGGTCCTAAGCTCCTGTCTCGTCCTCGAATCCTGCACAGTACACCCAGAATAATCAAAGATAATGCAATAACCCAACTCAGTTAATTGTCCCACAGAAAATAAATTGTAAGAAAGGTTAGGAACATTAAAGACCCCAGGAACCGAGAGATTAGAGGTCGAAAATATTATGACCAAACATTGTGGAACCATTTGCTATGCGAATATTAAGAGGGTGTGGTGTAGATTTAAGTTCAGAAAATAAAGACGAGTGAGGTGTCATGTGATTGCAACAAGCAAAATCCATAAGCCAAGAGGAAGGAGACATACCAGATAAAGCTGAGAGAGAAGAGGAATAAGATGCATTACCAATCATACGAATGATATTAGCGATGATATTTTTAAGGTCATTTGTAGAAATGGTGAAAGTGCGTCTTGAAAACTTAAACTGTGCAGAGACAGGAGTCATTGGTCGGACAGTCTCAGTGTTAGCAACAGTAGTATTAGAAATTAAAACAAATAAATTGTTGCGATGATAGCAAGTCTTAAAATTGTGGCCAAAATGTTTGCAAAAATTGCAAAAACGTTTGCTAGATTGTCGGCAACGATTATTGCAACAACAAGAAGACTTGTCCTTATTCTTCATTTAGTAGCAAAATATGCAAAAATGAAATCTACGCGAAAAACTAGGTAAATAGCACCTGGACTGCAAAAAGTCAACTCTAACAAAATTCAACAATCAACTCTGGTCAAAGTCAATAGTCAACTCTAGAAGTCAACGGTCAACAGTGGCAGGTCAACGGATGACATTAGCAAGTGGCTAGGGCGATGATGTCAGCAGATGACAGGACACTAATGTCAGCTAAGGCTGATGTGGCAGAGCTATTTGGCGTTTGAACTCAGTGCAGGGTATACTAGCGGCGCGTGGGAGTGCATGAGCTATTCGGTGAAGCCAATTCTTTTCTGAAGATGTAGATCAGAGAAAGACAATTTTGATGGTGGGGGCGACAACAAGATCAGAGCAACCCTGTTGGCATGTGAAGCATATGGAAGATTTTGCCGAAACTCTGACCGAAGCGTGGCGGTGTGTGAACGGTCAGATGTACTTGATTTTGGTGACGTCGAGCAGATTGGTTGATGGTCTACACATTGATATGACTTGTGTCTTAATTGAAGGTCATAAGTGAGAGATCTGATGAAGTCAGCGGTCTTTGGCAGCAGAGATTTGACCCTGAGTGCCTCTGATAGTGATGGAGCAGTCAGGAGAGGGCACTGAAAAGGCTAACTGATTGGAGAAGTTGAGGCAGCAGAAAATACCTACAAAGACAAGACTGCAAGACATAAGAAACTTAGAGAAGTGACTCTAATACTATATTAGAAATACTGAATAAGTGTATTGTATTTCTCAAGTAATAAAATATACATGAGTGCCTTTATATAGGAGGCAGAGTGTGCAATACAAGTAAACAAGGTGGGTCTAAAGCCCTCATACCCTAATACACGTTAACAATGAGACTTCCTTATAGAGACACACATCTTTGCTTTTGAGTTTTCTACTGTTTTCAATGAAATGCTTTTTTTTTTTTTGGTTGAAGAGACTTTAATTCTAATTATGTGGGTGATGTGTGCATATGGTGTGCCTAATACAACCACTAAACACATTTTGGGGCCAAAGGTAAAGTGGAGTCTTTTTATATATGAAGAGTTATTAGTTTTTCACTGATTGAACACTTTTATACAAAGCCATCAATTTGATATTTGTGTGTTTTTAACAACTTTTGCCTCAAGTTAATTGGTTTCTTTGAAGTATCACCATGATGATCATGCCAAAATCATGAAATAACCATGATATTGGCATGTTAAATGCCTTTCATGCAAAATATGGCCACATTAATATGAAATTTTTTCATACGCGTAGAGTATTCTAAATATAAAATATATTTTTTAAATATTTGTAAATTTTAAATGATATCATTTCTCTTGACATAGATTGTTCAGCAACTACTAAACAATCTCACATATGGTAAGTAGAGAACACTAAAAAAAAAAATATATATATATATATATATATAAATAGTTTTTTTTTTTTTTTTTTTTTTTGGGTTGCAGTAAGATGAGACCACAAATATTGTATGTTTAGATAAGCTCCCTCCGATAAAAGATTAATTAATTATACTTAAAAAAAAGTCTACACAGTGTTATTTAATTTTGTAATGGAAATTTTTTAGTTAAAAAAATATCATTAAATAAAACAACTTTCACCAGAAACTTTAAAATTGACTTTATAGTTTTGTTTCATTTATAAAAAATAAATGGGTAGATTACTAGTTAAATCTTAGAGTTTTGAGTATGATTTATTTAAAATTCAAATTTTCTAAAAGAGTTTTGTTTCAATCTTATAGTTTAAATAGTATTATTTAAATATTAGAGTTTTGAGTAAGTTCATTTAAAACTCAAATCTTAGAAAAAGAAAATTAAAGCAACTCTTCACATGATGTTTAATGGTGTTAATGGAAAAAATTGTGATCGAAAGTTTAAATGAAACGATTTTAGTAATTTTGAGGATTAAATGAAATATTTTAAATTAATTAATTAGTGAAATTATATCCAATAACTTACTGATTATAATAGCAAAGATAATATACTGAAAAAAAATTATTTAATTTTCAATTTTTTTGGTAAAAGTATATGTGTTCTAATTTTACAATATAAGCATTGTTAATTACCGTTGAAGCTCAAGTTAAATAAAAAAATTTAAAAATTCAAAAACCATTTTCCTTCACTAATCCAGTGTACCTATATATTGCTAAATTTTTTTAAGATTTTGATATATATAAATAGTTAATCAATTAATTATATATAAATATAAATATATATATAAAAATATAAATAAATAAATAAATATATATATATATATATATAACACTAACTAAGTCTCTAATGTAAAAATATGTAATTGTGAAACGTCCCTGATAGTTATCACTTTATACTATATTTATTATACACCGTTTTTTGGAACCCTTAGTAACTCATGTTTTTAATCGCTATATGTATGCATTGTTCTTGCTTGTTAAACAAGCTACTAAGTGCGAACTCATTGAGACAGCCGAGAATTTTAACAATCAAGACTGTTCATTTTTTATAGTATACTAGTCGCTAACCCGTGCGATGCACGGGATAGTTAAACAAAATTTATACACATTCACCTTTATTGGTACAATCATTTGAAAACAATTCTAACTAATACCCAAATGTAAGAGACACACTGACTTACTATTTAAAGTAGCTTTCTGAAGAATTTACACATATTGTGCAACTAAATCTTAATTTCTCATCAACGGTTAGAAATATAAACTGCAAACATATAAATAAAGACCATGACTTGAGAAGGACGCATTAAACTTCAAATTAGAGTAATAATGTTACTTTCTCAATCTTTGCTCAGTTGTAATAATAATATAGAGGAAATTCAAAACATGGAAAGAAAATAAAAATTACAACAATTAATTCCATTATCTTTCATGCTATACTTTGTAATTGTACGGAATTAAGTCAACTCAATTTTAGTAGTTGTAATAAAATTAGCTTCTACTATTCTCTATTCTATAGAGATATGAACATATTGGATTTCTCAAACCCGGTATTGCAATAAAATGATTTATTATTGAAAATAAGAAACAATTAAGCTCATCCCTTAAAGATTTACCTCTTGTACTTGGTAATTTCCATTCAAACTTTAAAATAGATTATTTGCCTTACCTAGATGTTTTCCTTGTGGTGAGGACAAATAAAATGAGACAGGTGCTGCATGACCTTCAAAGCAAAAAAGCTTTCTTCTAGTCAAAAACAAAACTCGTCAAGAGGAGTAAGAGAGAAAGAAAGTACTCAATGAAAATCCATGGTGAATGGAGAGAAGATTTTTGAACTTCCAAAGATCCACACAAATTTTAGCCATAGGTGCAAAATGCCAAGTTAAGAAATATAAATATTGATCTACAGGTGCAATTTTTAAATAGAAAATAGCAATTTCATGAACAAAAACCCTAGCGACCAAATAGAAAAACTATAACCTTGATTTGATTTCTCATTTATCAATGATGGTGACTGGAGAATAAGTTGATTTAGTCCATAAGAGTGGCCCTAAGTAATTGCTGATGGCAAGTGCCAAAGATAGTAAGTAAATCAAATCAAAGAAGGAGAGAGTATAAATTATTTCACGAAATCAAAGATCTCTTTACATCCAATAAAATTTAAAATAAAGAAGAAAATCTCTCCATAGCTTAAGAAACACAATATAATAAAATTAAAGAGAGAAAATTTTCAGAGGACAAAATATTAAAGATAATTTAAAAGAATTTTGGTTTAATTCCTGAACACCGCAACTCCATAAAATTCATACTAATAATAATATTTTATGATTGCACAGACTATTTTTTTAGAGTGGTTGATCTCAACATTGGCGTGCATTTAATCTTCCACTAAAAGCAAAGGGAAGTAGATCATGTGCATACATCTTTATGAGCAATTTTTGGCAGTCAGGCGTAACAAACATGTAACCATTTTGTCCTATTCCTACCATCTAAGAACATATCCTCTCCTTTTTCTTTTTTTTTTCTTTTTTTTTCTCCAAAGAAATAAAAGGACTTTAAAGACATGTCCAATTTGTTAAAATGCAAGTGCTTCAAGCCATAGAACAATTTAATGAAAATTGCAACATCATGAATTGAATTTGCAAATGGTATTAACTATTGGCTATTAATGCGATTATTAAGCCGTACCACATTGAACATGTTTCTCTATCAAAATATATAAACAAACTAACCTTACAAAAGCTGAACTTTATAAGCTAAAATCTATACCGTGAGTTATAGATCTTGAATGTTATACCGTGCGTTTAGGGCTTCCTACATCTGGAGAGAGAGAGTTTGCAGAAACCAAAGAAAATCTCTCTATAGCTTAAGAAACACAATATACTAAAATCAAAGAGAGAAAATTTTCGGAGGACAAAATATTATAGATAATTTAAAAGAGTTTTGGTTTAATTCCTGAACACCGCAACTCCATAAAATTTATACTAATAATAATATTTTATGATAGCACAGTTAGAATTTTGGTTTAATTCTTGAACATTGAATTGGAAATTGATTATATGAGTATTCAATGGTGAACAAAGTACTATGTATTAATTAATATATAAACAAAACTAACCTTACAAAAACTGAACTTTATAAGTTAAAATCTATACCGTGCCAGATCCAACAACTCATTACAATTGCACTACGCAGAACCTGAACTTTTTAGCATCAAAGGAATAAAGATTACTTATCAAATATAAAATAAAAATAATGATTGACAATCTTGCATAGCAAATCTTACAAGAATAAATATCCACAAGAAAGTCAACAAAATCATCGCCGTGGACTTCAAGTAACAGAAAAAGATAACAGAATGAAGCATGAAATCAAGCATACCATAACGTTTGAAAGAACATATTCCACAAATTAATTATGCAGAGCATACCAACATAAAAACAATGACACTTAGGACCCTATCAAAATGTATTTCTCTTGTTCTTCCCCTACAATTGTCAAGAAGACTACCAACAGTATATCTTGAAAACCCTCAAAAAATATATAAAAACCGGATACTGGAGATCCACCTTAATTAACTATAAAATTTGGCGGACCACCCACAACAGAAAAGGTTTCGCAGACCCAAAAGAGGTGGACACACTCCAGATGCTTTCATGATAGGTCCACCCCCTAGTATTTCCCTAGACTCATAATCAGAACGTCTGGAGAGAGAGAGAGTTTACAGAAACCGTGGTTTTATATTTCTTAACTTGAGAGAGGGGTAAGGTTGCTAGGGTTTTGAGGAGTTATAATGTTTTTATTTTTTTAAATATTGTGCTGACGTGGAAAATTGTGGTGCCAGCAAAGGCTTCGGTTTTATATATATATATATATATATATAGATTACTCATTCTCTCTATTGCATAATTTATATACATAATAAGAATTTTTATGATAAGGATTGAGATTGTCACGAGTCTCTCCTAGATAAACAATCATTCCACTTTTTGATTACTTGACTAGAACTTTTGCTTGGCAATCTCTTTTGCATGAAAATTAAATGACAATAATGAGTATACAATGAAAACTCTTTGGTACCATATTTTCTAATAATATTGAATTTCTTGTTTGTGGAACTTACCTTCAATGGAAGACTTGATATTCACAAAAGATGTTCATGACACAACGCCCCGCTTTTTATGGAAAAAACAATATGGAAGGAATTGTTGTACTTTCCTTATGTAGCACCATAAAACTATTGTGATCTAAATTTTTAAACAATTTCAGATTCCTAAAGTCTATATAAACCCAACTATTGCAAATCATTTCTCTCACCGTAACCTATCAAGAAATTGCACTTTCAAAACTGAAGGACGAAAGGATGGTGTACAATAAAACCTTTTTGGAACATGTGATGGCGATGATTGGTAGTCCATGGGTCTGGAAGGTGTACTTCTACAAGGAGTTTTGCATCAAATGTTGAAAATAGGAGGTTGTTCTTGGTGTATCATGAAGCTTTGGGTTCCATATCCAATATAAGTTGCTTTACTTATAGTCTAATAATAAAAGTATGTGTTTCTTTGATCTAAACCTCTCGCTAGATTCTATTTCATTTTGTTTGTCAGGTAATGATTGGGTTTCTTTAGGAAATGAATTTATTCATGAATTGAACTGTATTATGATTCTGAATCTTAAATTGTTTCACTCTTATGAGTATAAAGGTTACTCCCAATTGCAGTGTTTTAGTTTGCTTCTCCTGGTATATTGTTTCATGCTATATTAGTTGTAGACTTGTAGGACTCTTAGCCTTTATCCTTCTGTAGAGCCTTTTTTTGCCACATAAAAGGAGATTGTTAAATTGGTTAAGAAACTCCATTATTTTCTTAAGTATATTTTAAAAATTTTCCTCCCCGCGTACTGATTTAGTAGAAGATACAAATTTTCCCATATACTCAAAGCTTAGAGCTCCATTTAAACATTTTAGTGAATGTAGTAATTAACTAAGGAAATTTACATTGAAAGCTTGGATTTGTGGTAAAACCCAAGAGCTTGTTTAGACCCCCGATTTAAAAATAAATGCTAGATTGTTTTTACTCTAACTTAGACTAAGTGTAGAACAAGAGTAAATAAGTGCAATGAACCGATAACACTTTCTTAAGCTATATTCATCCATCATCAAAAATAAAATGAAAGCTTAAAAATTAGGGAAAAGATATGCAAATACAAGATAACAGTGAGACGTATTATTGAAGAGGAAAATGAAGAACTCAACGAAAAACCTCTCTGCAACCCTCCAAGTTGAAATCGATCCCCTAGAGAATAAAGCTGGAGTACATGAAAAATAAAAGACCCTCCAAACCTAGTCTACCCCATGTACTTGAGTCCTCCAAGCTCCTGCTATCAACGGACTTCTCGAAGTCTTGTCTTCTCTAGCTTTTCGAATCCTGCAATTCAGCTTGATTGCATCTACCAATGAATGGCTCCTCCAATGCTTTCCAACAGTGCCAAAATCTCACTTGACACTCAGAATGAGTGTGGTAAGTGTTTGAGTTAACAATCTCTCAAGGATCTAAAGATGGAGAGGTAGGAGTTGAGGAAAACCATAAGGAAATATGTAGATGATTGTGGATATAACAATCTCTAACTCTCAAGTGTATTTGCTAAGGTTTTCTATCTGAAAAGCATTCCTTACAATTCGTGGGTAATGAGGGTATTTATAGTGTGGGTAAAGAATTTGGTAAAGGAACACAACTTTTTGCCAAACAGAAAGTTTCATGGGTACTTCGCGGGTTGGCCCTTCTCGCGAAACACTCGCGAACTTGACAGCCTAGCATAACTGTTCAACTTCCAGTAATGTGCTCCACACGTGGCCTTCTCGTAGGTTGCTTCTCGAGAGTTACTTGTGAGCTAGTTGTGAATTCCACTGATTTATCTTTTGAAACTTGATTCTTCACCAATCTCTCACACTCATCCCTTACAAATAAACCCACATACATACAGGGAAAATGATTGAGGAAATTACAATTAAATTTGGAATGAAATTAAAGCCAACACAAGTTAGTTGGAAATAACAACTTTACAATCTCCCCATTTGGCTATTCCATGACAAAACCCCTAAACAGACTCCAGACTTAAACGTGAGTTTGTGAGCATAAACAAAACTCACTCACACCTAAATCTAAAAGCTGTGAAGCACTTGAACCATGTACACTTGTATCTTGAAACACTTGTACATAACAAATAAACTTTATTAAGTACAAGACAAGTAGAATGCAAGGCTTGTATAAACAATAAGTAAAATGCGATCAAGATACCAATTGAAATGTAAGACAAAGCATAACTTGATTAAACATGAACAGTCATTATGAAATGACTGCAATGAAAATTTAACTAGTATATGATCATTTCGACACGTAATGCAATTAAGAGCAATGCTAAAATCACTTGCATGTCCAACATATCACATGATGCATTAAAAAAACTAAAGCAAAAAGCAATAGATAACTATAAGCATCAATAAAACAGTTATAAGAACCAAGATACATAAACAGTACTAAAGAAAACTATGTTTTAAACTAAAGTACTTGAAAGCTTTAAATAAAGCACTGTAAATATCAAAAGTTATAAAAGCATAAAATAAAAACTAGAAACCACCAAAATGAACCAATGTTATACTACTCCCCCTTAGGCTGTTCTCCCCCTCAAGCCTAAACTACTCCCTCTTTTTAACCGAAATTGCCAAAGGTCCTAAAATGTGTTAGACTCCGAATCTGATTTCTACATCATGTCTTGAACTTGAGAAGAGAGGGCAGTGATTTGGCCTTGAAGGTATGTGAATTGAGTCATGGAGTAGTTGATATGTGAAGCTAGCATCATACGCAACTCTTCAACTCTTCCAAGTAGAATATCAAGGCGGTTGGGAGCTCTTACTTGTGCTTGGAAAGAAGGTTGTGGAGTATCCTCTGGTACTGAGGTGAATTGATCAATTTCTTCATCGATGTTGCCTCCTTCTTCTGCTTCTTCATCTCTCAAAATATGAGATACACCAACGCTCGGTTTGGGAATGTGACCTTTACTTCAGATAATGGTCTACTCACTAATAGGTTCTTCCCTTTGCATGACTAGAAGTCTACTAGGAATCTTCACCCTTGCCCTTGATATGAGAGACATAACAAGGCTTGGGAATGGTAGAGTTAGCCTTACATTCCTCTTCATGATGCTCTTGATGAAGAGGTGATAAATGTGACCACAAATGTCGATCTCCTTGTGAGTGAAGAGATCATATAGGAACACGGTCTTTGGTGCTGATAGATTTGTCAAGTTCTTCATCGGATAGAGGTTGAAGATCATGATGTAGGCCAAAGCTCGCATTTCGGGGGTGAACTCAATTGTGTGCAAGGCCTTCTTCTTGAGTTGTCCTCCAAGAACTTGCACGAGAGGCTCAAGTTTCTCCCTTCTCTCTCCATAATGTAGAGAATTATCCAGAGTCGTTGGTCGAATCTCCAAGACTTCTTGGATTGACCACCTCGAAACTGCGAACTCTTTCCCCCTTAGCCAATAGTTGATGTGGTCACCTTCCACAAAAGCATTGGTGAAGAATTCTCTTATGATGTCTTCAAACACGTCACCCATCAAATTCAACAACTTGGTCCATGTCTTTTCTTTGAACACTTCCAAAATGAAGGTGTCCTTTAGGGACTCAATGTCTATAGTCCTCTCTAAGATGATTGAGGCCTATTTGTAATGATCATTGAAGGCCATGCTAGTATCATCATTTTTAAATGAGTCCAAGGAGAGGCAGGGACACTTTGAAGACTTCTTTGCTACTTTTTTCTTAAGAGGAGACATCTACAAAACAAACAACCATACAAAACAAACAAAAATATGCACAAACATGGTAACAAACTTGATTAGATTCAAGTTATTCCATAAAAATAAAAATAAAATAAAAAGTCCTAAAATGAAAATAAACAAGCAAACAAGGTCACAAGATCATGTTTTAAGTGCTAAAGGTCTAATAAGACATACATAGCATGAATGAAGTACAAAACATGTCAAGTGATATAGTGTGTGCATCAAGTGTACTTGTGATGTACATATGAGATGCATGAGCAATGCATGACAAACCACTCATAGGGAAAAGTGTGTAAAACACACAACAAATGATTGAAACATGTTAAGCATGTAAAAACATGATAATCCCCAAAAAATTTTACTCAATGAGTCCAAAACAACAACAAAAAAATATATCATTTAGGCATTTTATCGAACACTTAGAGTGCACACATTCCACTAATGTATGAAACAATGCATGAACATATGGAAATCTTGCCTAAATACATGTTAAAATGCCACGTGGACCCAACACAAAAACAAGCAAACACAATGGAACACAACCCAATCAAGAAAAAAAAATTTGACAAGAAAAAGAAAATTTCCCAACCCCTTTCAAAAATAACCCAACCCTAGAAATCCTAGAATCTAAGGCTTAATCTAAGGATTCAAAAGAAAAAAAGTGTTAAAACATACCTTAGATGAGTCTTAGATATGAAAGCCCTTGAGCTTTGGTTGAGATTTTTCAGAAAATAGTGTTTTGAGTTGAGAGGGGCGTGGAAGAGGCAAATAGGAAGTTTTTGAAAAACTGTCATTGTTTAACCTTTAAAAACTGAAACTTTGCTCATTTCGTAGGTAAGGTACTTGTGAAGTACTCAAGAGGCACTCGCGAAATGCCTCAAATGCACAGGGGTTGTTTTGCGGGAAGCTTCTTTTTGCGAAAAAGTTGCAAGAGAGTCGCAAAACTCTCTATGTAAAATTTTGGAAGAATTGGAAATTAGCTTCCTCATTTTTGCGGATAGGCTGCGAGAAGTCTTACTCAAAAAAATGCCTTTGATGGAGTTTTTCAACAAAACAAATTTGACTTTTTGGAAAACTCTTAAAGCACAAAAATGCTATACAAAAACACTTTAAAAAATATATAAAATACTCAAAAATCTTTTTGGATTTGATCATCAAGTGATTGAGTATACATGTATCACATTTGAACAGGTACAATCGCACAAATGAAATAGGCATTCATTGAACATTAAACTTGTGTGGATCAAGTATGAACTAGTCTATAATCTAGTATGGAGGTTCAATGATCAATTCAATCAAGACATACACAACTAGCACAAAATCAAGTGACCTATCTCACTTGTAGAAATGAACATATATGACCCCTTACCAATGTGTTTACATATGATTGAAAGCTTTTTATTTGGCTTTCACTTTTCATACTTTTGATCAATATAACTCAAATTTTTTGAGAAGCGATGCCATGAACTTTTTGATATTTCTTTAATGAATAAGCCTTTGACTTTAGCACCACACATTTTGAATACATTTTTGCCCTACCTTTTCCTAGTCAAACTAGTTTTTGAAGCAAAGCTTTTTCAACTCTCTCTTTTAAAGATTGACGTTTGTAGAGCTTTTTGACATAAAAATAAATGTGAGGAGATATATAGGCACAAGTCTGGCATGTATCAAGATCAATCAAGACTATTAACTAATCATTCATGACAAACTTGAAGATTTACTTATAACAATAAAACGTAGATTTCTAGATGTCTCTCACACTTTAAAAATGTGCATACATAACAAACTAAGCTCGTAAATGCACTACGCCATTAGTACGGAGGTATTAGGCCAAACTCAACATGTGATATACATAACACAAGCGATTAAACTTTTTGAGATTTTTCACTTTTTATGGGTTTTCGAATTTTTTCAACACACTCAAAAACAAAAGCATAAAAGTAAGATCAACAAAACAAGGTAAACAAGCAAACACCTATAAAAGAAACATGTTATAACGGAAGCAAAGACACAAGAAGATTGCATATATCATGATGCATAAAACTATGACCCTAATACGTTGGAAGTATTAATACATGGACATAGTGAGCAATCATGCATGAGTACCCTTCTTCATCCATACTGTACGAGTGCTTTGGATGAGGTCCTTAGAAAGAGAGGTATCAAAACTTGGGGTGAAGCTAGCAAGGCATGATGAAATGTTCTTCAACATTTCCATAATATCTCCAGTGAGTTGACCCTCATTTTCTCTTTTAGCTTGATTTCCCTTTGGTATTCTTCTTGAGTTATCTTGACCACATAGAGAGTCAGCCTTCTTAAGAGCTTGAAGCTTGAAGCAATTTGGTCTTGTGTGCCCTTGCACGCTACAATGATAATAGAAATGCTTCATTTGAGGTCCCCTTAGACTCTTGGGCAATAACATCCCTTTTTCCTTTAGTTTTGGACCAATGGTTTTCTTTACAACACTAGTGATCTCAACCTTGGGCTACTCCAGTTTGGGCTTTTCTACCTTGGGCTTCTCTACATTCTTGGCCAACACGAACTTCACTTCCTTCTTGGGTTTGTTGCTTAAGCTTCCTTCACCGATATAGCCTAAACCGGTCTTTTCATTTGAAGGTTTTTGAGAAGATAGCACACTGTCAAGTTTCTTGGTGGAAATGCACTCCACTTTGACATTTGCTTGAATTATTTCAAGTTTAAGGAACTTGATTTTAGAGTAGGCATTCAGTAGCTCTTCCTTCAGCCCCTCAACTTCACATTTCGTGTCCTTAAGTTGCACAAGAGTGGATTTGTGCTCTTCTTCAATTTTCTTTGTCTTTTTAATAGCATTCTTTGCAACTTTGGCATATTTGCCATAATCTTCAAGCAACACATCGTACGCTTCTTGAAGGTTCTTCTTACTTTCATTGAGGTACACATCCTCATCTTCCAAATCATCAACTTCTTCACCTTCGGAATGTACACCTAGTTCATCAACCAAGTTGCTTAACTCATCTCTAAAATCGACAATGGTAATTGCCATGAAAGCTGAATAGTTTCCATTACTATTACATTCTCCTTCTGCATTTGAGTTTGAGCTCTCTAAGTCACTAAGGGTAGTAGCAAGTACCTTACTTTTTCCTCTTAAGTAGTTTGGACATTCTTTCTTTAGATGCCCATGACCATTGCATTCATAGCACACGATTCCTTGGGTTCATGATGAGTCTTTCCCATCCTTCTTCTTGAACTCTCTCTTGTCATTCTTGGAGGATGAGAATTTTCCTTTGCCAAATGACTTCCCATTGTTCTTCATATTGACAAATTTCAAAAAGTTCTTTCCAAGGAATGCCACCTCTTTTTCTACATCGTCTTCATCGAATGAATTACCCATTCTCTCATTTATGGTTTTGAGAGTAAGTGATTTGTTGGACTTGTGAGAAGATAGTCTAATCTTATAGGTTTGGGGAGAGCGAATGAGTTTTTGAATTTTAATCTCATCCAAACCTTTGCTCTCTTCAATGGCGTTGACCTTAGCCTAGAAACTTTTAGGTAAAGATCTCAAGATCTTCCTCACCACTTTGGCGTCTTCAATCTTCTCTGCAAGATTGAGCTTGACAATCACTACCCTGTTGAGTCTCCCATAAAATGAATCAAACGACTCATCGTCACTCATCTTCAATTCCTCAAATCAAGTAGTGAGCATTTGAAACTTGGTGTCCTTAACCTTCTTAGTACCTTCGTAGGTTGTCTCAAAAATGGTCCATGCCTCTTTGGCGGTCTTCACATGAGAAATCCTGTGAAACTCATCAGTAGAAACACCACATAAAATAGCATCAATAGCTTTACTATTGGCGTTTGCCTAAGCAAGAGTAGCATTATTACATTCGGATTTGGCTATTGTGGGTCTTACCAACCCAATTTCAACGGAATCCCACACTATCTCATCAATAGCATAAAGAAAAGCACGCATACGTACTTTCCAAAAAGCATAGTTACTCCCATCAAAGTAGGGAGGTGCATTAAGGGATTGAGATTTATCCATCTTACACGGGGTCTTGGATCACACTAGGATATTAAAATCCGACAAGTGTACCCACTCTGATACAAATTGAAATCTCAGATTTGTGGTAAAACCCAAGGGCTTGTTCAGACCCCCTATTAAAAAATAATTGCTAGATTACTTTTACTCTAATTTAAACTAAGTGCAGAACAAGAGTAAATAAGCGCAATGAACCGATAACACTACCTTAAGCCATATTCATCCATCATCAACAATAAAATGAAAGCTTAAAGAGTAGGAAAGAGAGATGCAAACACAATATAACACCGAGACGTGTTATCAAAGAAGAAACAGAAGAACTCGGCGAAAAACCTCTCTGCGACCCTCCAAGTCGAAATCGATCCACTAAAGAATAAAGTTGGAGTACACGAATAACAAAAGACCCTCCAAGCCTAGTCTACTCCATGCACTTAAGCCCTCCAAGCTCTTACAACCAATGGACTTCTTGGAGTCTTGTCTTCTCTAGCTTTCCAGATCCCGCAATTCAACCTGATTGCATCTTCCAATGAATGTCTCATTCAAATGCTTCCTAACAGTATCAAAATCTCACTTGACACTCAGAATGGGTGTGGTAAGTGTTTGGGTTAACAACCTCTCAAGAATCTAGAGATGGAGAGATAGGAGTTCAGGAAAACCACAAAGAAATGTGTAGATGATTGTGGGTATAATAATCTCTAACTCTCAAGTGTATTTGCTAGAGTTTTCTTTTTGAAAAACACTCCTTACAATTTGTAGGTAATATGGGCATTTATAGTGTGGGTAAAGAATTTAGAAAGCAAAACAACTTTTTGCCAAAAGAAAGTTTCGCTGGTACTTCACGGGTTGGCCCTTCTCGCGAAACATTCACGAACTTGACAGCCTAACACGACTCTTCAGCTTCTAGTCATGTGCTCCACACGTGGCCTTTTCGCAGGTTGCTTCTTGCAAACTACTTGCAAATTCTACTGATTCATATTTTGAAGCTTGATTCTTCACCGATTTCTCACACTCATCCCTTACAAATAAACCCACATACATATAGGGAAAATGATTAAGAAAATTACAATCAAATTTAGCACGGAATTAAAACCAACACAAGTTAATTAGAAATCACAACTTTACATACATAATGGGCTTGTTAGAATACAAGCCTAGACTTCCACAAGGCTCATACAAGAACTTTAATAGTTTTTTTGTATCATAAGGGAATGCGTTGTGCAAATGACTGTAAGTATTTCACACATGCGTGAGAAATTTGTGTGATCTGGACCATTGAATCAAATTTAAAAAGTGAAAAGCAAACTTTTCCTTTTTCTTTTATGAGAAACAAAGCATACTTTTCTCGGTTGGTCAATGATGTGGATTGCCTAACTATGGGTAAATTCCCTGGGCCACTAAATTTGGGCAATTAAATTCAAATAATTAAAAAGGGTCACCTTCACAATTCGGATAATACTTTGTTATTAATTATTATAACATTACTCTTTTTGGGGAACTTATCCTTGACTTACGTGACAATCCTTCGCATACATGTTTTTCAACAAACACTTTGATTATCTATATGACTTGTTGAGAAATTTGTAACTCAAAATTTGTATCTATCTATGCATATCAATAGAATATTGAAACCTCATTTTATATACCAACGTAACCTTAGCCAAAAGTTCTGTGCAAAATATTAAACATAATCGATTTTATTTATATTGAATCCTTGATTACAACTTATCAAAGAATGACAACTATTACACAATCTTCTTTTTTGTGGGCAACAATCAACTTATTTTTTTACCACAAGGAACTGAAATGCAAATTTACAATTAAACAATTGAACAAATTGAAGGCATGTATATAAAAATTTCCTTGCAAAAATTAAAGGTCAGCTGTGTAAGGCACGTTGGTAGCCGGCAACCATGAACCGCCAAAGATGAAGTTTGCAACGGTGTATTGTGAAGCTATAGATGCACTAGTAATGACATGGTAGCCAGGCCAATTAACCCTATTAGTAGTCGATGATCCTGGCCCTGTGTTGGCATATTCCCCATAGTACAAGGTATTAAGGGCAGAATTTCCACTCCATTTCATCCATCCTGCTGGAGCAATCAAGCTATCTAAGTATGTTTTCATAAAAATTGTGCGTGAGTACTCCCCCCATGGCCTCCCTAAGTATGTCGTAACTGAGCTCTGGGACGCCATTAAATCTGAAGCAGCCTTGACTGTACAATCATGAATGGAAATTCCAGTATTTTGATTAGGGTCAGTCCTACCTTGGGCAGTAAGAGTGTTGATCTTGTTAGGAGGGTAACGTGCATAAATGTTACAATTTTGCAACACAACCGCAGCATTTCCAAATATGAAATTGACTGTACCATATATGTCACATTCCCTATAGAATTGCCTTTGGGAATGGACATAGAGGGTATCTTGGTACCCTTCCAAGCTGCACCTATAAAATACTGAGAGATCGGACCCAGAACGAAGGGCCACGGCTTGTTGATTTGTTGCTCCAGCAGTGTTCCTTATAGTGATGTCACGAGCAATAAATCCATCTCCCACAACAGCTGAAAATTCAAAAAAACAAGAGCTTAATTTTCATGTCAATATTTTAGTCAAATTCTATATTAACATTCATTAATTTATTAAATTTATGACTGTATAAGCTGTAAGACATAATATTTTGAGGTAATCAGTTGTGGGCTTGTGGGAAGTAGGTAGGACCACAAGTAATTTAAATACGACAATAATTATTAGCATAAAAGCATTATTATATATACACAAGCAATGTCTTGTGGGCCACCTTTGATTGAAACTTAATTAAGAGAACAAGACCTATCCAACAATAAAATAAAAATCTTAAGTTATAAACAATTCAGATCGTGAATGTTTCTCTTAGTGGCCCATGCGTTCTACGACTCGTACGAAATTTAAAGGGTTCTCGTGATGCAAAGGGTTTGGTAGTTGGTTCCATAGCGAACAGACAGGCTCAAACTAGGTACTTTAATCTTGTCATTTTCTACTTCTCTCTCTCAAACACACACACATATATGCAAAGAGAGATATGTCTTCAAATACACTGTTACTCAACAACTTTAAACCTTGTATTTTCATCTATTCATCTATTAATGTTCTTTCAAAATGTTTATACTAATTACAGCTTCAATTCATTTTCTCTTGTATTTTAACTATTAGAATAATTAGGTCTTTAGAGAGAAAAAAAAAATTATTATAATAATTATTGATGTAAGGACACAAAATCTTTAACGGTCCAACGACGATGTTGGGCTCGCACACGGAAAGTCCCTCACAATAATATTTGTAGAGAGTGGGGTTAAAAGGCCAGCGTTGGATCACAGGATGACATTTCGGGCCGGACTTTAGATGAACCAACATGAGATAAAGCTTTGGGCTGGATATTCAGGCCCTTCAATCTTGTATTTAGGAGGATCTGGCTCCTCAGATCGTGTCCGAGGAGCGATGGTGTTGTCCCCGGTTGCCCGTCGGCGGGTTTTTAGGTGGTGTCCGGCGTATATTCTCCAGACATTCTCTTTCATCAAGTCTTTTTCCAGAAGCTCCCTGGGAGTCCTTTTCTTTGGTCACATAACATTCTCTTTTATACTAGCCTACGTTCGTTGTCCTTCGTCCACGTGTAGGGTCGATCTCTCCGGGACAGATATTTGTCCCATCAGTCTAGTCCAAAAATTGCTGGAGATGATCCATAAAGCCTAAGATCCCGGCTCTGTTAAAGGCAGTGTCATGTCAGGGAAGGGTATTAAAGACAACTTCCCCAGGATATTTTCTGATCTTTCTAGCGTACTCGTGTTTCATTCCTATCCCTGAGATTTTGGGCCTGCCGAGGACGAAACCGTCCTCGGCTATGTCTTCGGGCTATTTTTATGTTTCCTAGTTTCGAGCTTGGGCCCTGGCCTCCTTCAGTTTAAGATCGGTGGGCTTCCTATAAGCGTGTGGGCCGGACCCATAAATTATTGGACCCCACATTAGCCCCTCAAAATCCTGCTGTCCAACATCATGGTAGGACAGGTGGATTTTGATGATGTCAAGCCCTTATTGCCGTTCACTTTCTTCGGATCTTGATCAACTCTGGCGACTCTTCCCCTCCACAAGGAACGCACCGGTCTACGAGCCGTTTTTCCTGGATTTACGCACGTTGCCGTTATGCTGCGTGGTTATCTGCAGCGTGTCTTTAATGCCTTCCCATTTACGAGGCTTCTCAGATGCGACGGTTACTGATGGTGTGGGAGAATGAAGCGGCGCGTTATACTCTGGATTCCCCTGGGGATCTGAGTGCGTTGCATACCCCCTTCTTCGTTCCCTATATAAAGAGAGAAGACTGAGGGTGACCCTCTCATATCTGAATCCCTCACGTTCTTCTCAGAATCCACTTCCTCCATCCGGTTACTCCCTATTCCATAATACTTCTCTCATAGTAATCCACCATGAACAAATCCTTCTTTTCCCAGAAATACCATGTCTTGACAAAACTTGAGATGGCTCGGTCGGGGCAAGGATGGCGGAGGCTTAAGATTTGCCTCCCCATTCTTTTAGCCAAAATCCGAAGCAGGGACTCGTCACACCCCATTTCTGGTGTGACTGAGTCGAAAACCTCCCTTGTCATCTCCATCCGCTCTCTCATGAGCATACCTAATATGGCTCCCCTTCTCCCTCTTTTGCTCCTTTTACTTTCTTTTCATTGCTTCCCTCTTCTTCTCCTCCTTCCCGCTCATGTCCTCCATCTTCTTTTTCCCTTGCATTCTTCAGTGACAAGAGCTTGCTGAAGTGCTTCCATGTCTTCTAATTCTTCTTCCTTCTCCTTCATTATTTTTGTATAAGGATCTTCTCCTGATATGAACAGTTCTGAGGCATAGATTTCAGAGAGACTTTGAAGGCGAGTTCAGAAGACACTTGATGGTTTACTTATTTGTGTTACGGATGTTGTTACTGTTTTAGCAGCTCAATTTTTTTGTATAGGCTTGTTTAAGCCCTTCCTTGTATGTTGTAACAATTTTTCATATTAATAAAAGTGATTGTTACTCTATTTCGTATGTCTTGTCTATATATTTTAACAAATGTGAAAGCGCTGCTCGGCATAATAGTATAACATTTGAATCAATAATAACTAAGGCCAAGGTAATCGTTCCTAAAAAGATGCCACGATAACTTTAACAAAATTATTATTCAACATGGCAATCCGACCAGTGAGGAATGAGACTTATCTTAAAATTAGCCGTGATGTGTATTAAATGCTTCGATAAGATGTAAGAAGTAGCTATCCGAGGACGTGTTACCCACCGGATGAATAGCCTCTTTAGGTTGACGATCATTAGGTTGTTCTGCTATTTTCATGATACGCGAGACTTAACCCTTTCCAGTATTTAAGCCGAGAAATTTCTTCATTCGGGCAGTTGATTTCCCAAGCAGCCTGAGTCCGAGGACTTTGCAAAACCTGGGTTTTGTTCAAGACTTATGCGTTTTATCCTATGTACTTGACTTTTTCCCTTTAGGCTTGAGTCCGAGACTTGGGTCTTTATCGGTACTAGGTTTTCCCTTTTAGCTTGAGTCCGAGGACCATGCGAGCCTTAGGTTCTGTCCGAGACCAATGTCTGCATTAGTACTTGGTCTTCCCTTTCAGCTTGAGTCCGAGGACCATGCGAGCCTTAGGTTCTGTCCGAGACCAATGTCTGCATTAGTACTTGGTTTTCCCTTTCAGCTTGAGTCCGAGGACCATGCAAGCCTTAGGTTCTGTCCAAGACCAATGTCTGCACCAGTACTTGGTTTTCCCTTTTAGCTTGAGTCCGAGGACCATGCAAGCCTTAGGTTCTATCCAAGACTTTGAGTTCAGATTTTCCCTTTCATTGAGCATTTCCCGAGGTGCCAAACAGGGTGTCCATGGGCCTTCACGCAAAGCGGGCCTGGGTCGCGAATTCAATGAGCCCGCGGATTAAGAGATACTTCTGCAACCTCTGGCCATGCAGTACTTCTCTGACGCCCCAAAGATCGAGGCGCGCCTTTACGAGGCTCCTTCAGTCTTTTGGCTGCAGTTGACGTTGGAAGTTGAGCCAAGACCACTTTGTCTGTAGCGCTCCTTGGGACGCCGCGTGAGTTGACTGCCACTATCTTGTCTTTTCAAATAAATAGGAGGGAGAGAGGGTTGCTTTATATATATACACCCAGCCTTTTAGTTTTCTCCCACATCACGCTTCCCATACCCGGAGGTCTCCTTTCTTGGCATAACATGTCGAAAGCGAGGGTTGGGAAGAAAGAACCTCCTCCGCCGCAGAGGCGCCGTGTCTTCATGAGACTTATAACAGTAAGGTATGGGCACAGGAAGCACAAGTTCAGGAGAGTACTCCATCTCCACCGAGGGGGAAAGGAATCTTCCCCTCTTTTAGTCAAAATCCGAAGCAGGTTCTGTCCATGCCAGAGTTTTGGTGCGGCAGAAGAAGGGTTTTCCTCCATCAGCGCCTCTGCTTTGCGGTAGGCGTATATTTAGAGAAAGCCCCACCACCTCCAACTCCCTGCACCTTTTCTTCAACGGTGTCAGGTTCAAGTTGGGTCCTTTTGGCTGCCTGAGTTATGGGCAGGTAAGGGTGCGGGGGAAGAATAAGGTCTCGGAGCTGTAGCCAACCTTTCCTTCGACATACCTCCTCGGCTTTCTCCAGCTTTCTTGTATTTTTCTTTTTTCTTTCTTGTATTTTTCTTTTTCTTGCTTATGTAGTAAGCTCTGACGTAGGCTGACTCCAGCTTTTCGTTTGTACACTGTACTATTTCTTCATCGTAATAAAAATGGAAATTGATTTACATGTTTTAAGCGTTGATCTAGTGGGCCACACAACTTTGTGAACGAATGTGCTCTATGTATGTGTTGCTTTGAGAATATTTGTGATAAAGCTACTTTGAAGCATAATCTAATCAACTCTCATCTGACAGCACTATCAGGCATTATATCGATAACTTGTAATAAATCAAACTTAAGAAACTAACCGGGATATCAGTTGGATATTCTGTGATAAGCGCGTGAATATCGTCCAAGGCTGATGATTTATAAATATTCCATCCGAGCAATCGACTGGGAGTTAGGGAACTCCGATGGCGCCTTTGTGTACTTGGTTTCCTCATAGGCTTGAGTCCGAGGACCATGCTAGGCCTTGGTTCTGTCCAAAACTTGTATGATTCCTTCTAAGTAGTTGGTTTCCCCAGAGGCTTGGGTCCGGGGACCATGCAAGGCCTTGGTTCTGTCCATTACTTGTAAGATTTCTTCTAAGTAGTTGGTTTCCCCAGAGGCTTGGGTCCGGGGACCATGCAAGGTCTTGGTTCTGTCCATTACTTGTAAGATTTCTTCTAAGTAGTTGGTTTCCCCAGAGGCTTGGGTCCGGGGACCATGCAAGGCCTTGGTTCTGTCCATTACTTGTAAGATCTCTTTTTTGTACTTGGTTTCCCCACAGGCTTGGGTCCGAGGACCATGCAAGGCCTTGGTTCTGTCCATTACTTGTAAGATCTCTTTTTTGTACTTGGTTTCCCCACAGGCTTGGGTTCGAGGACCATGCAAGGCCTTGGTTCTGTCCATTACTTGTAAGATTTCTTTTTTGTACTTGGTTTCCCCACAGGCTTGGGTCCGAGGACCATGCAAGGCCTTGGTTCTGTCCATTACTTGTAAGATCTCTTTTTTGTACTTGGTTTCCCCACAGGCTTGGGTCCGAGGACCATGCAAGGCCTTGGTTCTGTCCATTACTTGTAAGATTTCTTTTTTGTACTTGGTTTCCTCTCAGGCTTGGGTCCGAGGACCATGCAAGGCCTTGATTCTGTCCATTACTTGTAAGAGATCAGCCCCTAGACCATGGCGGGGGGGATTTGGCCTGAAGCCGGAAGCCCCTAGAGCTGTCCGCGCTGTTGACACTGCAGGGCGTAGCCCCTAGTAGAAATTCGGGTCGGAGCAACGACGGCATATCGCCGGAGATGGAGGGAATCCCACAAACCTCAGCTGGCTAGAGAGTTGACTCAAACACCTCCTACGCCAACGCGCAAGCCTTCCCACAGACGGCGCCAATTGTAAGGACACAAAATCTTTAACGGCCCAACGACGATGTTGGGCTCGCACACGGAAAGTCCCTCACAATAATATTTGTAGAGAGTGGGGTTAAAAGGCCAGCGTTGGATCACAGGATGACATTTCGGGCCGGACTTTAGATGAACCAACATGAGATAAAGCTTTGGGCTGGATATTCAGGCCCTTCAATCTTGTATTTAGGAGGATCTGGCTCCTCGGATCGTGTCCGAGGAGCGATGGTGTTGTCCCCGGTTGCCCGTCGGCGGGTTTTTAGGTGGTGTCCGGCGTATATTCTCCAGACATTCTCTTTCATCAAGTCTTTTTCCAGAAGCTCCCTGGGAGTCCTTTTCTTTGGTCACATAACATTCTCTTTTATACTAGCCTACGTTCGTTGTCCTTCGTCCACGTGTAGGGTCGATCTCTCCTGGACAGATATCTGTCCCATCAGTCTAGTCCAAAAATTGCTGGAGATGATCCATAAAGCCTAAGATCCCGGCTCTGTTAGGGGCAGTGTCATGTCAGGGAAGGGTATTAAAGACAACTTCCCCAGGATATTTTCTGATCTTTCTAGCGTACTCGTGTTTCATTCCTATCCCTGAGATTTTGGGCCTGCCGAGGACGAAACCGTCCTCGGCTATGTCTTCGGGCTATTTTTATGTTTCCTAGTTTCGAGCTTGGGCCCTGGCCTCCTTCAGTTTAAGACCGGTGGGCTTCCTATAAGCGTGTGGGCCGGACCCATAAATTATTGGACCCCACAATTGACAAAAACAATAAAATTATTCGCAATAGTGATTGTATTTTAGCCAATATATATATATATATATATATATCTTACCACCAAAGAACAAAAAAATCATGTGTTATTAGAAAAGTTAAAACTAAATTTTTTGCAACTATAGTAAATTGGTATAAATACCAGTTGACTGTAGCAAGTTGTTAAAAATAAAATATAATATTTTATTAATATTATATCTCTTCCTTATTATTTTGATGAGTTGTTTATATTGTTTTAAATGAAGTAATAAAAAAATAGAACATTTGATATTGGGTGTATTGTAAAATAAGGTGGTAAAGTAGATAAAGTAGTTTTTTAAAATACTAAAAGTTAAAAATTTTAACACCATCACTGTAAATGCTTTAACGTAAAAATAAAAATAAAAATAAAAATCAAAGCTAGCCTAGAAAAACACTATTTTTTTTTTTTTTTAAATCTTTGTTGGTAGATAATTGCATCTTAATGTATTTAGAAACAACGATTTTGTGTATTTATAATTTTTTAGTACAATATTGATGTCTATTTGGAGTTTTTTTTTTTTTTTTTTTGATCCTCCAATCCCCACTAGCTTAAAATCTTGAGTCTATCTCTAGAACCAATTAAGGTGCGGTTTGGATTCCGTGATTCTGTGTCGCGTTTTTTTTTTTTTTTTTTTAGCCGTGAATGTTGACTTTTCCCGTGAAAATTATACCTGTATACTGTTCACGGGACCTATAAATATCACTTTTCAACAATTTTTTCATTAAAAATAGGTCTCATGATACTATTCACATATTTAAAAATTATTTTACTACAATGTTTTCAGTTTTCAACTTTTAGCTGTATCCAAATGGACCTTAATAACAATTTCTTAGCACTAAAATTTAGCATATATTATTAGAAGTCATTTGAATTTACTTACCAATAGTGGCTGAATTGAAGCTTGTAGAACCTCCACGAACGCTTTTGCTCCCAGTGACTATGGTTTTTCCTATACCATCTCCTACCAACATAATATTCTTCAACTTTATCTCAACGTTTTCTTTGTATGTCCCAGCTTTCACGTATATCACAAACCTCCCACTTCCTGATTGTGATGAAGCTGCACTTATCGCCTCCTTTATGGTCTTATAATTCCCCGAACCATCTTGTGCCACCACGATATTGGCCTTAGGAGCCGAAGAAGACTGCAAGAGTTTCCGGTCCCCGGGCTTAACCCAAGTTGGGAAACCATGTTTATAACTCGGTACAGCGTATGAAACTTTGTTAAGAGCCAAAGAGTTGCTAATTAGCTTAGAAACATTGTTTGACATCAAGGGCAAAAGATTGTCCGGGACCCCTAGTTCAATAAACCCGGCCCGACACGTCTCAAGGTTGGTTAGAGCCGTGCTGAGCCATGTTTGAGCATCGGTTTGGCTGCACCTGACATTAGGGTCGATGGTTTTGTTAAGCCTATGGTGGGTGTACTCATAAAGCTCAAGGCAATCAGCCCATGCAGCCTTTTCACGAGCATTTTTGCACTTGGGCCCTAGTGAAAATATGTTACTTTGAGCTTTAAGGGCACGTTCTAGTGCTAGTTGCTTTGAGATTGTTAAAAAATTGGACTTTTGCATGATGGGGTTGTGGAAATTAGGCTTCTGGCTTAAAAAATACTCACATGGCTCAGGGTTTGGGGTTTGGCTGCACCATTTTTTAATATTTGCTTGAGAGTAACCAAAAGTAGCTGGAGACAGGAAAAGAGGCACAAATAGAAGTGTAACCAATGCTCGAAGTGCCATGTTTTTTGGCCTTTTTAATGGACTATAAGAAATGTTGGACAGACAAGGGACAATATTAGATGTGAATGATTGTGTGTTTCGAATTTGTATGGGACTTAATGCCTCCAAACTGATACTTATATAGAAGAAGAAAACGATAAGAGTCATAACAATGTGGGAATTCTAGTTTTTATAATAATTACTGTCTTTAAAAAAAAAAAAAAAATTAGAATGAATGGTATTATAAAATAGATAACATATTAGAGCGTCAAACAATATTTTTATAAAAATAATACTTATAATACCGTTAGTATTGCAATAGTTTGTAGTTTGTTTGGGAATAGTTTTTGAAAAACTAATATTGACTATATTTTGTATGTTGACCTTAGATGATGAAGGACATGCTTGGAGGCTAGAAACGCGTATGCATGCAATAAATATTGTAAGAATGAAAATTTAGCGTCGGAATCTTAATGTGTGGACTTCTAATCACATAGGTAATTGAGACAGCCTACCTATATTGAAGCAGCTTTGGACATTTTTTGATTGGGAATGTTTTATGGTCAACTTGCATATATGGCTGGACCACATGCAGGATGATATGATTATGAATGATCAAAATTAAAAAGATGATCCGATACGATTATTCTTTGTTTTCTTGATAAGTACTATCTGATGTGATTATCTTTTTGATTGAATAGACTAATCAATGGTTTGGCTCTCCTCTCTCTTTTCCTAGAAGCATTCTCTTATCACAGATTCACGATGGCTTTCGTGATGGTACACCATATTTGATTTTAATTCTTTTATTGACAATGGCTTTCGTGACTTTACTAATTCAACTAATAGAAACTCAAGTCATGAACTTTTAATCAATCAATCATATGGGAAACACTTACACGCTTATTTTGTTTCGAACTAAAGTTCTCTCTCTCTCTCTCTCTCTCTCTCTCTCTCTCTCTCTCTCTCTCTCTCTCTCAATAGTAAAACTCTTTTAGAGCAGAATATTTTTCCTACAATTGATTACTTGAAGTCTTTTATTAAAAAATTAAATATTGTTTTGTACCGGATGACATAAAACACCTACAAAAGTGGTGATTCACTAGTTTTAACAAAGCTTTGACTTTCTTTTATTATGTTATTAAAGTGTATGAGTTAAACTTGTGGCTCATTTATATATGTATAGCTTTGCTTTCTTTGTTTCCTAAACTTATAAAATAGCATACCCGCGTGATCTTTTCTCATCACTCAAAAAGCATGGCTTTTCTTAAACCATTTTTATGGTCACCTACTCTCCTGCATGGCTTTTCTCAAAAAGCATGGCCTTTCTACGCTTATAATAGTATTAAGATGGCGCGAATCGTCTCAAACAAGTGACTTAGTTCACGCTGAAATTTTAAAATCTTGTCAACCTATTATGAGCTAAGTTATTGAATTATTGACGAAGTGATAAAATTCGTATCTGTTTAAATTATTGACTAATACTCTTTTTGTATCTGTTTATATTGTCGACAAAGTGATAGAATTCAACCATATCGTTTTACAATGTGTGAATCTACTATTAGAACAGAGTGTTTGTTGCCAACCAGTGTGCATGGATAGTGTAAGAAAACGTGGGTTTAAAATTGAAAACTGTACGTGTATGAGCAATATAATAAGGTTTTGGGCAAAAACAAAAATTTTAGGTTTTTTATTTATTATTTTTATCTTAATTGTAAGTATTCTCTCACAAATTCCATCGCTCTCTATGCCTACCTATATATTTTTATTTCCTCTTCCAATAACTTGTTCGATCACATGCATGCATAAATGTGAACATATATTGTAATTCTAAGTGTTCTTCTTTTTCTTTTTTATTATTTCCAAAAATAATTAGATTTCAAAATCACAATATTCCTTCAAATTTATAATAATTACAAATTATAATAATCAGGCAAAATGCCTAGCACAGAGATTAAGACTAAGTCTTAAAGAATTTGATTACAACTTCAAACATGCCTTCTTTGTCCTAAACAAATTTTGAGAATAAAAAATAATTAGATGATTTTTCCCCATATCCTTCCAAAACAATCAGTCACGTAAGTACAAAACTCCCCAGATTCTTAATATTTTCCAAGCAAGTGGATTTGAGTTCTACTATTTTTCACTACATAAATTAAAATTCATACAGTATACTATACCACTTGTTTGATTAACTTTTAAATGCAAGCAAGCTTCCATGTCTCAGATATCTTAGATGTGAAGGGAACTAATAATATTAATTTCTTAGATATATATCAAATAAAAATATCCGATTCATATAATTCAATTAGCTTGGGCATATTTAAACTTGCATGCTTGATACGTAATATAAGTTACGTCATTATTTTGATAAACAGGTGGCTAACCTTTTTTTTTTTTTTTTTTTTGGTTGAGAAACAGGTAGCTAGCTTCTAGGGCATGCCTTGGTTATTGGTGAGCACAATTGGTCTTTGTTTTGGTTGCAGTAAGCCAGTAATTCAATTCTATATGGTCAGTCCAACAAACAAAACAAAGCAAAAATGGAGATGAGTTCTTTAGTTTCGTAACACTAATTCCAATTATTTAATATCTGTTTGGATACCGATTATCACGCATCTAATTTTTTTTTTTTTTTTTTTTTTGTTTGAAGTTCGTTTTGTGGCTGTGGTGCTTTTCTAGTGGGTCCCGTGCACTGTTCACAGAACCTACAAACCACTTTTTTCACCAAAACTTTCATTAAAAATGGATTTCACGACATTATTTACATATTTAAAAATTATTTTACTACAGTGTTTTCAGTTTTCAGTTTTTAGCAAAATAAGTTGTATCCAAACACACCCTTAGTTTACATTGAAGAATTGAAATGCAAGTCCAAAATTGGTTGCCCAATTTTATGAAGTTGAAATTAATTCTGTATTTCAGAAGCTATTAAATAGAGTAATTGACCATCATATCATGTGGATGAGTTGCGTGGGTTCGAGTATAGTATGTAAATATTTCTAATCATATCAATTTTTTTTTTAATTGAGTAATTAATGCTATAATTTTATTTTTTTGAGAAACAAACACAAACACATAAGAGAAAAAGAAATGGATTCTAACACAAAGGCAAACCAAAAACCGTGGTATAACTTGTGTAGGACATATACTTTTGATAATTGTTAGTTTAAAAATGGTAAGTTTCATTATGAAGCTGATATGGTCGTATTATAGTACTTATTTCGTGTACTTTTGATTAATATTCTGTGTTTCCTTTCTAAAATATCACAAAATTTAGCTGAAATTCGTTTGTAACCAAAAAAAGCACTACGAAGTATCCAAATTCTCCTTTGTGAATTGTCAAGATAAATTAGATTGATTCACTATACCAAACCAATACCAAATTCCATAGTAACACTGCTAGTCAAGCAATCTGTGCGATCAACTTTGGTCCAAGATTGAAATCATACATGGCGGATTCATCTTGTGAGCTGTATCAAAAGATAGAACCAGCTCATGTATATATTTTTGGTTTCATGCATGTCCGAGAAAAGACTCATATTTTTATAAAAACAAACTCGTTTCTGGTCAACACTTTTGTTCTGGGACTTTTTCAGAGAAAACTCAGTTCCATGCCCAAGGGTGGCGCCAGAAACTTTTGTTTGGCGGCTGATTTGTGTTGCTAATTTATTAGTCTATACAAACTTTCATACACATACACAAACACAAACACATACATCTATACACATACACAAAAAATTATTATCTTTCATAATAAATCCTTAAAATTAAATGTTTCATAGAATTAAATTAATCTTTCACCATCTTCCATAGTGAAATCCTTACTATTTTCATTTTCAATATAAGTTACCAAATTGTCTACTGTTGTGAGTAAAAAAATTTCAATTGAATTAATGAAGTGTTCAAAGACATAAATGATCCAAAACTTTAAGAAATACGAGAACACATTTTACCATAAAAAATGAATTTAAGAAACAATACATTCTCTATAACTACTAGACAAATTGGACAATTTTTTTAAGAACATTATTGGACCAACTCAAATAGCTGGGGGGCCAAGTCCCATTTTTGAGGGCTAATTATTAAAATATTAAATATTTCTATATAGTAAAGAGAAATTTTCAAAAATCATGGCCCCCCACCCTAACATGTAGCTCCGCCCCTGGACCATGCCTAATCTATCCGACAAGTAGTAGAAGCCGGAATGAAAATGTCAACCAATTAATATACACTTAAATATAAGAACCAATTTAGCAAAATACAAAGCCATTTGATAATAATTAATATTTTTTTTTTTTTTTGAAGTAGAATTTGGAAATCAAGCATTAAATGATGTTTGACAATTTTTTAAAATATTTTTGACAAAATTATTTGTCTACTTGAACATTAATATTGCTACTGGGGAATCAGCTTGCTTGAACTTAACGAAAATTAATATTGCATTATTGTGTAATTCAGACATTACACGGCACGATTAGATTGTTCATGTCTATCTGATTATATGTCTACTCTGGAGGACAAAAATGCCTTATGCCGTTTTCACCCAAATTATATAGTCTTATGCCCCCCTTTCCAAACTAATTAGAGAAATGCCCCTCTTTTGTAACTCGATTTTCTCAAAATTGAGTTAAAAAATAAATATAAAAAAATTATGGAGCCCTATAGTGACCTTTTTAAGGACCTATAGTGACGTTTTAAGAACTTATAGTGACATTTTGTAACTTGATATCCATGAAATCGAGTTATAGGCAATTTTATTGAGCTTTTGCACAATACATTAACTCCTTTTATGATTAATTGATCACGCTTTGATGATGATCATCATAATAACAATGCTTGTATAGGGAATACTAGGGGAATTCTAGCATTTTGCCCTTATTTTTAAAAAAATTTGGCAATATGTCCCTATTTTGAAACTATTTAGGTTTATGCCCCTGTTTTGAAACTCAATTTTAATAAAATCGAGTTTTGATTGGTTTAAAATCAAGTTGTGCCCGATCAATCTTAAAAAATAAAAAAACTTACATGGAACTCGAGTTCCATACCTAAAGCTACGTTCAGGCAAACCTATAGTGGCATTTAAAATGGAACTTGAGTTCCATGCAAATTTTTTTTTTTTTTTTTTTTTTTTTTAGTTTGATTGCCCCATATCTATAGTTGCATTCAGGAAGTCCTATAGTGGCGTTTTAAATGGAACTCGAGCTTCATGAACTCAAGTTCCATGCAATTTTTTTTTTTTTTTTTTTTTTTAAGTTTGATCACCCCATACTTAATTTTTTACAAATCGAGTTTCAAAACAGGGACATGGACCTAAATAGTTTCAAAACAGGAACATATTGCTAAATTTTTTAAAAAATAAGGACAAAATGTTAGAATCCCTGGGAATACTAGTGATAGGACTGTGTTTTAAACAATTTTGACTTATAATATAGGTGTAAATGCTCTTTTCGTCCCTATATTTCGGGGTCATTTCTATTTTGGTCCTTACATTTCTATATTACTACTTTTAGTCCCTAATCCAATTAACGCTTGTTATTTTAGTCATTTCCTTCACTCAACTAACAAAAAAAACTGACGTGGCAAACGGAGTGCACTGTTGACACAGTAAATGCTGACATGGCGAATAAAATAATAATAAAAAAATTATTTATTATTTAATAAATGCCAAGTCAGCATAAAATAATAAAATAATAATAATAAATGCCACCTCAGATCCATGTCAGTTTAGAATTTTAAATTTTAATTGATCAATTTAAAAAAAAAACAAAATAAAAAATAAAAAACACATGAATTTAGATCTAACATCCTCTTCATCAAGAACACAGAAGAGCACAACCTAGAAAAAATCATACAAACCCAGAAAATCAAACACAAGTACACAAGAAAATCAAACTTAGAAAAATTATAAATGAATATAGAAATTAAATAAAAATAATATAAATAAAAAAGTCTTCTGCAAGCTCTAAGCTCTCTCTCCGTGAATAATATAGAAATTATAATCTCTAATTTATCAATTTCTAATCTCCAAGCTCTCTTTCTCTCGGTGAAAATCTCAAGCGCTCTCTCAAGGTGAAGGTGGAGGTGGCTGATGGTGGTTTCGGGTTAAGTTGGATCGGAGGTGACTGAAGGTGGTTTCCGTTGGATCGGAGGTGAAAATCTCAAGCGCTCTCTCTCTCTCTCTCTAAATTCATGGCCGAAAACCCAGCTTTCTCTCTCTTTAAACCTTAGCCAAAACCCAACTCTCTTAGACCGAAAACTTGACCCTCTCTCTCTCAACCTTGGCCGAAAACCCAACTCTCTCTCTCTCTAAACCCATGGCCAAAAACCCAACTCTCTCTCTCTCTCTCTCTCTCTCTCTCTAAATCCGTGGCTATTTGTAGTTTCGGATCTTGGGTTTTGTTCAACGATTTGGGATTTGAGTTTTGAGTTTGGTCTCTTAGAAAGCATAAGAAAATCTATGTTGAGTTTTGTGTTTGGGGCCAAAAAAATCTGGGTTTGAGTTTTGTCTTTGTGTAATTGTTGAATGTCTTTGAGTTTTGTCTCTACGTAATTGGTGAAAAAAAACTGGGTTGAGTTTTGGGTTTGGGTTCTGAAATTTTGTCTAGGTAATTGTGGGTTATGATTTTGCTGATCTAGGTTTCCACCTTGTTCAGATTTGGTTGTAATCGTTGTATTCATGGGTTGCTATTAGATTCAAAGCCCAACTTTAGATTTGTTTTGTTTCTTTTCTGTGTTTGAGAGAGAGAGATGAAGATGGAGAAACCAATGAATTGACAGATCTAAATTCAAGTTTTATTTATTTATTTATTTATTTTAATTTGGTTTATGTATATATGTGGATTGATTTTGTTTTGTACAATATTCATTTATGATTTTTCTGAGTTTGATTTTCTTGTGTTCTTTGTGTTTGATTTTCTGGGTTTGTATGATTTTTTTTGGGTTGTGCTCTTCTGTGTTCTTGATGAAGAGGATGTTAGATCTAAATTCATGTGTTTTTTTTTAATTTTTTTTTTTAAATTGATCAATTAAAATTTAAAATTCTAAACTGACATGGATCTGAGGTGACATTTATTATTATTTTATGCTGACTTGGCATTTATTAAATAATAAATAATTTATTATTATTATTATTTTATTCGCCACGTCAGCATTTACTGCGTCAACAGTGCACTCCGTTTGCCACGTCAGCTTTTTCTGTTAGTTGAATAACGGAAAGGACTAAAATAACAAGCGTTAATTGGATTAGAGACTAAAAGTGGTAAAATAGAAATGTAGGGACCAAAATAGAAATGACCCCAAAATATAGGGACATTTACGCCTATAATATATAATGATTAGCTAGCTTGTAATTCATGCATATATACATCAGCATATTGAAAAATAATAATCAAACTATTAATCTTGAAATAAGATTACACAAAAGCCTTACAGTTTTTTGTTGAGGGAATACCGTAATACTAATAGTAATACAACAATAAAGCAACAAATTGCTGACATTCATTTTTACCCAAAGATAAATCCTTGACGTAACCAAAAGAACCAAAAGAGACACTATCATTAAAAGCAAGAGAGAGAAGGATAAGACTTGCTTGTGCTTATTTGAATCATCATGAATATCATATAGCTAGTAACTCTTTTTGACTGGGTTTCGAATCTAAAGACAGCTTTGGTTTTGATCATTCGGAACACGATAGCGGCTTTAGCCAAAACCCGTGGATGGGGTAGATCACCAATACTTAAATGGTTGACTACAACATCTTATGAGGTTCAACGTTTGTGATTGTAAACAAGTTTTCAAGAGCTTCAAAGTCAAAACCCCTTCCTATCCTTTTGAATTCTAACGCTAGCTATCAGTAGCGGAGCCAAGAATTTAGTTTGGGGAGTAAGATTAAAAGACAAGATTGAAAATAAAAAATTAATCTAAAAAAATTAATCAATATTAATAACAAAATAAATAAACAACTATATGTCAATTAACTACAAATATATATATATGTCATATCATTAAAATAAAGAAAAAAATTACAATTTATGATTAAGAATAATCAAATTAAGCGATCATTATAGATACAAAGTTTTTAGACATATAATTTGAATTATAAATTTATGGTTAAGAATAGTCAAATCAAGAGATCCATCTAAATATAAACAGTTTAAACATATAATTTGATTCTTCAAAAAATTAAATAAATAAATAAATCAAAGCAAAAGTATCAAGAGTATGCATTGAAAGCTCAAAAATGTGTTAAAAGCACAAGAGCTGTTTAGACCCCCAATTTAAAATTACGGCTCGATAGATTTTACTCTAACTTATACTACGTGTGGAATAGAGTGAATGCAAGCGGATAAACAAATAAACTACTCTAAGTCATATTCAATATAACATAATTGTAATATGAAAGCTAAAAGAGTAAGGAAGAATAATGCAAACACAAGATAACACTCCAATGTGTTATCGAAGAGGAAACCGAAGTACTCGGCGTAAAACCTCTCCGCCGTCCTCCAAGCGGTAATCGATCCACTAGACAATTAGTTGGGATATATGGGTTAGCAAGAGACCCTCCAAGTTTAATCTACCCGATGCACCTAAGCCTTCCAAACTCCTATTCCAACAAGGCTTCTCGGAACCGTATCTTGTCATGCTCTTCGGATCCCACAATCCACCTGATTGCATCCACCAAAGCCTGGTTTCTTCCAATGCTTCCCAGCAGTACCAAAACCTCACCAAACACTCTGAGAGGGTGTGGTAAGTATTTGGACTATCAACCTCTCAATGATATGGAAATGGAGAGGTAGGAGTTGAGGAAAATCCACAAGTAATTGTGTAGAGAAATGTGGGTATCACAATCTCTACCTCTCAAGATTTGTGACTAGGGTTTTCTCTCAGAAGTACTCCTCAACATCTGTGGGCAATGGGGGTATATATAGTGTAGGTATAGAAAGTGTGTATCAGAAATGACAGTTTGGCAAAACAGAATGTTTTGCGGGTATCTCACGGGAAGGCCTTACCCGCGAGACACTCGCAAAATCTAGCTGTCTCCATCCTATCCTAACTCTTCGCATTCCAGTCATGTGCAGGGCATATGCATCACTTCGCAGGATGCTTACTCGCGAGCTACCTGCGAAACACTTCAGTCTTCAATTTGCCTTGAGTCTTCACACACTCTCTCTTTCACATACAACCTTTACAAATAAAACCCACATGAAATACAGGGTACAAAAGATTGAACATAATTACAATCAAATTTGGCACGGAATAAAGCCAACAAAAACATAGTTGTAAACTACAACTTTACAATCTCTCCCTTTGGCTATTCTGTGACAAAACCCCTAAAACAGACTCTAGATTTAGACGTGAGTTTGGGAACAGTGGCAAAACTCACTCACACCTAATCTAGAAGCTGTGAAGCACTTACACGTATACACTTGTAACCTGAAACACTTGCACACAAACAAAACTTTCATTAAACTTATGACAAGTTGAATACAAGGTACGTACATAAGCAAGTAAAGTGCGATCAAGTTTGTAAACACTAGAAAACATGTAAGTATATCTTGATCAAACAAGGTCAATCATTAAAGAATGACTACAATGAACATTTAACAATGCTCATCCGGACATGCAATGCAACGAAGACCAATCACAATGATCAATTGCATGTCTAACACACAACCAATGCAAAATACAAGAAGTATATGCATCTAGGATACAAGATCCTACAAGGGTACAAGTGTGAGGTACTTAAGATATATAATCAACATCTAAAAGTACTAAAAACAATGCTACAAAGCATTGAGATAAACACAAGTACTGAATATAAAACTGAAATATAAAAACAAAGTACTTAAAAAGAAAAGCAATAAAAACAGTAAACAAACAGTAACTTCTAGCTTCTCCTCCACCTATCACTACACTCCTCCTATCAATGACACCATCTCCCCTTTTTGTCATGGAATAGCTAGTCTTCATGTTCTTCTAACTTCCTTTGAATTTGGTCTAACTAAGTCCGAAGAGATGTGAACTTTATGTCGAAGCGAATGTGTTGGGAGTGCATGATGGTAGCTAGTCCAGATATTTTGGTATTAATCTCTTAAAGAACAGCCATGATGTGGTCTAGCTATTCATCATAGGCATGGGAGGTAAAGCTTGACCTTCCCAGAGCAGCATGACATTCTTGATTGGTACTCTTCTTGGTGTGACTCTACTTGCATGGAGAGTACGGATATTAATTGGACTTGGTTTTGGGTATAGGCACTCATCTTCCAAAGGATGCACAACTTTGAGCTTCAAAATCCTTGAGATAAGGTGGCAAAAAGGAAGACAGTTCCTTGAAGCAGTCCAATCAACCATTTTTACCAAGATGTGGAAAATATGAGAACACACGTCAATCTCCTCGTCAGTGATTTGATCATGCAAGAATAATGCTCGATCGAGATTCATGTACCCGGTGCTTGACAAGGGATAGAGGATGCTAAACATGATCATCATGAGTAGCCTTAATTCGAGAGATAGAGATGTCACACTTACGGACTTCCCATTGGAGGAGAACTCCAACTAATCTCTTAAAGCTTTCCGAAGAACCTCCTCATCCAAATTCAGTTCATTGTATACCGGCAGTTTAGTGAATATTGGCCAGTTGATGTGTAGGATTTCTGCCAAGTAGATAAGTGTAACTGAGAACCTCTTTCCTCTAACCCAACACTTAAGCTCCTCTCCTTCAACAATGGCATTGGCATAAAACTATTTCACCAAGTTTCTATATGCATCATCAAGATTGGAGAGATGAAAGGTCCAATCCTTGGTGGCAAACCATTTGGGAATATTGGTGTCAAGGAGAGATGGCTGGTCAACGGCCTTTTCAACCAACAACAGAGCCTCTCGAAAGTAGTTCTCATAGGTCTGAAATGCAACATAAGATCTGAATTTGTTAGGGTCATACACTCCCGTTGAATATCGAGTCCTCTTTGACCTAGGTGAAAGGTCATCAACATCAATCACAGGCTCTTTCCCTTAGCTGCTACTCCTTTCACGGCTAAGCTTTTAAACGAAGACATCTGCACATGTACACAGAGAACAGAAAAGGAAAACATGTGCAAAAATACAAAAACATAACACAAACATGATTAGTTTCATGTTAGTCCAAAACAAAAGTAAAAGTGCTTAAAATAGAGCATAAACAAAGTTAAAACAACATGCTAAAAGTGCTAAAATGTGTAAATCGCAGCAAAATGCAAGAAATAAGCAATTGTGCATGTGTATAAATCTAGTGTGCATGTGTGTGCATGAGGTGATGCATGGTGTGTGCCTAGTGTTTGCCTAGGTGGTGCAGGGCATGTCATTGTGAGGCACAAAATGGGCAAGTGTGTAAAACACACACCCATTGACCAAAACATGGCAAACATGTTCAATCAAGAGTAAACCCAAGCAATGGAACTCATTTGAGTCCAATACAACACAAAAATGTCACTTGAACATTTTGACAAGCACTTGGCATGCAACACTGCACTACATGAATGAACAATGCATGAACACATAGAAATATGCCTCAATACATGATTAAAAAGCCATAAGGGGCCAACACAGATACACACAAACCAAATGGGACTCAACCAAATCAAAATTTTAAAAAAATTTTGGTTAAAATCAAGAACCCAACCCTTGTTTCGAAAATCCACAAATTTTGAAAACCTAAGTTAATTTCTGCAAAATCTAAGACAGAAATGAAAATAATGTTTAAGAAAACATACCTTAAAGTGATTTTGCAAAGATTTGTGCTTGAAAATGATGGGGTTTGAGTAAAAATTAGTTTTGGGTTAAGAGGGGTTCGAGAAAGGCAATGCGAGGGAAATAGAGAGTGTTTAAAAAACTGTCGCATCAACCTTATAAAACTGAAAACACACGTTTTTCGCAAGTTAGGCAGTCGTGAAGTTAGTTGCGAAAAACACCACTAAGGCACAAAAGCTTTCGCGAGAAGCTTTTAGTCGCAAAACAGTCGCAATACTCTCTATATGAAAATGAAATTTTTAGAATTCCCTTAAACGCTTTTCACGGGAAGCTTTAAGTCGCGAGCTTCTCGTGAAACTGCCTCTGAACCAATTTTTGAAGAAAAACACAAAAAGGCATTTTAAACAAAAACTTGAAAATACAAAAGTATAAAATCACTTTCAAAAACATATAAAATACTCAAAAAAAAATTTTGGGTTTGATCAGCAGGTAATTGAGCATACACATCACATTTGAACATGTACAATCACACAAATGAGATAAGCATTATTTGAACAAAGTCTTGTGTGTTGTAGGTGAGTATTAAATGTGGAATAGTTCTTAGACCAGAGTGAAACTTCAATGATCAATTCAATCAAGTCATACACAATTGGTACTAAATTAAATGGTCTATCTTAATTATAGAAATGAACATTTATGACCTCCCACAAGAAAATGATTACAAATCTTAAAAGTTTTTCATTTGGCTTCTGCACAAATCATAACATTTGATCTTTTTGAACAATACATCTCTTTTTTGAGATCGGTGCTTGAAGTTTTTTGATGTTTCAACATTGAGAGTTAGCATTTGGCTTTTTGAGCACCATACATTTCAATTTTAAAAGTCGCTTTCCCTTTTTTCTAGTCAAATACTAGTATGTGCGACGACTTTTGCAACTCATTATCTCTTTTCATTTTGAGATATACATTTGGTGAGCTCTTTTAACAAAAACATAAACATAAAGGTGGGGGGATATATAGGCACAAGTCTATTCAAGTATCAAGATCATTGGCCAATCATTCATGACAAGCATGAAGATCTATTTACAACAATCACACATAGTTGTCAAGATTTCTCCTGCAAAGATATATGTGCATACATAACAAGCTAAGCTCGTAAATGCACTACGCCATTAATACAAAGGTATTGGGCCAAACTCACATGTGATATACACAACACAAGCGATCAAACGTTTTGAAGATTTTTCAATTTTTATGGGTTTTTGAATTTTTGAACACACTCAAAAACAAGACAAGTAAAGTAAGATCAACAAACTATAAAAATAGTCAAAGCAAATTGCAAACAAACAAACAAAAATTTTCAACCCAAGCTGGAGAGATAACACAAATCACACAATCAAACAATGTCACAAAATATAGGAAGTATTAATGCATGGACATGTTATAATGCTTATGCATATGTACCCTTATTCACCCACACAACACTTGCATTTGGGGTGATATCCTTTGAGGATTGGGTACGATCATTGTGACTTTCAAACCTTCTGGTGAATCTTACCAAACAGGTGGTGAATGCATCAATCATCCTCATCACATCCATCACACCGGAGTCACCTTCTTGACCTTTTGATTGCTCAACAGTCCAATTCCTTTTGTCATTTCTTGGTCCTCCTGACCTTTGAGCACTTGCATTCTTCAATGCTCTAAGCTTTTGACAATTGGGTCTAGTGTGTCCTTGAATTCCACAATGATGGCAGAAATGTTTTGTTCTCAGACCTCTTTGTGATTTTGGAAGTGATTTCCCTTTATCTTCAAGTTTGACCACAGATTGGTTACAAGGCTTTATCAACACTTGTTGGTCATTCACATTCCTTTTCTTCTCCACTTTCACTTTCTCAGCAGCAGTGGTAGCAGCCATCGGTTCCTTGGCTTTCACAAACTTCATTTCCTTGGATATATTGGCAGCCGAATTGCTCTCTCCGGTGTATCCCAATCTGTTTCTGTCAAAGAAGGGTTTTTTATGAGCAAGAACTTTATCAAACTTCTTGAAGGAAACTCGCTCTACTTCAGCATTGGCTTGAACCACATCAAGCTCAAGGAATTTAATCTTTGAATAAGCATCGGTTAACTCTCCATTCAGCATCTTCATTTCACATTTGGTCTCTTTGTATCGCGTTAGAAGACTTCTATAATCTTGTTCTACTCTCTTCATCTTTTTAATGGTTGCCTTAGCCACTTTTGCATATTCACCGGTCTTCTCAAGGAGGGAATTGTAGGTCTCTTGTAGTCCCACTATTCCTTCATCTTCCTCATCATCAGATTCCTCTACTATCCCTATTGACTCCAATTCAATGTGCTCACCAAGCTCTTCCACTAGCGCACTCAAATCATCCGAAGATTCCACAGGAGCAATGGTCATGAATGTAGAGAAATTTCCCTCTCCATCACAGCTTTCATCTGAATCTGAATTAGAGGAGTCTGAATGACTAAGAGTAGTGGCATACACCTTGCCCTTCCCTCTCAAATAATTGGGACACTCTCTCTTGAGATGTCCATGTCCGTTGCATTCGAAGCATGTGATTCCTTGAGAGGATTGAAAATCCTTTCCATCTTTCCTCTTGAAATCCTTTTTCTCATTTCCGAAATTTGGGAATTTTCCCTTCTCAGCAAACTTTTCATTCTTCTTGAACTTCAAGAACTTTCAGAAATTCTTCACAAGATATGCCACATCTTTATCAACCTCATCCTCATTCGATGAGTCGTGATCATCTATTCTTTCATTAATTGTCTTAAGAGCAAGGGATTTTGTAACACCCCAACCTAATTTCATAATTAATTTTATGGGTTTATATGCATGTCATTATTTTAATTACTTTTAAGTGCATGAAGCTTTGATATTGTGATATTATAGAACATATATGCCCTTTTAATGTGATGGGTATAACTTTATAAAGGTAAGGATATATATATGTGTGTGTGTAAAATAATATTATTCTTTGTATAAAAGTGTGAATGCAAAGAATATATATATATATATATATATATAAGTGTGAATGCAAAGAAAAAAAAAGTTGAAAAGTGGGTGGGATATTTTCTTCCCTAGCATCCCACGTACCCCACCCCTAAATTTAAATTCACTTATCTTCTTTGCTGCACCAAAAAACACTCCTTGCTCATCTTCCTTTACTTTTTCTTTTCTTCTTCCTTTGCTCTACCCAGCAGCACCTCTCTTTCACCCTTTCACCAAAAATCATAGACAACTCTCCTTAAGAAGCAATTGAGAGCCTAACACTAAGGTTTCATCTTCAAAGTGTGTGGGTAAGTAAATTAAACCTCATTTGATTTTGGGTATGTTAATAGTATAATTGTTTTGTGTGTTTCTACTTCTTTATCCTCTATTCTAATTTTAGAAGCTAAACTTGTGATTCTGTTTTAGTTACTTGAAATATTGATGATATTATAGTCTATTGAATGCTTATTAGGGTATTTTAATATGTATACTATAGGTATAAAAATACCCAAATGAAATTAAGACCTATTGCTATTTGTTGATGATTTTGTAAGAATATGTACTGAAGCTGTCTCTGTGACAGATTTGATGTTTACAACAAGAAAAATATATATTAAATCATATTCTGTGAATTAGGATACTAGGAGTAGTTTTTATGAATTCTAAGATACACATGGTTGTTATAGAAGTGGTCTCACAACATTTGGATGAACATAAAAATAATGGTTTAATTTGTAAGTTGCAAGAAATTCTGTCAGGACAGATTTGAGTATACTGTCTTGTGTGATTTTTAATAAGTCATGGGTTAATGCTTTGACTCCGAAATTTTTATGATTTATACTGGACAATTCTGTAAAATTTCATGACAATTGGAGGTGTTTGGACAGCCCATTTGTATTTTACAAATGGAGCATATGCTGCTAAAATGAGCAGTGAACAACATATGCTACACCCGATTTTGTGGATTTAATTCTCAAGTTATGGTGTATTTTTTGAGCTATAATTTAATACACTCATCCTTTGGTATGTTTGAAGCATATATAAATTTTATGGATTGGTTTCTCTATGGTTTGGTTGCAAAATCTGTTTGATGATTGTATCATATGTTTTGGGGAACTTTATGTGATGGGAATTAAGATTTTCTTGAGTTTGAGAGTTAGGTTGTGATTGAGGTATAAGTTTATATATTAGGAAGAGTTTGTCCGTAATAAGTTTTCTTTTTTCATTTAGGTGGTGAGAACGAGAACACAGACACTTGAGCTCCTCGTGTACAATCTCTCGCGCCTTCTGTTATCAGGTAAGGGACTTGTGACGTGTGCTTTTAATAAGTATAAAAATTATCTCGAAAACTATTATGCATTAAAACTTGTTGATTAAAGATATTACATATAAGTATGATTTAAGTAAAATATATGTTCGTATGTTGTTCAATCTTATATATATGATAATTTTAGCATATTAATGCTAGTACCTATATCATGAACATAGTATTTCAGAATGAAGTGGATATGCTACTATTATGATATAATTATGTAAAAGCATAGTTATCAGAAAAATATAGCGTTCGGGTTATTCCATTGTTATGATCTGAACTCAGCCAGTAGGGGTTATAGTACTGGCATTTCCATGGAAATTCTGATTGGCCATTAAAAGTGGGACTGGCTCTGCTATACCCGCCCTTGTTGGTAACAGCTAACTTGTGGAGGATGTCAACCTACCCCCATGGTTAAAAGTATGTATTATGATATGATTCCGGAATTACCTGACATTGTGGGGAATGTTGGATGCCTGGCACTCTGTACTGAAAGCCTCCCAAAGTAGTGACAGACTTACAATTGGATTAACTAATATGTATTATAAATGAGGTATAAAGCTATTTGGAAATTATAAGAAAAGTATGATGATAAGAAAGGTATATTGAATGTGTTATAAGTCGAATGAGAAGTTAGGATAAAATATTTGATAGTCTGTTCAAAGATAAGATTTCTGAATTATATTTCTTTATTATATGAATGGAAAATGAAGTATTCTCATCTAAAGATCTTAAGTTATTTTTATGAACAATATGAATAGTATGAAGGCTATTTTATCAAATCTGGCATATCCATAAACTATTTGATTTACATGCATTCTTATTAAAGGCCCATGGAGCTTTAAAACCGTACTGGGCTTCGCAACTCACCCTATTATATTTCAGTGCACAGGTTCTTCCTGGAAGCAGCGAGAGTATTAGAGGTGGCAAGGATTCTGTCTTTTCTCGTTTGTTAGAATGTAGAGTTTTGTGGTATAGCAATTAACTCTTTTGTTGTATAGAAGGAATCAAAATGTACTTGATCCTTTGAGCACAGATGTAATTCGGTACCTTAGTTGTTCTGAACCCCAGTTGTATGTCTTTGGAGTTAGGTTTGTAATAAGAGTTTTGCTAAACTTTTAGCTATGTAATATTTACATGAATACCTTAAGTTTTAACCAGGTGGTATTTTTCCAAGTTCGAAGGAAATGAAATTTTAGGGTTGCCATCATTTTTGTATATAATGGCTTTTATGCAAGAAATTAAGCAGGAATTCAAGAAAAAATTCTTGATAAGTACCTTCAGTTAGGGTTTGTTCATGTTAATATTGAGGTAAACTTGATATTAACATACCGATCATGCTCTAAACTCTGAAGTACAAGTTTGGGTCGTGATAGATTTTCTCTTCCTTTGTGATGGCAATGATAGCTCATATGTTGAAAGTGAGCCAATTAGTTCTTGAACTTTGATATCATTGAGATCCTTGCTTTCTTCAATTGCTGTAACTTTTGCACGGAAGCTCTTCGGTAATGAACAAAGGATTTTCCTTACTATCTTTGAGTCCTCCGTTTTTTCACCCAAGTTGATCTTGCCAATAACCACCTCATTCAGCTTGCTATAGAATGAGTCAAATGACTCATCTTCACTCATTTTCAGCTCTTCAAATTGGGTGGTTAGCATCTGCAACTTAGTATCCTTCACCTTCTTCGTGCCTTCATATGTGGTCTCCAATATCTCCCACGCCTCCTTGACAACTATTACGTGAGAAATCCTATGAAATTTATCTGGAGAAACACCATAGAAAATAGCATTTAGTGTTTTGCTTTGCTGTCGCAAGATACGTCTTATCCCATGTGGTTTTAGTGGCCTTCGGCCTAGTCCATCCTACATCTACTACATCCTAAACACTTTCATCAATTGAACACAAGAATACCCTCATTCGGACTTTCCAAAAGGCATAGTTTCTACCATCAAAATATGGTGGAGCATTTAGAGACTGAGATCGATTCATCTCAAACGAGGTCAAGGATCGCAATAAGGTAATTAAACCACAGCAAGTGCACCTACTCTGATACAAATTGAAAGCTCGAAAATGTGTTAAAAACACAAGAGCTGTTTAGACCCCCAATTTAAAATTACGGCTCGATAGATTTTACTCTAACTTATACTAAGTGCGGAATAGAGTAAATGCGAACAAATAAACAAATAAACTACTCTAAGCCATATTCAATATAACACAGCAGTAATATGAAAGCTAAAAGAGTAGGGAAAAAGAATGCAAATATAAGATAACATTCCGATGTGTTATCGAAGAGGAAACCGAAGTACTTGGCGAAAAACCTCTCTGCCGCCCTCCAACCGGTAATCGATCCACTAGATAATCAGTTGGGATACATGGGTTAGCAAGAAACCCTCCAAGCCTAATCTACCTGATGACTTAAGCCCTCCAAGCTCCTACTCTAACAAGGCTTCTTGAAACCATGTCATATCTAGCTCTCCGGATCCTAAAATCCACCTGATTGCATTCGCCAAAGTCTAGCTTCTTCCAATGCTTCCCAGCAGCACCAAAACCTCACTGAACACTCTGAAAAGGTGTGGTAAGTGTTTGGGCTATCAACCTCTTAATGATATGGAAATGAAGAGGTAGGAGTTGAGAAAAATCCACAAGTAATTATGTAGAGAAATGTGGGTATCACAGTCTCTAACTCTTAAGGTTTGTGGTTAGGGTTTTCTCTCAGATTTACTCTTCAACATCTGTGGGTAATGGAGGTATATATAGTGTAGGTATAGAAAGTGTGTATCAAAAATGACAGTCTAGCAAAACAAAATATTTCGCAGGTGTCTCATAGGAAGGCCTTACCCGCGAGACACTCGCGAAATCCAGCTGTCTCCATCTTGTCCTGACTCTTCGCATTCCAGTCATGTGTAGGGTACATGCATTACTTCGCGGGATGCTTACTTGCGAGCTACCCACGAAACACTTCAGTTTTCAATTTGTCTTGAGTCTTCACACACACTCTCTCTCGCACACAACCCTTACAAATAAAACCCACATGAAATACAAGGTACAAAAGATTGAACATAATTACAATCAAATTTGGCACGGAATAAAGCCAACAAAAATATAGTTGTAAATTACAACTTTACATGCATACTTGTGAATATTTGAACATGTGACTTAAAAACCCAACTTGAATGCTTTTAAAAACTCCACAAAAACTCTGAGGTCCAAAGAAACTCCAAGTCCACGTTTGGCGTTTTTCTATGGGTCTCATGTACTGTTTACGGGACCTGCAAATATGGAAAAACGTAAATGTTAAGTTAAAACTAGGTCCCACGTCACTATTCACACATTTAAAAATTATTTTACTACAGTATTTTTACTTTTCAATTTTTAGCAATAAGCGATATCCAAACAGACTCTATATATACTCTTTTTTTTTTTTTTTTCTTTTTTTAGAGTTTTATGCTAGTATTGATTTCTATTCCGTGTAGGTGTAGCAAAGTTGTTATTATTTTTTTTTTAATCATTACCAAGTGGGACCCACGGTTTTATATTATAGTAGTAGACTTGTAGTAGATTTTTGTCTAATCCATCAAGTTTTTGTGATTAGACTACCATTCAATGGAACAATGTAGAGTTTTTTTTTTTTCCTTAATCATTACTTAGTGGGACCTTGGTTTTATATAAAAAATTGTAGGCGTAGAAGTCTACTACTCCTAGGAAAGGTACCGTGAATTCATTGAATTGATTTTTTTTTTTTTTTTTTTTTTGTCTTTTGTGTAGGGGGGCAAATAAGATATTTCAGGTTATTATAATATTATTAGTAAAAAATTTGAAGGGGGGAAGGGGGGGGGGGGGCGGCTAGCTATCACGTAATTTTGCATAACATTTGAGAGATTTGAGTATTTTTCCCCCTCCCAATCATCTCTTATTGCATTTAGAGATAACAATAAGTTACATAATTACGTGATAAGATGGTTCCAAGATATCATTCAGCAATAAAAATAAAATTAAACTCAATTTTCTTTCTTTAAGTTAATTTTGCAATAAAACCAAAGCAAATAATATTGCTTTGACCATATAGTTATCACTATAGACTGGGACAAACATTTCACAAATACCTACTATGCATATAACTATAAACTATCATAGGAAGTTTTAAATTTCAAATAATTTACCACCTATATAAACAAATAGCATCTTTCCAAATAATAGGAATTCAATCTTAACAGCTAACATGAAAAACTCAAAAACCACATCCCAAAATGTCATTGAAAAAATCAACACAAAGATGACTATAAATATTTGTGTTAATTTACTATTATATTGGTGTGATGCCACGATTTAATGTTGGGAAGTAGGAATTAAGACTACACAAGCCAAATCTGAGAAGATAGAGAAAGAGAAAAGCAGTTTACTATGAGTGTGTAGTAGCTGAGCTAGAATTTCAATTTAGGGGGGGCAAGATCAAAAGACAATAATTTAAAATAAAATAAAATAAAAAATTTAAAAATATTAATCAATATTATTAATAAATTATAAGCAATAGTAATTGTCATTAAAATATATTAAAATTTAAACAACTGTAAAATAATTAAACAATTGTAAAACAACCAATTCTTAGTTACTAACAATTAAAGTAAAAGAGTGTCGGGGGTGAAAAAGTTTCATTTCCGACAAATGAGATTTATGTTGGGTTGGGGGTCTAAACCGAAACTTGACAATGGGCTTGATGCACAACCCAAAGGCTATCGGTGAAGATTCAAGGAATCCACTATATTTTATGCCTTGGGCTTAGATTGGAACTGACAAGAGTAGCCTATAAACAATCCCTACAGCGGACATATCAGCACAGTTAAAAAGCATACTGCAAAAAATAACCGAGCAGTAAAATGTTTCTGCAGAAAACAGCCTAGCGGTAAGGTGTTTCTGTAGAAAATAGCCCATCGGTAAAGTAAGATAAAACAGGATAAATCTCTAGCTGTTAGCTACTTCACAAACTAAGGAAAATATTTACATTTTTAGACTCATCATTCGTTAGCTCTGGAGAGGAGTCTTCTAATACAACAATATGAGGGAAAAATTCTATAGTAACAATTACATCATAATCATTGATAGTAAAATAATAAGTAAATATCATGAGTTCCATTATGACAAATAATGAGGAAAACTTAGTGTGAGATGAAGGGAGAGAGAGAGAGATCACAGCTAGCGCTACAAGATCATTATGGTGCTAAGACATGCTCATAAGTATAGTGAGTAATGAGTAGAGAGAGTCATTTGTAAGTAGTATGAGTAATGAATGAAAGTGTATAGTAAGGCTGCTGGAGCTTTTTGCTAGGGGTAGATAAGTGTTTATGAGTAGAGCTATGAGAAGTGTTTTTGAGCTAGAAGTTGGGGAACTTAGTTTCTAGACTTGAAACTAAGAACTCAGTACCTTTTTCAGAGCTTAGAAGAGGCTTAAATAGAGAGGTTAAGGAAAAGTCTTTCCTTCTGTATGTCTTAGTGTATCTTGGTCTCTTTAGTGTGTTGTTTTAGCATTAATAGAGAGTTCCATTTATACCTGGGTTTTTGGGGGGTGATTAGCAAATAATTTTTGCTAAATCTTTCCCAATCCTCAAAAAATCCTTAGAAAATTGTTCTTGGGATTTTAGCTAATAGCGGTAAGCTTAGCTTTTAGAAAGTTGTTGCTGTTTTGGGTAATAATAGCTGGGATTTTGACTTAGTATTGAATGCTGATTGGCCTTGACTGATGGGATTAGAGCATGCTTAAGGCTAATGATCTTGGTTATGCTGCAACTAGAATCAGAGCTCCCTAGGGTAGATTAGATCACCCCATGCCAAGTGTCAACCTTGAAGCCTTTGCTGGGAACTTTGCTGGGATCCCCTTGGTACCCTCCAAATCACATTTCCCTAAGTTTCCTCATTTACGGTTCATGTGCTTGGTCCATGAACTAGAGAATGCACATTTTTAGTATGAAAATGAACTGATTTCATATTGTTTCAGGAGCTTTAATGGTCTAATCACGGCTGCTTTTGATTTTTGACCGACTAGGTTGGAGAAGAAAGAAGGGACAGCTAGCTGAAGCTTCCCAGCTTTCTTTCACATCCCTCTCAGTTTTATGTCACATGAGAAATGATGGGATTTCAGCTTGTGAAGGAAGGATTCAACCCTTGAGGGACACGTGTCCTCTTCTGATCTGATTGGACAAGTTGGGCCTGATGGGAAGGGGCTCCAATTGTTCAGTTGTTGCTGAAATTTGGATGGTCAGCTCACGTGACCTCCAGCTACTGGGATTTGTGTGTGGGCTAGGCCGGCTCAGCTGGGCTTTGTAGTTGAGCTCCTTTGAGCTTGGTTATCACTACAAAATGAAGAGTTTTTCCATGGGTGATATTCATGGGCTTTTGTAGTTTGTTGATTATGGAAAAAATAGGCATAGTTCTCATAAATTTTGTGAAAGAGATATTTTTTGAGAGATAAGTAATTTATATTTCCCATGAGTTAGGGACTTAGTATATGTAAAGAAAGTGTTGAAATAATACTTGATTTTGTAAATATGTGCCAAAATATCATTTGGGCTTTATGAAATAGTTGCCAAAATAATATTTGGGCTTTATAAAATAGGTGTCAAATTAATACTTGGGCTTTGTAAAATAGGTGCCAAATTAACATTTGGGCTTTGAGCATAAAGTAATTGTTTTTGCCAAAATAATATTTTGAGCTTTGTAAAATAGTTGTCAAAATAGATTTGGGCTTTTGTAGGAATAGTTGCCAAATTATTATTTGGGCTTTGTAGGATTTTGTAAAAATATTTCCGTGTAGCAACGGACTTAGTAGAAGTGTCGTATCGTAACGGGCTTTAAAGTTGCTGCATCATAGTGGGCTTTGAAGATGCCACATCGTAACGGGCTTTGTAAGGGTTTCGTGAAGCAACGAGCTTTGGATGTGTCGTGATGCAACGGGCTTTGTAAAGATGTTGTATAGCAACGGGCTTTGGAGGTGCCGCATCATAGCGGGTTTTGAAGATGCCGCATCGTAGTGGGCTTTAGTGGTGCCATGTAGCAATGGGTTTTGTAAAGGTGTTGTGTAGCAACGGGCTTTGTAAAGGTGCCGTGTAGTAACGGGTTTTGGATGTACCATGTAGCAACGGGCTTTGTAAAGATGCCGTGTAGCAACGGGCTTTGGAGAGGGTTTTGTTGAGCTTTTTGGATTTTCCCACAAGGTAAGTGCTTTTGGGCTTTTTATAGAGATGGTATAATTTTGTGACTCAATATGATAGCAATATGGTGAGTATTTTTGTGAAAGCCCAAGTTGAACAATACGTGGGCTATAATGGGTAATATTCGTGAGAGGGCCCAAGGCAATTTATGGACCTGTGTACGGAATATTTGTGATGGCCCAATGACATGGAGAATATTTGGGTAATATATATGGAGAATATTTATGTGAGCTCAAAATAATTTATGGGCTTGTGTGGGTATTTTTTTGAGTGGACTAATGAAATTAAGGCCCGAAAATTTGTACCTCAACAAAGAGTAATCTATGTACACAAATTTTAGACATCAAATTTGATTCCTTATAATAATTTGAGAAAATAAAATTTTAACTTTCTTTCTTTGTACTTCTAATTATTTAAAATTTAGCTTTATGGTAAAAACTCAAATTTTGAAACTTTAAGAAAAATAAGAGATGGAGGTGAAAAAGATAATGCATGCTTTACTGTTTTAGTACCATACAAGACATTATTATTATTATTATTATTATTGTGGGGCCCAATAATTTATGGGTCAGGTCCCTTTGCTCGTGGGAAGTCCAAGGGCCCAAGCCAAAGACAGCTACGGCCCAAGCTCAATAACATAAAGCCCAAATGGCCCGGAGATGTTGCCGAGGACAGTTCGGTCCTCGACAAACCCAAAATTCCACCAAAAAAGAAGGGCAAAAACGGTATAGGACTAGACTGGGTAGGAGATCCAAAATATCTCGAGAAAGTTGCCCTCATTACCCTTCCCAGATAAGACTCAGCATCCAGCAAAGCCGGATTCTTCGGCTTTATCAACCGTCCCCAACAATTCTGGGATTAGACTGACGGGACAAATATCAGTCTCGTAAAAGTTGACCCTACACGTGGACGAATGATAGCAAACGTAGGCTAGTATAAAAGAGAAAGTAAGTAATCTGGATAAGGGAAGGGGGGAACATTGGACAAAAAACCAAGGACTCCCATCCTACCACAAGGAGAAAAGACTCCATGGGTGTAAACTACTTAAAGAAGTATGCATACCGCAAAAAATCACCGCCGGACAACCGGAGGAGGACCTTAATGATCCTCGGACAAAGTCCGAGGAGTCCAACCCCTCAGGGTGCAATGCTAGAAGGCTTAAATGTTCAAATCCAACTCTTATTTTTTACATGAATTCCTCTAAAAATAGGACCGGACCATCGCCCTGTGATCAAAGGCAAGCCTTTCAAAGCCCACTCTCTACAAATCATATTGTGAGGGATCTTTCATGTATGAGCCCAACATCATCGTTGGGCCGTTAAAGAAATCGTGTCCCTACAATTGGCGCCGTCTGTGGGAAGGCTAGCGTGTTGGCTCAGCTGGCGATGGAGTCAAGGCTATACCTAGCAGAGGTCCGCGAAGTTTCCTCCATCTCCGGCGATATGCAGTTATTGCTTCGACATAAACTTCCGTTAGGGGCTACGCCTTGCAGTGCCGATGGCGCAGGCAACTCTAGGGGCTTCCGGTCTCGAGCCGACTCTCCCCGCCCTGGTCTAGGGGCTAACCTTCGAAAAATAAATAAATACAGGGAAAAAACTACTTAAAATTAAAAGTTTTGGACAGAACCAAGGCCTTGCATGGTCCTCGGACTCAAGCCTATGGGGAAACCAAGTACTCAAAAGTTTTGGACAGAACCAAGGCCTTGCATGGTCCTCGGACTCAAGCCTATGGGGAAACCAAGTACTCAAAAGTTTTGGACAGAACTAAGGCCTTGCATGGTCCTCGGACTCAAGCCTCTGGGAAAACCAAGTACTTATAACGAAAAACTACATTACAAGGACTGATGCAATATAGAGCAATATGTCGCCTGAAAAGCGATCGGGGTTCCCAACTGCTCAGTCAACTCCTCGGATAGGTTATTTCGAGATTATCATTCTCGGACAATATTTTCGCACTTATTTCAGAACGTTCAACCGTTATCTCGGTTAGTTTCCTAAGTTTAACTTACTATGAATTGTTATTATTATGCCTGGTAGTGTCGGTAAATTAGAATTATTTGGATTGTGTTTCAAGGGTTTTTGCTCTAAATATTGCTGAGGAGAAACACACACATGAAGCACACCCATTCACAAAGTGGTGCTGCCAAAAGAACAGTATTCAAAACAAGTAAATAAATTTCCATTTTTACTAAAACAAAGAGATAGTACAGCGTACAATGAAAAGCTGGAATCAGCTTATGTTAAAGCTCATTGTATAATTGAAAGGAAAGATACAAGAGAAGAAGATAAAGCCGAGGAAGTGGATCAGAGGAGAGGTTGGCTACTGCTCCAAGACCTAGTTCTTCCTCAATGCTTTTACATGCCCATAACTCAGGCAGCAAAAGAAACCCAACTTGAGCCTTACACCGCTGAAGGAAAGGTGTAGGGAGCCGGAAGTTGAGGAGCTTTCACCAAAAATTTGCCTGCGACAGGGCAGAGGCGCTGATGGCGGAGAATCTTTCTTCTGAAACACCAAAATTCTGGCATGAACAGAACCTGCTTCGGATTTTGACTAAAAGGGGGAGAAACACCCTTTCCCCTCTGTCGAAGCGGAGTATTCTCTTGAATTTATGCTTCTTGTGCCCGTACCTCACTACTTTGAGTCTCAGGAGGACACGGCGCCTCCGTGGCGGAAAGAGTTCCTTTTCCTCAACCCTCGCCTCAGACATGATATACTAAGGGAGGAAACTGAAGGACTTGTGCGAAGGTAAAACACATTTCTCTCCTATTTATTTAAAAAGGTAAGGTGGTGGCATTTAATTCTCGCAGCGTCCCAAGGAACGCTATAGACAAAATGACTCTGGCTCAACTTCCAACGCCACCTGCAACCATGGGATTAAAGGAGCCTCGTAAAGGCGCACCTCGAACACTGGGACGCCAAAAAGTACCGCGTGACCAAAGACTACAGAAATATCTCTTAACTTGTGGGCCTAGTGAATTCGCGGCCCAGGCCCGTTCTGCATGGGGGGCCCAGGGACAATGGCCCACGCCGAGGAATAGTCGTTTCCAAGGACAATCTCCTGCTCGGCACCTCGTGAAATACCTGAGGAAAGGAAAAAAGTTTTGGACAGAACCAAGGCTTTGCATGGTCCTCGAACTCAAGCCTATGGGGAAGCCAAGTACTCACAAAGTTTTGGACATAATCAAGGCTTTGCATGGTCCTCGGACTCAAGCCTATGGGGAAACCAAGTACACAAAGTTTCGGACAGAACCAAGGCTTTGCATGGTCCTTGGACTTAAGCCTATGGGGAAACCAAGTACTTACAAAGTTTTGGATAGAACCAAGGCTTTGCATGGTCCTCGGACTCAAGCCTATGGGGAAACCAAGTACACAAAGTTTCGGACAGAACCAAGGCTTTGCATGGTCCTCGGACTCAAGCCTATGGGGAAACCAAGTACTCACAAAGTTTCGGACAGAACCAAGGCTTTGCATGGTCCTCGGACTCAAGCCTATGGGGAAACCAAGTACTCACAAAGTTTCGGACAGAACTAAGGCTTTGCATGGTCCTCGGACTCAAGCCTCTAGGGAAACCAAGTACACAAAGTTTCGGACAGAACCAAGGCTTTGCATGGTCCTCGGACTCAAGCCTATGGGGAAACCAAGTACTCACAAAGTTTTGGACAGAACCAAGGCTTTGCATGGTCCTCGGACTCAAGCCTATGGGGAAACCAAGTACACAAAGTTTCGGACAGAACCAAGGCTTTGCATGGTCCTCGGACTCAAGCCTATGGGGAAACCAAGTACACAAAGTTTCGGACAGAACCAAGGCTTTGCATGGTCCTTGGACTCAAGCCTATGGGGAAACCAAGTACACAAAGTTTTGGACAGAACCAAGGCTTTGCATGGTCCTCGGACTCAGCCTATGGGGAAACCAAGTACTCAAAAATTTTTGGACAGAACCAAGGCCTTGCATGGTCCTCAGACTCAGGCCTATTGAGATGCTAATTACTCGGATGGGGAAAGTCTTCGGCTCAGATACTGTAAAATCTTAAGGCCAATGAAAGCGTTAGGATGATGGCGAGACGCCCCAATATTTGGTAGCCTAAGGGGGCTGTTCATTTTTGCGGGTGATATGTCCTCGGATGACTACTTATTACACCGCATAAAGCATCCAGTTCTAATCTTGGCGTTGTTTTGGGTAAGTATCGTTATTCATCGGTAAGCATTGTTGTGTCAAACAATTTTATTAAAGTTATAGTGATATCTTTTCGTTATCAAGCATTTTGGCCTTAGTTATCATTGGTTCAAATGCTATATTATTATGCCGAGCAGTGCTTGCAAATTTGTAAAAACATAGAAACAAAACATGCGAAGTAAAATAACAACAATTTTTATTAATATAAAAAAATTATTACAACGTACAAAGAGGGGCTTAAACAAGCCTATACAAAAAGTGAACTGCCGAAGCAGAGAGAACATCCGCAATACAGATAAGTAAACAGCCAGGTGTCTTTTAAACTCGTCTTCGAAGTCTCCTTAATCTCTGCCTCAGTATTTCTCATATTGAGAGTAGAACCTTTTTTAGGAAAAGTTGAAGGAGAAGGAAGAAGAGGATGAAGGACAAGGAAGAAGAGGATGGAGGAGATGAATGAGGAAGATGGAGGAGATGAATGAAGAAGATGGAGGACATGAGTAAAAGAAGGAGGAGAAGAAGAGAGAAGAGATGAAAAGGAAGAGAAAGGAGCAAAAGAGGGAGAAGGAAAAGCACCAGGATGGATCTTGTGGTGGAAAGAAGAAGAAAGAGAGGCAAAGGGGGGCGCCAGTGAACGAAGAGAGGAAGAAGCAGGGGCACTTGGTCCCTGCCCCAGTCCTGACTCCTAACACGCTGGCGCCATGTTAGATATGCTCGTGAAAGAGCGGGTGGTACTGATGATGTGCTTCCTCGGCTCAGTCACGCCGAAAGTGTGACGTGACGAGTCCCTGCTTCGGATTTTGGCTAAAAGGAAGGCGAGACAAATCTTGAGTCTCTGCCATCCTTGCCCTGACCGAGCCATTTCGAGCTTCGCTAGAACATAGTGTTTCTGGGAGGGGAATGGTTTTTTCATTGCTTATTACTACGGTAAGTGTATTTCAGGCTAAGGTATAGCCGGAGAGTAAAAGTGAACTCCGGAAAGAATCTAAGGATTTCAACTTTTGGCAGGGTTAAAGGGATTCGTTTGTGAGGGAAACAACTCTTGTTTCTTCTCTTTATATAGGGGACGAAGAGGAGAGTACTTAATGTGTTCAAATCTCCAAGGAAATCTGTAAACATGAATACGCCCGTTTCGTCCCCCCACGCCATCAAAAACCGTTGAATCTGGGAGGTCTCGTAAAGGGAAGACATTAAAGACGCGCTTCGGATAACCAAACGGCATAAACGCATTGTGCGCAATTTAAGAGGAATATCTTGTAGACCGGTACATTCCCTGGGCAGGTGAAGAGTCGCCAACGTCCGTCAAGGGCTGAATTAAATGAGCCATAATAAAGGCTCGGTATTACCAAAACCCCCCTCTCCAACCAAGAAGTCGGACAGCAGAGTTTTGAGGGGCTATTGTGGGGCCCAATAATTTATGGGTCAGGTCCCTTTGCTCGTGGGAAGTCCAAGGGCCCAAGCCAAAGACAGCTACGGCCCAAGCTCAATAACATAAAGCCCAAATGGCCCGGAGATGTTGCCGAGGATAGTTCGGTCCTCGGCAGACCCAAAATTCCACCAAAAAAGAGGGGCAAAAACGGTATAGGACCAAACTGGGTAGGAGATCTAAAATATCTCGGAAAAGTTGCCCTCATTACCCTTCCCAGATAAGACTCAGCATCCAGTAGAGCCGGATTCTTCGGCTTTATCAACCATCCCCAACAATTCTGGGATTAGACTGACGGGACAAATATCAGTCTCGTAAAAGTTGACCCTACACATGGACGAAGGATAGCAAACGTAGGCTAGTATAAAAGAGAAAGTAAGTAATCTGGATAAGGGAAGGGGGGAACATTGGACAAAAAACCAAGGACTCCCATCCTACCACAAGGAGAAAAGACTCCATGGGTGTAAACTACTTAAAGAAGTATGCATACCACAAAAAATCACCGCCGGACAACCGGTGGAGGACCTTAATGATCCTCGGACAAAGTCCGAGGAGTCCAACCCCTCAGGGTGCAATGCTAGAAGGCTTAAATGTTCAAATCCAACTCTTATTTTTTACATGAATTCCTCTAAAAATAGGACCGGACCATCGCCCTGTGATCAAAGGCAAGCCTTTCAAAGCCCACTCTCTACAAATCATATTGTGAGGGATCTTTCATATATGAGCCCAACATCATCGTTAGGCCGTTAAAGAAATCGTGTTCTTACAATTATTATTATTATTATTATTATTATTTTGTGTAAAATTTGAGTTCTGCGGGTGGTACTTGAAATAAAAGGAAAGGAATTTGGATAAGTAAAAAAAAAAAAAATAAAAAAATAAAAAAAATAAAAGAAGCCTTGAATGTTGGTCAAAGTGTACACATGCTTTAACTTAAAATAATATATGATAGTTAGTGGCCATTTATTTTGGTGTCAGGCTAATTGATAAAAGTAGGAGTTTTGAAACTCTGAGAAAAATAAGAGATGGAGGTGAAAAAGATAATGGATGCTTTACTGTTTTAGTACCATACAAGACATTATTATTATTATTTTGTGTAAAATTTGAGTTCCACAGGAGGTACTTGAAATGAAAGGAAAGGAATTTGGATAAGTAAAATAAATAAATAAAGAAGCCTTGAATGTTGGTCAAAGTGTACACATGCTTTAACTTAAAATAAAATATGATAGTTAGTGGCCATTTATTTTGGTGTCAGGCTAATTGATAAAAGTAGGAGTAGTACTTTTAGTAACACTACAAAATTTGTCAATATTTTTACAATAAATTGAGATGCTAGTACATCATAGGTCAAAATAAAATAAAATAAACTAAAATATTATGAAATTTTGTTGTGTTTCTAGGCTTACTTAAGTGGGATATGTATTTTATTTATTTATTTTTTCATATCATGGTACAATTTGTGTATAGTCTTTGTTTTACTATTCTAATGTCAAGAGGGGCAAAAAAACTACACTAATAAGTAGAACTATATATAAATGGTTTTTTAGGTCCCCCCTTGTCTCCACCCTTGTCGGTGTGGCCGTTGCCACCACTTGGGTTCATGAGGCAAGCCGATGGTCTATCTGGGTTCAGTTTGAGTTGAGGGATTTGTGTTAGAGAGGTGTGAGTTCTTCATGGTCTTTGTTAGTGGCGGCTCTAGGAATTTTTTTTCTATGAGGTCATTAAGAAACTTAAATTTAAAAAAAATTTATATAAAAAAGAACTTGAATATATTGAGTTATTGAACAAAAAAATACACAAATACATGAAGTTTTACAATTTCTTTCTACAAGTTTTCATATTTTGAAATCTTCTCATGATAGTTTATTATTAGTTGTCATTATTTATTGTCAATGTAAGTATGACCATTTTATTTTGTTAAGTTTGTATAATACTTTTATTTTTATACAATTGTAGTTCTATATTTGTCATTGTTTTTTATAAAAACTAGCTGAAAATAAATGACAAAACTCAACCCCACTTGCATTGTATAATTATTAACCCACACAACCACACTCATTCAGACATAAATAATACACTAAGTTGTTGTTTGATTATTGTGAGATAAGCTAATATGTGACCAGGGTGTGGAAGACTTAAAACAAGGTGTGCAAAAATATTTTAAGAGTAAATTAGATTAGTAAAGCAATATTATGTATATAATTTTTTTTTTTTTTTTTTTTTAAGTCAGGGGGGTTCATTTGAACCCCCCTGAAGTGTATGTGCAGCCGCTCCTAATATTTGTTTTCAAATTTTAGATTTTGGTTTGAAATTGTGTCATTTAGGCTTGAGGTTTTTGTTTTAAGTTTAGGTATGAAATGACGTAGTTTTGATGCATTCTAGCTCTTCACTTGGTCATCACTAAAATGACATAGTTTAGGGGTTGATTTGGCAAAAATTAAACACATTAACATGATGATGTGTCACTTAACAGCAAAAATTAACTGTGGGGTGAATTGCTAATGGAACTAAACTTCAGGGTGTAAAGTCATGTGATAGGGTAAATATTCAATCTTGATATGGCTTTATCCATTTTCACCTAAATTGGTGAAATTATATCCAATAATTACTTATGGATTACTCCCTCCGTCTCAAATTGTTTGGTCTGTATTCCATTTTAGGATGTCCCAAAATTATGTCTTGTTTGAAAAGTCAAACACCATTAATTTATAAACATTCCCTTTATGCCCTTAATTTATTTGTGGGAACATTTTTTTAATTTAAAAAAAAAAAAAACTAAAAACAATAGAGTTTCTAATCTACATAATTAAAAATTGATTTAAAGATAAAGATTGAATTTGAATTAGGCTTGGTGGCTATAGAATTTGGATTTGAATATACTAAGAAACAATGATTTAATTTTCAAATTTTTTGGTAAAAGTATATGTTCTCTAATTTTATAATATAAGCATTGTTATAATTACCGTTCAAGTTCAAGTTAAATAAAAAAATTTAAAAATTTAAAAACCATTTTTCCTGCACTAATTCAATGTACCTATATATTGCTATTTTTTTTAAAGATATTTATATATATATAAATAATAATAATTAATTAATTAATTATTATTATTATTATTATTATTATTATTATAACTGAGTCTCTAATGTAAATACGTAATTTTGAAACATCCCTGATAGTTTATCACTTTATAGTTTATACTATATTTATTTTACACCATTGTCTGGAACCCTTTGTACCTCATGCTTTTAATCACTAGATGCATGCATTGTTCTTGAGTGTTAAACAAGCTACCAAGTGACAACCCACTGGGACAGCCAAGAATTTTAACAATCAAGATTTGTTAGGACATATGTGGAACATGTTATGAACAAATGTCATTTTGAATTGACTAATCTTTTGACAAAACACACTTTACTTGTAATTGGGTAGATCTAAGATGTGTTTAAGTCTTCAAGTAACATGTTGTTCAGGTCAAGAGTTAAATCCATGCAAATCTGTTCAAGTGAAGAAGTGTTGTATTTTAAATCTTGACAGATTGTATCTATCGAGGTTCAAAAGGCAATTTTAACCCAATGCTCAACAGTTGCTGGACAGATACCCTATCTATCAAGAATTACGAAATTCAGATTTCTAGATCTATTTTTCACGCATATCCAAGCTATGTGTTTAGGTTTTCTTTTCTCACAACCTAGATATATATATAATGATTGTTTTAAAAGCCATCTCACTTGATGCAACTTGATGACCGGAGACAATTTGCCCTTGTTCATCTTTCTCTTGAAGAAGCTGCTGGGTTTGTATGCCGTAGGGTATTTAGACCAAGGAGTTTTTTGATCTTCATCATGTAGATGAACTAAAGAATTTTACAGTCAACATCTTTCTCAAGTTAGATTGTTAGTCACGTACTGGGATCCGTGCATCGATTAGTTAGTCACGTACTTGGAGCCGTGCATTGAAAAGAGAGATAGTGGTACTGAGATTGGTATAAGGTAATGAGATTCCTTTACTTGTAACCGCTTGTTTTGATAATAGTGGATTCTCGGGAGTGGTGATCTTAAATTTACCCAGTGAGGTTTTGCCTCGGTGGTTTTCCTGATTTGTAAACAAATCACCTGTGACAAATTTAATTTCCACTGCATTTAGTTATTTGGTGATTTGTTTGTGCTACCACGCGTATTATATTAATTAATTCACCTGGTTAATTAATTGGTTATTTTACCAAAGAAGTCAATACATTCTTGGCCTATCAAGATTGTTCATACTTCATCCTCAAAACATAAAAAATAAAAGATTGTTCATACTTCATAGTATATAACTCATTCTCTCTATTGCATAATTTATAAATATTGTTGAGGTACAAATTTTCGGGCTTTGATTTTATTGGCTCACTCACAAAATACCCACATGAACCCATACATTATTTAAAATCCACATAAATATTTCCCATATATATTACCCAAATATTCTCCATGTTATTGGGCCTTCACAAATACTCCGTACACAAGCCCATAAATTGTCATGGGCCCTCTCACAAATATTACCTATTATATCTCACATATCATCCAACCTAAATTTTCCACAAAATGTGCTCATCATATCACTACCAAAATTGGGCTGCAAAATTACACTATCCCCACACAAAGCCTAACATCATTTGGTTTGTGGATAAAACTCAAAGAAAGCCCAAATTCCAAAAGTCCCACTACGATGTGGCTAATTCAATGTCCCACTACGATGTGGCAAATTCAAAGCCCGCTATGATGCAGCACTATTTACAAAACTTGCTACGCTGCGGCACTATTTACAAAGACCGTTGCTACATGGCACCTCTAAAACCTATTTCTACACGGCAGTACTTTACAAAGTCTCAAAATCATTTTCACAAAACCCAAATACTTATTTGACATCTATTTTCACAAAGCCGAAATACTAATTTGGCACTATTTTTCAAAACTCAATTACTAATTTGACACTATTTTATAAAGCCCAAATACTAATTTAGTACTATTTTACAAAGCCCAAATTCTTATTTGGCATTCATTTTACAAAGCTCAAATACTAATTTGACACTATTTCATAAAACTCAAATATTATTTTGGCAACTCTTTCATAAAACCCAAGTACTAATTTGACAATTATCTTTACACTATTTTTATAAAAGTCCAAATGCTAATTTGGCATCCATTTTACAAAGCCCAAAGCCATTCTAGCAATTATCTTACAAAGCCCAAAATAACATTTTGGCAAAGACAATTACTTTATACTCAAAGCCCAAATGTTAATTTGGCACCTATTTTGCAAAGCCCAAATAATCTTTTGGCAATTATTTCATAAAGCCTAGATGCTACTTTGCCACATATTTACTAAATTCAAATATTATTTTAACATTTGTTAAATCCCTAATTCATGGGAAATACAAATTATTCATCTCTCAAAAGAATATCTCTTTCACAAAATTTTGTGGGAACTATATCTATTATTTCCATAATCAACTAACTATAAAGCCTATGAATATCACTCATGGCAAAACTACTCATCTTGTAGGGTTAACCAAGCCTAAGCAAGCTTATCAACAAAGCCTAACTGGGTTAGGCCAGCCCACACACAAATCTCAGCAATTGAAGAACACGTAAACTGGTCAGCCAAATTTCAGCAATAATTAAACAGCTAGAGCCCCTTCCCAACAAACACGTGTCCACCAGGGGATGAATCCTTTCTCCACAAGCTGAAATCCCATCATCTCTCAAGTGACATAAAGTTGAAGGTGATGTGACAAAAAGCTGGGAAAGCTTCAGCCAGTTGTTACTTTTTTCTCCTTCAACTCATTCAGTTAAGAAACCAAAGCTGCCATGACCAGACCAGTGAAGCTCCTGAAACGACACAAAATTAGCTCATTTTCATACTAAAAATATGTATTCTCTGGTTCATGAACCAAGCACATGAACCCCAAATGGGGAAATTTAGAGAAATGTGGTTTGGAGGGCACCAAAGGGGATCCCAGCAGAGTTCTCAGAAAGGGCTCCAAGGTTGACACTTGGCTTGGGGTGGTCCAATCTGCCCTAGGGAGCTCTAATTCTAATTGCAGCGTATCCAAGATCATTAGTCTAAAGCATGCTCTAATCTCATCAACCAAGGCTAATCAGCATTCAATGCTAAAGCCAGAAACCCAGCTGTTATTACTAGAAACAACAGGAACCTTCTAAAGTTAAGCTTACTACTCTTAGCTAAAAATCTTAAGAACGATTCTCTAAGGATTTTCTAAAGATTAAGGAAGATTTAGCAAAGATTATTTGCTAATCACCCCCTGAAAACCCTGATATAAGAACTCTCCATTAATGCTTCAACCAACCAATAAGGCACTAAGACTTACACCAGAAAAGTTTCTGCCTTAACCTCTCTGTTTAAACTTTCTTTAAGCTCTGAAAAAACCTCTGAGTTCTTGGTTTAAAACATAGAAATTAAGTACCCTAGCTCCTAACTCACAAATACTTTCTTATAGCTCTACTCTTAAACACTTACTTGCCCCAGCAGAATATTCCAACAGTACTACTATACACTCTCACTCATTATTCATACTTCTCACAAATGATTCTCTCTACTCACTACATATATCATATTCATGAGCATGCCATGGCACTATAATGATCTTACTGCGCTAGCTAGGATCTCTCTTTCTCCCTTCATCTCACACTAAGTGTTAGTTTGGATACAGATTATTTACGTTTACGTTTGCGTTTACACTTTGCGCGTTTCAGCTTTTTTTTTTTTTTTTTTTTCTTTCTCAGCTGTGCCGTGATTGTTGACTTTGGCACCAAACTTGTTGCACACCTCAGCAACTTGTTAGCACTTTAATCAACTTTTCAGCGTTTAAAAATTATTTTAATTAATTTTTCAGTACCTTTTACACAATTTTTCAGAACTTTTCAGTTACGGGACCCACAAATTTCATTTTTTATCAACTTTTTCATTAAAAATGGGTCCCACGGTACTATTCACACATTTAAAAATTATTTTGCTACAATGTTTTCAGTTTTCAGTTTTCAGTTTCAGCAAAATAAGTTCTATCCAAACACACCCTAAGTCTTCTCCATTATTTGTAATTATGGAACCCATGATATTTACTTATTTATTTACTATCAATGGTTATGATGTAACTGTTATTATAGAGTTTTTCCCTCATATTGCTGTATTAGAAGACTCCTCTCCAGAGCTAATGGATGATGAGTCTGAAAACATAGATATTTCCCTTAGACTGTAAAGTAACTGACAGCTGGAGACCTATCTTGTTTTGTTTCACTTTATTGCTAGGCTATTTTCTGCAGGGACACCTTACCGCTGGGCCGTTTTCTGTAGAAATATTTCATTGCTGGGTTACTTTCCGCAGAAAGGCTTTACTGCTGGGTTATTTCTTGCAATATGTTTTTCAACCATGATGACGTGTTCGCTGTAAGGATTATTCATGGGCCACTCTTGTCAGTTCCAATCTAAGCCCAAGGCATAAAATATAGTGGATTTCTTGGATTTTCACCGATAGCTTTTGGGCCGTGCATCGAGCCCATCGTCGAGTTTCAGTTTAGACCTCCCGACCCAGCATAAATCTTATTTGTCGGGAAGGAAACTTTTTCGCCCCCGACAAATATATACAATAAGAAATTAAGAACTTTTGTGATAAGAATTGAGAATGCCACAGGGCCCACAAGTACATCCTGGATAAAAAATCATCCCACTTTTTGATTACTTGACTAAGACTTATGCTTGGCAATCTCTTTTACACGAAAATTAAATGACATTAATGAGTATACAATGAAAACTTATACGCATCTTTGGTACTATATTTTCTTAATTGGAAATCCCATTGAGGTATTAGATTTGTGGTTTATGGAGCTTACCTTCAATGGAAGAAGTCTTTTATTTTATTTTAGGAAAAAGAATATGGATGGAATTGTCGTACTTTCCTTATGTAGCATCATAAAATTAATGTGAGCTAGATTTTCTCACAATTCTTAAACCGTATATAAACCCAACCATTGTAAATCAATTCTCTGACATCCTGTTCTATCAAAAACAAAATATTAAAAATTACACTCTGAAAATTGAAGGACGAAAGGATGGTGTACAACAAAACTTTTTTAGAACTTGTGATTGCGACGATTGGTGGTCCGTTTATCTGGAAGGTGTACTTGTACAAGGAGTTTTGTATCAAATGTTGAAAATAGGAGGTTGTTCGTGGTGTATCATGGAGTTTTGGGTTCCGTATTCATAATAAAATACTTTACTTGAGTTTTGGGTTCCATGTCCATAATAAGATGCTTTACTTATATTTTATACAATAAAAGTATCTGTTCTTTGATCTCACCCTCTCTTACCGGTTTCTATTGATTGGGTTTCTTTAGGAAATGAATTTATTAATGAATTGAACTTGTATTGTGATTCTGAATCTTAAATTGTTTCACTCTTATGGGTGTAAAGGATACTCCCATTTGCAGTGTTATACTATATTAGTTTTAGGACTCTTATTCGTTACCCTTTATCCTTTTGTAGAGGCTTTTTCTGCAACATAAAAGGAGATTGTAAAATTGGTTAAGAAACTCCATTATTTTCTTAAGTATATTTCAACAAATTTTCCTCCCCTTGAACTGATTCATTATAAGATACAAGTTTTCTCATATACTCAAAGCTTAGTGAATAAATTTACATAATGGGCTTGTTAGAATACAAGCCCAGACCTTTTTTTTTTGCTAAAATATACAAGCCCAGACTTTAATAGGGCTCATACAAGAACTTTAATAGTTTTTTCGTATCATAAGGGAATGAGTTTTACAAATGAGCGTAAGTTTTTCACACGTGTGATTAAATTTGCGTGATGTGGACCATTTAATCAAATTTAATATACACATATTACAATCTTAGAGATTTTCTGTCTCATATAATTAGAAACCAATGAAGAGGATCGTCGTCTCATATATATATATATATATATATATATAAAAGATCTCCATATCGTTTTATTTGGCCATAGATTATACATAAACAAAGTATTAGCACTGTTCTTCGTATAATATTCTGAGGAATATGAACTAGTTCCTACGAGGTTAACCAACATTTGTAGCTATCTCTAGAAAGTTGACAAGTAGTTTTCAGCAAGGTTTGAATGTTATCCCTTCTAGATAATTACCTACCGCTTTATTTTCAAAGATTTGAATCTTAAAAAGTGAAGGCATACTTTTTTTTTTCTTTTTTGAGAAACAAAGCATACTTTTTTCGATTGGTCAATGATGTCAATTGCCTCACTACGGGCAAAATCCCTTGGCCACTAGATTTGGGAAAACTGAAGTAATTAGGGTCACCATCAAATTACAATTCAATCCGGTAATACTTTGTTATTATTATAATATTACTTTTTTGCTAAACACATCCTTGACTTATGTGTAAATCCATAACATACATGTTTTTCAACAAGCACTCTGATTATCTATATGACTTGTTGAGAAATTTGTATCTAAAAATGTTTATGTATCTATGCAAATGAATAGAATGTAGAAACCTCATTTTATATACCAAAGCAACCTTAGCCAAAAGTTCCCTGCAGAATATTAAATAGAATTGATTTTATTTATTTTGAATCCTTGATTACAACTTATCAAAGAATGACAACTTTTACACAATCCTTTCTCTTTCTTTTTTGTTGGCAACAATCAACTTATTTTTTTACCATGAGGAACTCAAATACAAATATATAATTGAAAACAACTGAACAAATTGAAGACATATATGTAACAATTTCCTTGAAAAAATTAAAGGCTAGCTGTGTAAGGTACGTTGGTAGCCGGCAACCATGAACCGCCGGAGATGAAGTTTGCAACGGTGTATTGTGAAGCCACGGATGCACTAGTAATGACATGGTAGCCAGGCCAATTGACCCTCTTAGCAGTCGATGAGCCCGGCCCTGTGTTAGCGTACTCCCCATAATACAAGGTCTTAAGGGCAAAATTTCCACTCCATTCCATCCATCCAGCTGGAGCAATCAAGCTATCTAAGTATGTTTTCATAAAAACTGTGCGTGAGTACTCCTTCCATGGCCTCCCTAAGTATGTCGTAACCGAGCTCTGGGACGCCTTTAAATCTGAAGCAGCCTTAACTGTACAATCATGAATGGAAATTCCAGTGTTTTGATTAGGGTCAGTCCTACCTTGGGCAGTGAGAGTGTTGGTCTTGTTAGGAGGGTAACGTGCATAAATGTTACAATTTTGCAACACAACTGCGGCATTTCCAAATATGAAATCAACTGTACCATATATGTCACATTCCCTGTAGAATTGCCTTTGGGAGTGGACATAAAGGGTGTCTTGGTACCCTTCCAAGCTACACCTATAAAATACCGATAGATCAGACCCTGATCGAAGGGCCACGGCTTGGTGATTTACTGCTCCGGCAGTGTTCCTTATAGTGATGTCGCGAGCAATGAATCCATCTCCCACAACAGCTGAAAATTCAAAATAACAAAAGCTTAATTTTCATGTAAAAAATATTTTACTCAAATTCTAGATTGACATTCATTATTTTAGTAAATTTATGGCTGTATAAGGTGTAAGACATAATATTTTGAGGTACTTAAGTATTAGCAAGTTAGGACCACAAGTAATTAAATACGACAGTAATTATTAACATAATTAATAGCATTACTCTTATTATATATACACAAGCAATGCTTTGTTGGCCACCTTTGATTGAAACTTAATTAAGCAAACAAAACCTATCCAAAAATAAAATAAAAATATTATAGTTATAAACAAATCAGATCGTGAATTTTTCTCCTAGTGGGCCGTGCCCTACGACTTGTACGAATTTTAATCGGTTCTTGTACTCTTTTCCACATTTGTTATAGATGGAAAGAGTTTGGTAGTTGGTACCATAGCGTACAGACAGGCTCAAGCTAGGTAATTTAATCTTGTCATTTTCTACTTGACATGCAAAGATGGATACGTCTTCAAATATTCGTTAAACCACTTAAAAAGTCAATACACTATTACTCAACAACTTTTAAACCCTATTGAATATTCATCTATTAATGTTCTTGTAAAATGATACTTAACTACTTAACTATGTCACTGATTATGCCTCCTTTTTTTTTTTTCCTTTTATTCTTCTTTTTTTAATAAGATAAAATTTTTACTTTAACCTAATTTAAGTATATATGTGTATGAAACTCACTCCTAGAGACTTGAATCTCAACCCTTAACCCTCACACCCCACAAACATTTATGAAATCAAAGTTATTCGTGCACATGAAGTGCAAGTGGATTCCGTTCTTGATCAAAAAGGGTAGGTGGAGTTGCATAAAATCACGCAGTATTAGAATAATTTTGTAAATCGATGAATCTCTTGTTTATGGTAACTTAATGAAGAGAGAGAATATTATAGTATTAATCTAGAAATTCTGGACCATTGTCCTTTTCGGCCTATTCCTTGCAAAAACTTCCATTGAAAAAGAGAACCCAATTTGACAAAAAAGAAATTTTCCACAAATTTTTGTCAAATTTAATGCTATAGTCATCGTACTTATTTAAATTTGATAAAGAAGGCCAAAAAATAATTGATAATTAAAATACTTTAGAAAGAAAGTATCTCATGCATCTAATATATATTGAACATATGAACTACAATTTGATGATCAAAAGAAAACTTCTTCCACAAAATTTTGTCAAATTTGATGACTTTAATCCTACTTTATTTTGAAACAAAAGCCAAAACATGTCAGTGATAACCAAAGTCTCTTGAAAATTAAGAAAGTATCTATCCAATATATGTATTGGATGTGAGTCTTACACGCTCATGAGAACCCCATGTTGTAGGATATCCAATACATATATTAGATGCAACAGATAATTTTTCTTTTCTCTGAACCTAAACCTACATGTGTAACCCTGGGGAGATTAAAAAATAAATAAAAAACAAAATCAAAACCAAGCCTTGCTTTGGTGAATGACATGCATTATGAAATAAGACTCCTTTTAAATTCAAAGTTTGATGAGTAATCTCATTAAAATTTTTAAATTATACACTAGTACTCAATAACCCAGCTGACTTACTTATCTAAAAGTTCAATTGAGGTCAATTTATGCATGGAGGTGCCTCTCTTTTTTCTTTTCTTTTTTTCCCTTTTTTTCCGAAATGGTTAGAAGTTTCTTGGTATTCTTGCATTTCTTAGTCCAAGCCATGATTTTATCCACTAGACAAATAAATATATATTTAATATTTTATAGGGAACCAATTAATAGCAATTTCTTAGCACAAAAATTTAGCATATATTATTAGATGTCAATTGAATTTACTTACCAATAGTGGCTGAATTGAAGGTTGTAGAACCTCCACCAACACTTTTGCTCCCAGTGACTATGGTTTTTCCTATACCATCTCCCACCAACATAATATTCTTCAACTTTATCTCAACGTTTTCTTTGTATGTCCCAGCCTTTACATATATCACAAACCTCCCACTTCCTGACTGTGACGATGCTGCACTTATCGCCTCCTTTATCGTCTTATAATTCCCTGAACCATCTTGTGCCACCACAATATTAGCCTTAGGAGTTGAAGAAGACTGCAAGAGTTTCCGGTCACCGGGCTTAACCCATGTTGGGAAACCATGTTTATAACTCGGCACAGTGTATGGAACTTTGTTAAGAGCCAAAGCGTTGCTAATTAGCTTAGAAACATTGTTTGACATCAAGGGCAAGAGATTGTCCGGGATCCCTAGTTCAATAAACCCGGCCCGACACGTCTCAAGGTTGGTTAGAGCCGTGCTGAGCCATGTTTGAGCTTCGGTTTGGCTGCACTTGACATTAGGGTCGATGGTTTTGTTAAGCCTAAGGTGGGTGTACTCATAAAGCTCAAGGCAATCAGCCCATGCAGCCTTTTCACGAGCATTTTTGCACTTGGGCCCCAGTGAAAATATGTTATTTTGAGCTTTCAGGGCACGTTCTAGTGCAAGCTGCTTTGAAATTGTGAAAAAATCGGACTTTTGCTTGATGGGGTTGTGGTAATTAGGCTTATGGCTTAAAAAATACTCACATGGCTCAGGGTTTGGGGTTTGGCTACACCATTTTTTAATATCTGCTTGGGAGTAACCAAGAATGGTTGGAGACAGAAAAAGAGGCACAAATAGAAGTGTAACCAATGCTCGAAGTGCCATGTTTTGGCCTTTTCGATGGGCTATAAGAAATGTTTGACAGACAAGGGACAATATTAGATGTGAATGATTGGGTGTTTGGGATTTGTATGGGACTTCATGCCTCCAAACTCATACTTATATAGAAGAAGAAAACGATAAGAGTCGTAACAATGTGGGTAACACAACATTTTTTCTAGTTTTTATAATAATTAATGACTTTTTTTTTCCAAAATTAGAATGAATGATATTATAAAATAATAACATAATATTAGAGTGGCTAACAATATTTTTTATAAAATATTATAATACCGTTAGTATTACAATAATTTGAAGTTTGGTTTGGGGTAGTTTTTGAAAAAACTAACTAATATTGACTAAATTTTGTATGTTGACCTTAGATGATGAAGGACGTTCTTGGAGGCTAGAAGCGCGTATGCATGCAATAAATATTGTATGAATGAAAATTTAGCGTCGGAATCTGAATGTATGGAGTTCTAATCACATAGCTAATTGGGACAGCCTACCTACGTTGAAGAATTTTTGAATGAGAATGTTTTATGGACAACTTGCATGTATGGCTGGACCACAGGATGATATGAAATTATGAATGATCAAAATTAAAAAAGATTATCGGATGCGATTATTCTTTCTTGATAAGTACTATCTGATGTGATTATCTTTTTTGTTGAATAGACTAATCAATGGTTTGGCTCTTCTCTCTCTTTTCCTAGCAATATTCTCTTATCACGGATTCACAATGGCTTTCGTGATGGTTCCATTTTGGTGTACACCATGCTTGATTTGAAATTTTTTATTGACAATATAGGAGACTTTATTAATTGAATTAATAGAAACTTAAGTAATAAACTTTTCAAACTAAAGTTTTTGCACCCCTAATTTTCCCCAATCTTAATTAAGTTCTCTCTATCTCTCTCTTTCTCTTTCTCACTCCAACAAACTTGATAGTAAAACTCTTTTAAAGCAGAATATTTTTCCTACAAATGATTAGTTGTAGTCTTCTAATAAAAATTAAATATTGTTTTGTACCCGATGACATAAAACACCTACAAGAGTGGTGATTCGCTAGTTTTCTCGTACCGATGACATAAACACCTAGAATAACGGTAAATCATTTTACACAGTTATTTAACAAACTGTTGATTTTCTTTTATTATGTTATTAATGCGTGTGAGTTAAACTTGTGGCTCATTTCTATATGTATATCTTTGCTTTCTTTGTTTTCTAAACTTATAAAATAGCATGATTTTTCTTAAACCATTTTTGTAGTCATCTGCTCTCCTTCATCCTTCCACTCATTAAACAAATAATATATAAGAATTATTCCTATTTCTTGGTATAAAAGGTGTTGTATATAATTTTGTGGTGTTTCTACCTTATAAATTTGTGTAGATTTTTAAGGTATCCAACTTGCGGTTGGCTTTGTTATATCCTAAGAATGGCATACTAATGACCCCTTTGCACTAATAATAGTACCAAGGTGGCGCGAATCATCTCGAAAGAAAAACTTAGTCTTTATTTTAATCTCTATCACTTACCTCGTTATAATTTATTTTATATATGCTGTTATTTGTAATAGGATTTCTCATATTCTGTAACATATATAAAACCAAACTTTTATATCAAAAGATATAAATATTCTATGACTTATACGCTTGAAACACTTACAATCCCCTTTTCTAACATTTGATATAGAAAATATTGTACTTTTGTTTTCAAAAAATCATTTTTAGGCAAAAATACCTCAAAAAAAAAAAAAAATTGTTGCTAAATGGCAAAAATACAAATTGAATTCTTCAAAATTGGACAATTTTCATTTAAATCCTATATATAAGTTTTATTTTTGCCATTTTGGTCCTATAACTTCACATTTATTGTCACCTTAAAAAAATTATTAAATAGGATTAACAATGGCATAAATTTGAACTTATAAGACCAAAATTACAATTATTAGTGGCATAAATTCAAACTTAAGTTTGAACTGAAGGTTGTAATTTGTATTTTTGTGTTTTTTAAAAAAATTAATATGTTTTTAGTATTAAAATTTTATTTTTAATGGTAAACAGGAGTTATGGACAAAAGAACTCACAGTATCAAAAAAAGCGAACTTACCAGATCAAAAAGACTATTAATATTTTTGCCTAAATTTAAAGGGTGTAATTGACTCTATTTAATTAGTGTAATTTATATTTTTGCCTAATTGTTGTATAACAATTTGTATCTATAGTATACCTGTGATAACTTTCACTTGGGTAGGAAAATTTACAAGTAGAAGATTAACAGTACTTTCATAACAAATTTTTTTGTCAAACTAGTAAGAGTTTTATTTTTAAATAATATAAACCACATGGTCTAATGATGCATCCAAAAAGGCAGAGCTACTCATTATTGTGTATTATTTCAATCAATAAAACACTCGTTGTATTAAGGTACATTATTGTTAGGGTCATATTTTTCATGTGTTGGCATATCTTTTGACAAAATTCACTTTACTTGTATTGGGTAGTTCTAAGTGGTTTCTAGAAAATCATGAAATATGTTTTACAAACTAGATAAGTGACATTATTGAAGACATGAAGACTACACCAAAAAATAAATAAATAAATAAAGGAAAAAAGGCTAAAAATAAATAAATAAATAAAGGTAAAAAAGGTATAAAAAAAAAAAAAAAAAAGTAAATCTCGACACTAGTCTCAATAATAGCTCGATACTAGCTTCTATCAAGAATAAATGAAGAATCTTGATACCTCTCGATCTATCGATTTTCGCAGATTCAAATTTCTCTGATATGTTTTTCAACCCATTATAACTTGGACTTCTAGGGTTTCGTTCACTAAACTTTATTTTAAAGTCATTACAAGATATAGAGACTCAATTAAAGAATATATACACTTATTGTGAAGCTACTGCATTCTCATACACCTTAGGGTTTTGTGACCAAGTGTTTCCTTCTTTACAAGTGTATTGAAGAACTTTAAATCCAACAACAAGGTTCAAGTTGTTAGGAGTTAGTCAGGTACTAGGATCTGTTTAAAGAGAAGAAATCTCTACAAAATTAAGACCAATTAGGAATTGGCGTAAGGATTCAGCTATCGGTTACTACTTTAGGATAGACCAGGTTTGGAATAAGATTCCTTGTACTTGTAATCTCTTAATTTTGATTAGTGATTTTTAGGAGTGGTGACGTACAAATCATCCAGTAGGGCTTTTACTTTATGAAAGGTTTTTCCCATTAGTCAACAAAACACTATGTCAATTTATTTTCCGCTACATTCTAGATTATTTGGTGATTTATTCGTTTCTCCATGATTTTCATGTAATTTGACATAATTACTTAACTTGAGTAATTTTTTTTTAAAAGATAATTACAATATGCTGCTAACCCCGCAATTCAAATTCTTTCCCCCCAATCCCCCGAGCACTTTGTGCATGAGGAGATGTCAATTTAATAACAAGGCTTTTGGTGTCAACTTGAGTAATTGAATTAATTAACTAGAATCAATCTATAACCCAAAAATTATAAAATTACATACTAACATATGATGAAAGCTAGACTCATGAAAATGACAAATTAAGATTTTTGAGAGTTCTTAAGATAAGTTCACACTAAAAATTATAAAATCCTATCAACCTATTATGAACTAAGTGGATTGAATTTTGTTAAGTTAATAATGTTTAAATAAATATTGACTAATACTTTTTTGGTATATGCTTAAATTATTGATGAATGTACCATTTTCATTTTTACTGAAATTGTGTATGAGCAATATAATAAGGTTTTGGGCCCAAAAAAAAAGAAATTAGGTTTTTTATTTATTATTTTTATCTTAATGGTAAGTATTCTCACAGTTTTCTTTTCTCACACATTCATACACATAAGATTAACAATTGTATACATTGATGTACACATTTTTAACATTAAATATTATAATATCAATATTTAAAATGTGAAAAGTAAATGTGTACAGATGTGAAATAAGTTACGTGATAGAATCTTTTTTTTTTTTCTTTTTCTTTTAACGAATATGATTAGGAATTACTACGTTGAACTGGTCGCGACCAAGAAATTGGACGTGCGTCGGTGCATGAATTATTAATCCCCTATAACTTTATAGAGGATAAGGCCTACATACTATCACTCTCTATGCCTTCCTTTTTTTCTTTTTCTTTTTTTTTTTTTTTTTTTTTCCAATAACTTTTTCACATGCACGCATAAATGTGAACATATATTGTAATCGTTAAGTATTCTTCTTTTTCTTTTTTATTATTTCCAGAAATGATTATATTTCAAAATAACAATATTCCTTCATTTGTAATAGTTACAAATAATAATAATCAGGTAAAGTGCCTAGCAGAGAGATTAAGACTTATAAGTCTTAAAGAATTTGATTACTGGGTGTCTTACAACCTCAAGAATTTGATTATGAATTTGAGAATATATAAAAAAATAATTAGATGATTCTTCCCCAGATCCTTCAAAATAAATCAGTCATGTACGTACAAAACTCCCCAGATTCTTAATATTGTCCAAGCAAAGTAGATTTGAGTTCTACAATTAATATTTTTCACACATAAATTAAAAGTCATATAGTATATATACTATACCACTTGTTTGATTAACTTCTAAATGCAAGCAAGCTTTCATGGTCCAAAAGGGCCAAAAGTAAACACTTACTATTGAGAAAAAGCAAGTAGGAATTTTCTTTTCTTTTCTTTTTCTTTTTTTCCCTTTATTTTTTATTTTTATCATATTGAATGAGATAGAAAAGTCAGTCAATTACTGGTCATTAATTCACACAAATTTCATTAGGTGGACAGACCTTAATCCACCATGTTGTGGTCACCAAATAGTAGGCAACAGTATTGGTCGTCTCCTACTAATTCAAATATATATATATATATATATATTGAATAATTTTGCTTAACAGCCAATAATTCCTGTCCAGCTCCCAATTTTCTTGCATTTACTAATTTTCTGAGAAAATTTTCTAAAAATAAAAAGTTCACAATAATGCATTCCATTTGGATTAAAAGGCTCATGAAGAGTAGGAGACACCAATTAATTCTGTGTAATTTTTTCAATAGCCTTCCAAGGTACTATCTGTAAACAATTTTAAAAATGGTCAATGATCATCAAATCTAGAGATACCATTGTCCGAAAAAAAAAAATATATATATATATATATATATAGCAGATTATCAAGTTTAGAAGTACAATATATTTATTAATAAACATAATTTAAGGGCCAATAATAGTGGCAAGAATGTAGTTCTCTACATGATCGACATTCCTATCCAATGATAAAGGGTTAATTTAATATTAACCTCAGATATCTTAGATGTGAAGAGACCTAATAATATTAATTTCTTAGAGATACATTAAATAAAAATATCTGCTTCATATATTCAATTAGCTTGGATATATTTAAACTTGCATTCTTGATACGTAATGTAAGTTACGTCATTATTTTGGCTAACTTTTAGGGCATGCCTTGGTGACTGGTGAGCAAACTGGTCTTTGGTTAGGTTGCAGTAATTCAATTCTATATGGTCAGTCCAACAAATTAATAAAACAAAGCAAAAATGGAGATGAGTTCTTTAGTTTCTCAACATTAATTCCAGGTATTTAGTTTACCTTGAAGAATTGAAATGCTGGTCCAAAATTTGTTGCCAAATTTTATGCAGTTAAAATTAATTATGTATTTCAGAAGCTATTGAATAGAAATACTAAGCTCGAACCCACGCAACTCATGTGGGCGAGTTGCATGGGTTCGAGCTTAGTATTTCTAATCATCTCAAAAAAAAAAAAAAAAAAAAAAGGTAATTGATGCTATAACTTGTGTAGGTACTCTTGATAATTGTCAGTTTTAGAATGGTAAATTTCATTGTGAAGCTGATATGATTGTATAGTTCTTGTTTGGTGTACTTTTGATTAACGTTCAGTGTTTCCTTTCTAACACATCGAAATTTTTTGGCTGAAATTCGTTTGTACCCAAAAATCATAATGAATTATACAAATTTCCCTTGTGAATTGTACAAGATAAATTAGATTGATTCACCATACCAACCAATACCAAATTCCATAGTAACACTACTGGTAGTAGTCAAGTAATCTGTGCGATAAACTTTGGTCCAAGATTGAAATCATACATGGCGGATTCAACTTTTGCTGTGTCAAAAAAAAGAACCCGCCCCTATATATTTTTGGTTCCGTGTCCAAGAAAATATTCATATTTTTCTAAGAACAAACTAGTTTCTGGTCAACACTTTTGTTCTGGGACATTTCAGAGAAAACCCAATTCCATGCCTAATCTGTCTGACAAATAGTAGAAGCCGGAATGAAAATGCCAAACAATATAATATGCCGCTAAATATAGGAACCAATTTAGCAAAATACAAATTCATTTGATACTAAGGCTCTATTTGGACAGAACTTATTTTGCCGAAATTGAAAACTGAAAATACTGTAGCAAACTAATTTTTAAATGTTTAAATAGTGTTGTGAGATCCATTTTTAATAAAAAAGTGACTGAAAAGTGGAATTTGTGGGTCCGTAAACAGTGCATTCGTGCACTGTTCACGATTAACTTAGTCAAATAGTGCGGTTGGAACTAAAAAAAAAAAATCAGAAAACGCAAACGCAGCCACTTATAATTCGAATCCAAACTCCCTCTAAGTGTCCTATTGGTAAAAATTATTTTAGCCAACCTATTTTACTATTCAGCTTATTTTTGCTACAATTTATGGGTCTCATTGCACTTTTTAATACTATTTATGAGTTTCACTATACTATTTCAGCTACCTTTTTCCTTTATCTATAGTATTTTCAATAAAAAAATTTCAGTTTCAGCAAAATAAGTAAATTCCAAACGGACACTAAATACTTTTTTTTGAAACAGAATTTAGAGATCAAGCACTAACTGGTAGGGGTAGCGAGTTATGTAAATGACACAATTTCTTTTAATTTTATGGGAGATGTTTGACAAGATTATTTGTCTACTTTATTTTGTTGATAGAACTATTATTTGCCTACTTGAACATTAATATTTCTAGTAATATTGCTAGTGGGGAATCGGCTTGGTTTTTATTTTTATTTTTATTTTTTTTACTGGGTAATTAAGGGGATAGAACCCCCGAGCTCTAAGGTTACAAACTAAGCGGGTGCCACTAGGCTACAAGGCCTAGTGGCGGGAATCGGCTTGGTTGAAGTTAACGAACTCTTTGAGTGTGTATGGCCAGCAATGTAGCCTAGTGGCGGGAATCGGCTTGGTTGAAGTTAACGAACTCTTTGAGTGTGTATGGCCAGCAATGTAGCCTAGTGGCGGGAATCGGCTTGGTTGAAGTTAACGAACTCTTTGAGTGTGTATGGCCAGCAATTATTCGTGTCTATCTGATTATATGTCTGGTCTGGACTTTAATGGCCACAAGTACGTCCTTTTAATCACTTTTTATACCAAAAATAAGCTTTAGTCAAAGAACATGGCTAATTGTCACTATCTAATGATGTCATACTAAAAAAAAAAAAGGTTGATGGTCACTATCTAATGGTACAATTTGTTAGGTTCTAAAGAATTAGGAACTAATGTATTAGAACTTTAATGTGTAATATTGTCAAACCATGATCAAAACATTTAGTTTAGATTTAGGCTGCTCAAAGTGTGTTTTTGTGTAAAGTTAGAATCTAGTGTACTACAGGATTTATTGTGTAAATCTGCAAAGCTCGATCGATCGAAAATTAGACTCAATCGATCGAAACTCGTGCAGATTGTTTTTCTGCAGAATTTTTCGACTCAAGCCCAAGTCTGTATGATGTGTAGGGTTTTATGTTTTACCTTAAGTATAAAAGGAAATACTCTAACCACATTTTACTATTGTCGTTTATGCTGTGTGTAAATCTCTTGCGAGATCTAGAGGTGTTTGCCTTCATACATACTTAGGGTTATCAAGATCAAGATTGATGTTGAGAGCTTGGTCTTCACTTCAGTTACTGTATAAAGAGTTTAAAGAAAACACAAGTGGGAGTACTTGTGGTTGCTGTGAATCCAAGGAAGAAGTAGTTCATGGACTTAGAGTTGTCATGTGGTTGTGGTAGTAAGTTTTCTACTCGAGGTAGCAATAAGATGTTAATGGTCTAAGTCGCTATTGTAAAACTTCAATTCTTTCATAGTGAATCGGTTTTACCTTGAGAATAGATAGGTTAAATCCTCCCTAGGTTTTTTACTGGTTTGGTTTTCCTGGATTATCATATCGTCGTATTCTTTATTTTCCACATTATTTACTTGATATGATCTACTTGTGTTAACCTAGATTTAAATAATTTACCTAAGTTAATCACTTAGCAAAATAACTAGGTTAATCTGTTTGTATTTAAGGGGTCTAAAAATGTACACAATTTGTGTATGCAAATAACATGAAAAATTAGAATTAAAAAGGCAAAAGCATTTTCTAGTATGTTGTGAAATTTAGATGATCATTATAGCTACTTGAGCTCTTGCATAAAACATTAACCCTATTATGATCATGCTTTGATGATGATGATAATCATAATAACAATGCTCATATAGGTAATGCTAGTGATGGGATTGTCTATTAAAGAATTTTGACTTATAATAAATTAGCTTGTAAGTTATGCATATACGTGAATGTATTAAAAGATTACACAAAAGGCTTATAAATATTATACTAAATCACTGTTGTCAATTTGAAAGAGTAGTTTCAAGTTGTGTCTAAAGAAAATAAGAAATTTGTATGGTTGAAATTTTGAAATCATTGATTCATCGTATTTCTTTGTAAAATTTGCAAAGCCGTCCATAGTAAATTGCTCCATTTTAGTCAAAGAAGTAGGTAGTTTATTGATCTAGTTATATAAACTTCGTTTTTATTTCTTAAAGTCACTTTTTTTTTTGGATACAATAACTTGTTAGTACTTATTTTTAAAAGAAGTCATTAAGATTTAGTCATTATAAAATATGTGACAAAAGCACAGTTTGGTTTTTTTTTTTTTTTAGCAAGATAATGTTAATAAATTTTATTATTATTGAAGTTTGGAATTATAAGTTGAATTAATTGTTAAGCAAGTAAATTATAATTATTTTTAAATTGGCTAGAAGTAGTTTTCAATCAAAGATTAACTAAACACAAAATCAAAATATATTAATTCATTAATTCAATGCTTGTTAGTCACTCCAACTAACTGTTCGATGTTAATATTTGGTCATTCTATGTGGTTTTTGTGCATTCATTGCTTCTTTTGTTTGATCTCTTAAGCTCAGCTATGTTGTCAAATATGCCTTAAGAAAAAGTCGCAAAACATTCATAATTCATTTCCTATTTTTATACCAATAAATACAAACATAATTCTTCAGTCCCTTTCAAGTCCAACAAAGTACTAATACAACAATAAAGCAACAAATCGCTAACATTACCTTTGACCCAAAGATGGATCCTTGACGTGAAGAAAAGAGACACTATCATTAAAAGCAAGAGAGAGAAGGATAAGAGTTGCTTGTTTGTATCATTATGAATATCATTCATAGCTAGTAACTCTTTTTGACTGGTGTTCGAATCTAGAGATAGCTTTGGTTTTGATCATTCAAAACACGATTGCGGCTTTAGCCCAAACCCGTGGATGGGGTAGATCACCAATACTTAAATGGTTGACTTTTGTTTTGACTACAACATCTTTCCACGTTTGTGAATTGTAAATCTATTTTCAAGAGCTTCAAAGTCATAACCCCTTCCTATCCTTTTGAATTCTAACACTAGCTATCACGTAATTTTGCATAACATTTGAGAGATTGAGTATTTTTTCCACCTCCCAATCATCTCTTATTGCATTTAGAAATAACAATAAGTTTCATAATTACGTAATATGATGGTTCCAAGATATCATTCGGCAATGCAGATAAAATTAAACTAATCAATCTTCTTTCTTTCTTTAAGTTAATTTTGCAATAAAACCAAAGCAAAAATATTGCTTTGACTGTATAGTTATCACTAAAGACTGGCACAAACGATTTCACAAACACCTACCGTCCATATAACTATAAACTATCACAGAAAGTACTAAATTTCAAACTATTTATCACCCATATAAACAAATATATAACATCTTCCCAAATAATAGGAATTCAATCTTAATAGCTATCATGAAAAACCCAAAAACCACATCCCAAAATGTCATTGAAAAAATCAACACAAATATGACTATGAATATTTACACACCTCATTGGCAATGACCACGAAATGAAGCAAATATTTTTCAATTTCATTTTTTCAAGGGTTTTAATTTACTGTTACATTGGCGTGATGCCACGATTTAATGTTGGGAAGTAGGAATTTAGACTATACAAGCTAAATCCGAAAAGAGAGAGAAAGAGAAGAGTAGTTCACTATCGGTGTGGCCACCGCCGCCTAGGTTCACGATGTGAGCCGATGGTCTATCTAGGTTCAGTCTGAGCTGAGGGGTTTGGGTTAGTGAGGTGTGAGTTCTTCATGGTCTTTGTTAGTGACGGCTCTTGGAATTTTTTTTAGAGGGGTCATTAAGAAACTTAAATTAAATAAAATTTAATATAAAAAAGAACTTGATTATACTGAGATATTGAAAAAAAAACACACACAAATATATGAAGTTTTATAATTTCCTTCTACGAGTTTTCCTATTTTAAAATCGTCTCATGATAGTTTATTTTTAGTTGTCATTATCTATTGTCAATGTAAGTATGACTATTTTATTTTGTTAAGTTTGTATAATATTTTTGTTTTTAGTCAATTTTGGTTATATATTTGTCATTGTTTTTGTAAAAAAAAAAATATTTTAAACTAAATGACAAAACACATACAACCACACTCATCCATACATAAATAATAGGCAAAACTACAATATTGGCCCCTCAAGTTTACCATGTGTACGCAATCGGTCCCTCAAGTTTGAAGCGTACGCAATTGGTCCCTCAAGTTTTCAAAATGAGCAATATAAATCTTTTTACTAACTACCATTTACTTATGTGGCTAATGAACAATAACTTAGCATTTTATTTTAATGATGTGGCATATTTTAATTAAAAAATTACAAATTAAAATTACAAAAACAGGTCCCAGCATCTTTTTTTTTTTTTTTTTCTTTTTTGCATATACTTGGATTTAATTAAATGTAAATAGAAATACACTTTAAAAAGTCTTACAACATCACAAACTTCACAGTCCAACCGGGCTGATAAAGACACACACTAACAAGACATACATTAACACAACAACTACACAGAACTGCAACAAAATACAGAAACAGAGTAAACTAAAATAGCTAAACATTTGCAGACACTCCACGGGATGAAACAAAACCCATTGAATCCCAGTAGAGGCATAGCAACAAAAAGGTAGGGCATGTATCATATAGCACTTCGCTGCATCTTTGCTTCTCTTTTGTTGTTTCTTTCTTTTATTTTCTTTAAATGTTTGATTTGGTTTGTATTTTGTGGGTGAGGGTTAAACTCAAATGGGTTTTGTTTTCTGGGTTTGAGATTCTATTTTTATGAATTTTGTTTTGTTGGTGGGGTTAAATTCAACCGGCTTTCATTTTATTTGAAACAAGAAGACCACCAAAGCAGCAAAATAGTAAACACCAAAAAAAAAAAAAAAAAAATGAAGAAGAAGACCTTAGACCACCAATGTGTGGGTTCGTGCAAGAGAGATAGGAAATAAAAAGAAAAAGAAGAAAGAAGAAGACAATCAATGGGTTTCGTGCAAGAGCCCAAAAAAAAAATAATAAATAAATAAAAAATCATTTAGAAGAGAAGAAGAAGTTGTCTGTGTTCACATTAGTGGGTCCCACAAATTTTGATATATTTACAATTGGTAGGGAAAAAAAAAAGTTTTTTCTTTTTTTTTTTTTTTAATTTGGTACCATTGTAAAAAAAAGTTTCTCATGTGTACTTTTAATTTATATTTTTTTAGTTAAAATATGCCACATCATTAAAAAAAATGTCAAGTCATTGTCCGTTAGCCACATAAGTAACACTGTTAATGGCAATTAGTAAAAAGACTTATATTGCTCATTTTACAAACTTAAGGGACCAATTGTGCATGCTTCAAACTTGAAGAACCAATATTGTAGTTTCGCTTAAATAATACACCAAGTTGTTGTTTGATTGTGGCATAAGCTGATATGTGATCAGGGTGTGCAAGATTTAAAACAGGGTGTGCAAAAATATTTTTAAGAATAAAATAATTTAGTAAAGCAATATATATATATATATATATATAAGATTTTCAAGTCAGGGGGTCCACTCAAACCCCCTAAAGTGTATGTGCAGCCACCCCTGGTCTTTGTTTTTAGATTTTAGAATTTGTCCTAAAATTGTGTTGTTTAGGTTCAAGGTTTTTGTTTTAAGTTTAAGCCTAAAACGACGTAGTTTTGATGCATGCTAGCTCTTCATTTGGTCATCACTAAAATGACATAGTTTGGGGGCTGATTTAGCAAAAATAAAACACATCAGCATGATGATGTGCCACTTAACAGCAGAAATTAACCGTGGGGATGAATTGCTAACAGAACCAACTTCAGGGTGTAACATCATGTTTCTGAAACTTTGGAGTGTAAAATCCAGTCAATCCTAAACTTCAGGAGTGTAATTTGCAATTCACCCTAAGTATAATTTTAACAATTATATATATTCTTGATAGGGTAGTATTCAATCTTGATAGCGCCTTATCCATTTTCTCCTAAATTAGCGAAATTATATCCAATAACTTATGGATTATAATAGAAAAGATAATATACTGAAAAACAATGATTTAATTTTCAATGTTTTTGGTAAAAGTATATGTGCTCTAATTTTACAATATAAGCATTGTTAATTACAGTTCAAGTTCAAGTTAAATAAAAAATTTAAAAATTTAGAAACCATTTTTCTTGCACTAATTCAATGTACCTATATATTGCTAAATGTTTTTAAATATTTTGATATATATAAATAATTAATCAATTTATTACTATTATTATTATTGTTGTTGTTGTAAAAGCTAAAAAGTGAGAAGCTTAGCCCACTTAGAACAGTGTGATCAGCCTAATAAGCCCCCAAAACAATAGATTTGTAAGATAGTGGATCTTGTGAGCAAACTACAAAGCTAAATAAATTCAAACTTAAGAATGACTGGGCTTAGGTTACTAGAGTAAGAGACACAAATTCAACGTAAAATCCTTCCTCGGGCAGTTCCGAGGACTAGTTGTTCATATATTCATCAGGATTATTCCCTTTACAATGAGTACATGTATTACTTTTCTCTCTCCCTTTTTACATTCAGATTCCCCCCATTTCCTGTGGGGATCATTTCCTTATATAGTCCCCTACATTATATCTCAGCCTTCCATTTGTATAGTTTCTAGAAAACCTTCTAGATGCTTGTCCCATCAAGGCCCTTTTGGAGGTGCTAGGAGGGGCTGTGAGCTGTGAAAACACTATTCAGGTGTTATTTCTTTATAAATACAGCAAGTTCAGTTGGTGCAGTGCATTAAATGTGGAGATGACAGTTTCATTCCCAGATATTTCTTCTTTCCATTGCCTACACGGCAGGCCTGTCCACAGGTCAGGCCGAGTAAGGTTTTGGACCCAACCCAGACTCGACCCGCCGATGTCAGGTGGAGGGTGGAGGAACCCAAAATTGACTGTCGAAAAAATTGGTCGAGTCGGTTTCGGGTGAGGGTGAGCGTTGGTTGGTTTGGTCGATTGCCAAAATTTATTTAATAAAAAGTCACCAGAATCTAGGAAATTTCGTTGAAATTTGCGTTTTATCGTAGGAATCTGCATTTTTTCGCTAAAAATTATTGCGATTTGGCCAGATTTGGCTAAATCCCACCAAATCTAGCCAAATCTAGTCAAGATCTCGCCGGATTTGGCTTGTTTTTATAGGATTTGACTAGATTTTTTATATAGCTCTGGTCAGGTTCGGGTTGCTCGAGTTTTCGAGAAGCAAACCCGCCACTTGACCCACCAATGTCAGTTCTTGAGAATGGAAACCTGCCGCCGACCAATTGGACCTTCAATTCGGGCTAGAATCGGGTCGGCGTCGAGCGGTTTGACCGAGTTATCAAGCTCTGGTCAGGTTTGAACAGCCCTACTACATGGATTTGTTGCCTTCCCTGAAGCTCTACCTTATGATATAGTTGATTACTTAAAGTATTCCCGAGGTACCTTTACTACTCAAGATCCTCAATCCACAGGCCAGCTCCTCTTTTATCCTCGAACTTCTTACTTATCTGTCTATGGATCCTTTATCATCCTCGAATAGGGCCCAAGGCCCAAAAGTGTGCTCGGATCATTTGCTCCCACAATTATTATTATTATTATTATTATAGCCGAGTTTCTAATGTAAATACGTAATTTTGAAACATCCTTGATAGTTTATCACTATATACTATATTTATTATACATTATTTTTTAGAACCCTTTGTACCTCATGCTTTTAATCACTAGATGCATGCATTGTTCTTGCGTGTTAAACAAGCTACCAAGTGCCAACCCATTGGGACAGCCGAGAATTTTAACAATCAAGACTGTTCAAACTTCATAGTATATTTTTTGCTAATAAAATTCATAGTATATTACTCTATCCATTGCACAATTTATAAATATATACAATAAGAACTTTTATGATAACAATTGAGAATGCCACGGGCCCCACGAGTACATCCTGGATAAACAATCATCCCGCTTTTTGATTACTTAACTAAGACTTTTGCTTGGCAATTTCTTTTGCATGAAAATAAATGACACTAGTCGCTAACCCGTGCGATGCACGGGAAAGTTCTTAAAAATACTAAAATTTTCCAATTAAGGAGTGGTCAATCTAGTGAGAAAATGAATGTCACTATTAATGTTTTTGGAGGGTTGAGAGAAATTTAGTTAAGATAAATGGACATTTTCGCTACGGATTTTAAGGAATAAGTCACACAAATGGTTAATTACAATGGTTAATTACAACACTAATATTCAAAGGAATACACATAATTCATTAGAATGTAAAGGATTTGAGTTGGTGAGCCAAGGGGTGTGTGTGTGTGTATATTTAGTGATCTTGTCTCATATTTCTTAGTCTACCGACAAAATTTTGAAAAATAATATGATGTTTAAACATTGGTTATTGCCTGCACAACAAAAAAGGTAAAATTTCAAATCAAAATATTACATATCACGTCTAAAAGAAACAATAACAAAAAGTAAAATTATACGGCATGCACTTATAACAAAAATTTATAATATTTGAAGAGTTTTGCAAATCAACTCAACAAAATCTTATTAAATTGGTCAGGGATAGCTTCACTAACTATATTTTATCAATATAAATAACTATTTTCATAAGACTTTTGTTTAAATTATCATACTAAATATGAGAAAACAGGTGCAAGCATATTGTTGTTGAATCTACACTGCATCCCAAAGAGTTTCTCTTTGATTGCTTCGTTCTTCTCTGGCTATACAGCGAAAGCTCCCCATCATAACGTTCCTGCCTAGTAAAACTTTGCAGACAAAGGCAGAAACTATAGTACATATACAATATATCTTACTCCCATATTCATGTGCTAAATGGTCTTGCTTTAATATATAACATAATAAGGATTTGTGTCAATACTAATATGCTACAAACCTAATGTAGATTTTGCTCTCATATATTTTGTGCCTTAGTGACAAAATTCACAAAAGTCCCATCCAGTAGTTTAGGCTATTGTTTCCATGTTTTGAAAAACAGAACCTAATATTTATTGAAAAAGGAATGAAATAAAAAAATAATTAAAAATCACAAAATAAAGAACCAAAAATCAAGAACATAGAGGGAGATTGTTGGAAGCAGAATTAACGAACCTAGCATGAATTGTGAAGAGTCAATTGGTAAGATTTTAGACTCGATTAGAAAGGAAGCAACTCTAAAAGTTGAAGCTCGCCAAGCTCTCTTGCATTGTTTTTGTACCTCCTGAGGTACGGATACCAAGGGTTTTAATGGATGAGCAGCTAATAGACTAAACAAATTGGCCCGTATTTCAACCATTAATAACACGCCCAAAATGACAAAAATCTAAATAGATTAAAATGGAAGATGGCAAAAGAACTTAACAATTTATTTATAACTGCTAAAAATGTTATAGGATTTCCAAAATATCTATTCATTTCTTTATTGTTACTATTATTATTCTAGAAAGTATGGTTCAAACATGGATGGAATTCTTTCCCACAAGAATTCGATATATTTTGAAGAATATGGTTCAAACATGGATGGAATTCTTTCCCACAAGAATTCGATATATTTTGAAGAAAAATAGCCTTTTACCTTCCACAGCCTTAGGGTGTTATCTTTAGAAGTAGCAGCCACAATGATATCTTCAACACCTGTATATAGAGAACAACTTTAACATTGATAGTGTAAAGAAGTAGAGTCACTGAAACATTTACCATTTGAAAGAAATAGATATCGGCGAACAAAGAATAGATGAAAAAAATATCTTCAGAAACTAAGTAGGATTAAAAAATGAAAATTATTACCAAATTGCTTCAGACTTACAAAGTTCTTAAACAATTCAAGCCATATAGGTCCTAAGTTCAAGTGAAACAGTTATTTTTGGCATTTCTGGGAAGTAACAATGGAGAAAGAAATACCCTTTCTTTATCTCAGATTTAGGCTTCTTATAAACTTCCTTTTCCTCTTTTTCTAACAAGGACAGTACCACCTTAACAAAAACAGTTCCCATGAATCAAAATTCCTAAGCAAATCTAAATATCCCCATAAGCAGAGCACTCAACAATAGGAGTGTAGGACTGCTATATTAATAGGAAATATTTTCCTTAAAGTGAAAGCTTATCTGAAAAAATTCAGTGAAGCCTTCTCATTGAAGTTAAGATTCAAAATAACTTTCAGAAAGGATGGAAAGTTTTCTATTAGATTTTTTTCCTTGTACTTCCTAAGTGATGGAAAGTTTGGTTTAGACATTTTTACAAATGCTTTGGGGAGCAAATAACATAGTCACCAACCAAAATCTTCAACTTGTAGTACAACTTTAAACAAAATACAAATGTATATAAATAGTTACGAAGTATTTAACATCTAACCATTGTAATTTATCACACACACAATGAAGAATACAAAAAAATTCCAATACCAAGAGTAATATAAACAAAGAGAAAGTAAGTAAAACACAGAAAGGACACTCACAATGTGGTTCATGTGGGTGTGAGAGATGTAAATGAAGTCTTGCTCTATCGCCTGCTAGGGACAATGACCAATATTGAAAGCCAAATTAGGAGTATGCAAACTTATGCAGGTTTTGTGGCATGCAAGCACCACAAATTTCCACATCTTCTCTTCCTGCCCTTATAGATGAAAAGTAGCTATTCATAATTATGAGGTTGTATCACAGGAACAACATCCTCTCCAATGATAAGTAAATGGTGTTATTCAATTTTCTCTCTAGAAAGACTTTAGGTTTGAATTCCTATAATCCATTTATTGTAAACCCCAAAAAAAGGAAAGAACAGTTTAGGGCATCTAAGATTGGTTCAAACATTGCGTGAATGTGTGCCTAACATGAACAAAGGTCTTCTTCAATAACTAATAAAATAAAAGTAATAAACCCTCCCTAGAAAACGATTTAAGAAGATGATGCTAAAATCATTAAATCAACAAATTTGGTCAACTAACAGAGTTAGCAGCTTCAACTAAACTTGAACAAATCAAACCTAAAAAATAAGAGAGACATATTGAAACAACACTGAGGCCAATATTCATTCATAATTCATTTACTAACCCAAAGCAAAACCAAAAAAAAAGACAAAAAAAAAAAAAACAAATTAAGAAAATTAAGATTAATAAAGACAGATTCAGGGGTTAACCCACCATGACAGCAACAAAGTCAGAATCGCCTTTTAAAAGGCTCGCACGGCAGAATCTTCTTAACTTTCCCCTCATTTTCTTGTGTATTTAACACCAATAACCTAGAGGTTAGAGGTCAGTTCGTGTTTTGTGCTTTTCAAGGAAAAGATGGAGGCTGAGAGAGAGTTGAAGAAGAAGCAAATATCTTTGATTTTGCACGGGTTCAACCTTAATCAAAACCAATTATCCAAATACTTAAATTAAAGAAAATCAAACCAAATCCAAGTACCTAAATCTAAGATAACGAAAATTAAATCATATACAACACCAATTTTCTTGTTTAAAAATACCTGCACTTAGCTTTGGCGATACATGACGGTGGCCAGAGGCTGGCACTTTTTGCCACTGAAGGAGTGAGAGAGTGCCCATGGGCTATGATTTAGGGATTTTGAGAACTGAGAGAGGTAGAGAGAACGGCAAAGAAGATAGGGTATTTGGTCTCTCTGGAGTGGGTATAAAACCTAAAATAAAAGGAAAAATAAAAGAGTGGGAGAACGCAGAGCATCAACTGAGAGAGGCAGCAGAGCATCAACCGAGAGAGGTAGAGAGAACAGCAAAGAAGAAAGGGTATTTGGTCTCTCTGGAGTGCGTATAAAACCTAAAATAAAAAGAAGAATAAAATAGTGGGAGAACGCAGAGCATCAACTGAGAGAGGCAGACAGAACGGCAAAGAAGAAAGGGTATTTGGTCTTTTTGGAGTGGGTATAAAACCTAAAATAAAAAGAAAGGGTATTTGGTCTCTCTGGAGTGCGTATAAAACCTAAAATAAAAAGAAGAATAAAATAGTGGGAGAACGCAGAGCATCAACTGAGAGAGGCAGAGAGAACGGCAAAGAAGAAAGGGTATTTGGTCTTTTTGGGGTGGGTATAAAACCTAAAATAAAAAGAAAAATAAAATAGTGGGAGAACGCAGAGCATCGGGTTGGGTTTTAAAAAAAAATTTATTATTATTATTTTTTTAATATTGTGCTGACGTGGAAAATTGTGGAAGCTTCAAAAACTTCGGTTTATATATATATAGATTAATGAGTATACAATGAAAACTTATAAGCATCTTTGTTACTATATTTTCTAATATGGAAATCCGATTGGAGTATTAAATTTCTTGTTTGTGCTCAGAACTTACCTTCAATAGAAGAGTACTTGATATTTTCACAAAAGATGTTCATGGCACAGCACCTGGCTTTTTTTTAGGAAAAAACAATATGGAAGGAATTGTTGTACTTTCCTTATGTAGCATCATAAAATTAATGAGACCTAGTTTTTCTCAAAATTCCTAAAGCCTATATATATAAACCCAACCATTAAGAATCATTTCTCTCACCCTAACCTATCAAAAACAAAACAAAATTGCATCCTGCTAGAAATATTGAATGAGTTGTATTGTATTTCCCCAAATCAAAGAATATACATCAATGCCTTTATATAGGAGGCATATGTGTGTGGTACAAGTAAAGTGTAGTATAAGTACAAGTGTGCTATACAAGTAACCTAGCTGGGCCTAAAGCCCATAACATAATATACGTTAACAGCCCCCCTCAAATTCAAGGTGAATGTGAGACCAGTTTAAGGTTGTCAACCAAATCACGAGTGCGTCCCTTAGGAAGTGACTTGGTGAAGACATCTGCAAGTTGATCTTTGGAGGAAATGGAGAAAAGCTGGAGAGCACCATGGACAAGATGATAACGGATAAAATGACAATCAATCTCGATGTGTTTAGTCCGTTCATGGAAGACATCATTATGAGCAATATGAATGGCACTCTGGTTGTCACAATAAAGGGAGTAGCAAAGGATGTAGACACACCCAAATCCTTAAGAAGCCATTGTAGCAATAACCTGTAATGGACCTGCGATCAGTGGGATCTCCTGCCCAATCAGCATCAGAGAATGCACGGAGTACAAAAGGAGACTGAGCTAAGTAGAAAAGGCCATAGAAGAGGGTGCCCTTCAGGTATCGAAGAATGCGCAGAACAGCAGCATAGTGAGTTGATCGTGGAGCAAACAGATACTGGCTCACCTAATGAACAGCATAGGAGATGTCTGGACGAGTAACTGTGAGATAAACTAGGCTGCCAACCAATCGTCTGTAAAGAGAGGAATTAGATAATGGTTTCCCCCCTGAGGGAGTCAAATGCGCATTATGCTCAACGGGAGTGTCAACAATCTTGCTATCAGTGAGTCCAGCTCGAAACAAGAGTTTAAAAGCATACTTGGCTTGAGTAATATAAAGTCCATCTGTAGAATGAGTGATTTCAAGACCCAAGAAGTAGCTGAGATGTCCAAAATCTTTCATCTCAAATTGCTGACTGAGAAAATCCTTGAGTTCTTAAATGCCACTGAGGTCATTACCAGTTATGATCATATCATCCACATACAAGAGAAGTAAAATAGTGTCTTTGTTAGTGCGACGAAGAAATAAGGCAGAATCATAATGACTGGCCATGTAACCCAAGCGAGAAATAGTAGAGTTGAATTTGGCAAACCAAGCTCGTGGAGCTTGTTTAAGGTCATAAATTGCACGTCGAAGGTAACAAACCTTGTTTGAGTCAACAGAGAGACCAAAAGGAGGTTGCATATAAACTTCTTCACCTAAATCCCCATTAAGGAATGCATTTTTGACATCCATCTGAAAAAGATCTCATTTACTAGCAGCAGCAACAGTTAAGAGAGCACGGACAGATGAGATACGAGCAACCGGAGCAAAAGTCTTTTCATAATCAACCCCATACTCCTGTGTAAAACCTTTTGCAACAAGATGAGCTTTGTAGCGCTCAATGGACCTATCAGAGCGAGTCTTAGTCCTGTAGATCCACTTACAACCAACCACAGATTTCCTGAGGGGGAGTGTCACCAAATCCCAAGTATGGTTTTTGGATAATGTATCAAGTTCCTCTTTCATTGCAATCTGTCATAAAGGGTTAATGGAAGCCTCACGATAGGTGTGAGGCTCGTGTAGTGTAGCAAGAGCAGTGTAACAATGATAGTCAAGTAAATGTGCAGGAATAGATCTTACCCAAGTTGAGTGACGAGGTGGAATGTCTTGTGCAAGATCTTCAAGTGGAGCAGGAGCAGGGGACCCAAGCTCAGGGTTGGGGTTGGGTAGCTCGTCTTCAACCTGTTCATCTTCCACCTGTTCATTAAAGGGCGAACTAGGAAATGGATCAATGATATCTGGTGGTTGGACAGAGAAGTCTACAAAATAATCAGGAGCAACTACAGGAGGATCAGGAGCAGCTACAAAAGGAATATGTGCCTCATCCGAAAAAAGATCTAAAATAGAGGAGGAAGATAGAGAGGCACGAAAGTGAGAGAGCTCGACAAAGAGGCGATGTTCCCAAAAGACAACATTGCGGGAAATGCGAAGACAATGAGAGACAGGATCATAACACCGATACCCCTTTTGAGTTTCGCCATAGCCAAGAAAACAACAAAGTCTTGACCGAGACTCAAGTTTGTTATGCTCATATGGCTAAAGAAGAACGAAACAAGCAGAACCAAAGGAGCGAAGGTGGTGATAGTCTAGAGGTGACCCAAAAAGGCGCTCATATGGAGTTTGATTTTGGATAACAGGACTCGGAAAGCGATTAATAGCATGAACAACATAAAGAGCAGCTTCGCCCCAAAAAGGAGCAGGAACTTTGGTAGAGAGAAGGAGAGCACAAACAGTGTCAAGAATATGACGAAGTTTCCGTTTGGCTCTACCATTTTGCTGAGAAGTACCTAGACAAGTTAGTTGATGAACAGTGCCATAGGAATGCAAAACAGCTTGGAAAGCATATTGAGTGTATTCAAGAGCATTATCAAATCGAAAAATTTTGATGCGTTTGGAAAACTGAGTTTCAACCATTTTTGCAAAATTAGAATATACTTGCAATAATTCAAAACGATGTTTCATATTAAAAATCCAGTTATAGCGAGAGTAATCATCAACAAAGATAACAAAATATCGAGACCCACCAATACTAGAGACAGAGGAAGGCCCCCAAACTTCAGAATGAATAAGGTCAAAGATATCAGTGGATATTGATTCACTAGTATTGAAAGGCAAAGCTGATTGTTTTCCTAATTGGCACGAAACACAATCAAAATTTTTTTGTAGACACTAAACCTAACAAACCTCTAGAAGCTAATTGTTATACCCAAGAGGAAGATGCATGACCAAGTCGAGCATGCCAAAGTGCAAGGGAAGGAATTGAAGAAACTGTAACAGCTACAGCAACAAAAACAGGAGCAACAAGTGGAAGATGAAGGTTGTCCATGGGAAACATACGCCCAACTCTAGGACCGGTCCCAAGCTCCTGTCCCGTCCTCAGATCCTACATAATACACCCAGAATAATCAAATATAATACGATAACCCAACTCAGCTAATTGTCCCACAGAAAATAAATTGTAAGAAAGGTCAGGAACATTAAAGCCCCCAAGAACCGAAAGGTTGGAGGTCAAAACAAAACCTATAGTATGACCAAACATTGTGGAACCATTTGCTGTGCGAATATTAAGAGGGTGTGGTGTAGATTTGAGTTCAGAAAATAAGGACGAGTGAGGTGTCATGTGATTGCAACAAGCGGAATCCATAAGCCAAAAGGAAGGAGACATACCAGATAAAGCTGAGAGAGAAGAGGAATAAGATGCATTACCAACCATATGAATGACATTGGCGATGATGTTTTTAAAGTCATCAGTGGACATGGTGAAAGTGCATTCTAAAGACTTAGACTATGCAGAGACGGGAGCCATTTGTTGGACAATCTCAGTGTTAGCAACAGTAGCAGTAGAAATTGAAACAACCGATTCGTTGCCATGATAGTAAGTCTCAATATTGTGGCCGAAACGTTTGCAAAAATTGCAAAAACGTTTGCTGGATTGTCGGCGACGATTATTGCAACAAGAAGAAGACATGTCCTTAATCTTCATTTAGAAGAAAAATATGCAAAAATGGACTGCAAAAATGAAACCTACGCGAAAAACTGGGTAAGGAGTACCTAGATTGCGAAAAGTCAACTCTGCGAAAAAGTCAACGATCAAACCTAGTCAAAGTCAATCGTCAAAGAAAGTCAACGGATGATGTCAGCAGGCAGACTGACGATGATGTAAGCAGGTGACGTCAGCTAGGGTTGACATGGCAGTTATGACGTCAGTGATGACGTCAGCAGGTAACCCAGCGGCGCGTGGGACGAGTGAGGCACGTGGATAAAATTCGCCAAAGCTTTGGGCGGCGCGTGAGGGCGCGTGGACAGTTCGATGAAGCCGATTCTTTCCTAAAAATGTAGATCGGAGAAAGACGATTCTGATGGTGTCAGCGGCAACAAGATCGGAGCTACCTTGGTGGCACGTGAAGCGCGTGGAATAATTTGCCGAAACTTTAATCGGCACGTGGCGGCGCATTAATGGTCGAGGTGGATTTTTCCGGCTGCTATGTGTAGAGCACTGGAAAATCTACACAGTGATATATCTTATGTCCTAATCAGAGGTCAGAGGTGACAGATCCGATGATGGCAGTGGTTTTGGCGACGGAAGAGGAGCTTCTGGTGGTGGAGATTAAACCCTAAGGACCTCTGACGGTGGCGGAGCTATCGGGAGAGGGCAGTGAAAGGGTTTACTGACCACAGAAGTTAAGGCAGTGGAAAATACCAACAAAACAAAACTGCAAGACACAAGAAAATTAGAGCAATGGCTTTGATACCATGTTAGAAATACTGAATGAGTTGTATTGTATTTCCCCAAATCAAAGAATATACATCAGTGTCTTTATATAGGAGGCATATGTGTGTGGTACAAGCAAAGTGTAGTACAAGTACAAATGTGCTATACAAGTAACCTAACTGGACCTAAAGCCCATAACATAATATACGTTAACACATCCTAAAGATTGAAGGATGAAAGGTGTACAACAAAACCTTTTTGCAACATGTGATGGCGATGATTGGTGGTCCGTGGGTCTGGAAGGTGTACTTCTGCAAGGAGTTCTGCAACGAAGGCTGAAAATAGGAGGTTGTTCCTGGTGTATCATGAAGTATGGGTTCCATATCCAAATAACAAAATGTTTTACATATATTTTATACAATAAGAGTATGTGTTCTTTGATTCCAACCTCTCTCACAGAATTGGGTATCTTTAGGAAATGAATTTATTAATGAACTGAACTTATATTGTGATTCTAAATCTTAAATTGTTTCACTCTTATGAGTATAAAGGCTACTCCCATTTGCAGTGTTATAGCTTGCTTCTCCTAGTGCAATGTATATTAGTTGTAGGACTCTTAGTATCCATTTGGATGCCAATTATCACCGGTCTGCGTCTGCGTGTTTTTTTTTTTTTTTTGAAGCACGTTTTATGGCTATAGTGCTTTTCTAGTGGGTCCTGTACACTGTTCACGAGACCCACAAACCTCTTTTTTCAATAAAACTTTCATTAAAAATAGGTTTCACGGCACTATTCACACATTTAAAAATTATTTTGCTACAGTGTTTTCAGTTTTCAGTTTTAAACAAAATAAACAGTATCCAAACACACCCTTAGCCTTTATCTTTTTCTAGAAGCTTTTTTTGCAACATAAAAGGAGATTGTAAAATTGGTTAAGAAACTCCATTATTTTCTTAAGTATATTTTAACAAATTTTCCCTCCTCTCGTACTGATTCATCATAAGATACAAATTTTCCCATATACTCAAAGCTTATAGCTTAAATTTAAACATTTTAGTGAATGTAATAACTAAGGAAATTTACATAATGGGCTTGTTAGAATACAAGGCCAGACTTTAACAGGGCTCATACAATTGATACATGAACTTTAATAGTTTTTCGTATCATAAGGGAATGGGTTCTGCAAATTAAATGAGCGTAAGTTTTTCACACATGCGTGATTAATTTGTGTGATCTGAACCATTTAATCAAATTTTATACACACACATATAATTAGAAACCAATGAATAAGATCGCCAAATCGTTTTATTTGACCATAGGTTATAAATAGACAAAATATTAGCACTGTCCGTTGTCTAGTCTGAGAAATATAAACTAGTTCCTACGACGTTAACCAACATTTGCAGCTATCTCTAGAAAGTTGACAAATAATTTTCTACAGGGTTTGAATATTATCCCTTCTAGATTTAATTGCCTATCACTTTGTTTTCAAATATTTGAATCTTAAAAAGTGAAAAAGCATACTTTTTCTTTTTCTTTTTTGATAAATAAAGCATACTTTTTTCAATTGGTCAATGATGTCAACTGCCTCACTATGGGCAAAATCCCTTGGCCACTAGATTTGGGTAAATTGAAGTAATTAGGGTCACCGTCAAATTACAATTATTGGGTAATACTTTGTTATTATTATAACACTAGTCGTAGATTGACGCAATGCGTAGGTATATAGAAATATTATTTAATGGAGTGCAATATATAAAAAGTAACAATTACTTTGATTATCCAAAAAAAAAAAAAAAAAAAAAAAAAACTTCAAGTATTATCTTTTTTTTTTTTTTTTTAAAAACAAATATATCATACTATTATTTTTTTTTATGTTTGATTGATATTTTTTTAAGGTGAACCATATTCTTCTAACTTCTATTATAGTGTGTTATATTTGCTTAATATACAACTAAAATTTATAAGTTTCAAATTTATTATTCAATTTTATCATCTCTTAAGGAATAAGGAGATTATCAAAATAATAAAAACTCATCACAAAATTACAATGTTATCTTAACCAAAATTAAAATAAAACTAAAGGAATAAAAGATTGATTTTATAATAATTTATTACTCAAAAAATTTGTAGGCATATTTAAATTCATAGCCATGTAGATTGTGTTTTGATATAAACTCAAATTCCTATTTTAAAAAAATTAAAAAAAAAATAATTACTAACCCAAACAAAAATTCAATGAAAGCTATAAAATGGAGAGAGAAGACTTTGTGATGGAAAATTAAAAAAACACAATACCAAAACACATATTTATTATAAAAAATAAGTAAATAAACAAATAAATAAATAAAAAACATCAAATTTAATCAAAGTTATAAGAAAGAACAAAATTCACCAAAAGAATGTAGAGAGAGAGAGAGAGAGAGAGTACTCGGTTTTTTTGTAAGAAAAATATGGATTGGATAAGAGAAATGATATTGAATTTATAAAAAATAAAAAGGAGAGAAAAAGAGTCAAAATATAACAAAGTGAAAATGATGAAAGAAGTGTAATGGTAAAGTAAAAGTAGTGGGAGATAAAGAGACAAAAGAGGAAGGGGAAAAGTTGGAGGAAACGTAACAATAAATATGGACTACAATAGTGAAGAATAGTTTTTTTTTTTTGTTTTTTTAATAAAAAAATAGAGAAAATAAAAGTTTAAAAAAAAGAAAGAAGATGTAGAAAATAAGTGAATGATATGGCCACTAATGTGACTCAATAGGAGGATAACAATAACAAATGTTACGCTTCAGCTTTTTGAGATATATATATATATGGATTACTTTTTTGCTGAACTCATCCTTGACTTACGTGAAAATCCATAACACATATGTTTTTCAACAAGCACTCTGATTATCTATATGACTTGTTGAGATACTTATATCTAAAAATGTTTATGTAACTATACATATGAATAGAACGTAGAAACCTCATTTTATGTACCAAAGCAACCTTAGCCAAAAGTTCCGTGCAAAATATTAAACATAATCGATTTTATTTATTTTGAATCAATGATTACAACTTATCAAAGAATGACAACTATTACACAATCCTTTTTTTTTTTTTTTTTTTTTTTTTTGTGGCAGCAACCAACTTATTTTTATACCACGAGGAACTCAAATGCAAATGTACAATTGAAAACAATTGAACAAATTGAAGGCATGTATGTAACAATTTCCTTGAAAAAATTAAAGGCCAGTTGTGTAAGGCACATTGGTAGCCGGCAACCAAGAACCGCCGGAGATAAAGTTTGCAACAGTGTATTGTGAAGCCACAGATGCACTAGTAATGACATGGTAGCCAGGCCAATTGACCCTCTTAGCAGTTGATGATCCCGGCCCTGTGTTGGCATACTCCGCATAATACAAGGTCTTAAGGGCAAAATTTCCACTCCATTCCATCCATCCAGCTGGAGCAATCAAGCTATCTAAGTATGTTTTCATAAAAACCGTGCGTGAGTACTCCTTCCATGGCCTCCCTAAGTATGTTGTAACTGAGCTTTGGGACGCCTTTAAATCCGAAGCAGCCTTGACTGTACAATCATGAATAGAAATCCCAGTGTTTTGATTAGGGTCAGTCCTACCTTGTGCAGTAAGAGTATTGGTCTTGTTAGGAGGGTAACGTGCATAAATGTTACAATTTTGGAGAACAACCGCGGCATTTCCAAATATAAAATCAACCGTGCCATATATGTCACATTCCCTATAGAATTGCCTTTGGGAATGGACATAGAGGGTGTCTTGGTACCCTTCCAAGCTGCACCTGTAAAATACCGAGAGATCGGACCCAGAACGAAGGGCCACGGCTTGTTGATTTACTGCACCGGCAGTGTTCCTTATAGTGATGTCGCGAGCAATGAATCCATCTCCCACAACAGCTGAAAATTCAAGAAAACAAAAGCTTAATTGTCATGTCAAAAATATTTTACTCAAATTTTAGATTCACATTCATTATTTTAGTAAAATTATGACTGTATAAGGTGTAAGACATAATATTTCGGGGTACTGAATCAGATGTGGCAAGTTAGGACAAGAAGTAATTAAATACGACAATAATTATTAGCATAAAAACATTATTATATATACACAAGCAATGCCTTGTTGGCCACCTTTGATTGAAACTTAATTAAGCAAACAAAATCTATCCAAAAAAATAAAATAAAAACCTTATGTTATAAACAAATAAACAATTCAGATCGTGAATTTTCCTCCTAGTGGGCCATGCCGTACGACTTGTACGAATTTTAATGGGTTCTTGTCCACATTTTTTAGATGCAAAGGGTTTGGTCGTTGGTAGTTGGTACCATAGCGTACAGACAGGATCAAACTAGGTACTTTAATCTTGTCATTTTCTATTGGACATATATATGCAAAGATAGATATGTCTTATATAATGTAAAATTTCAATTTCATGGTAGTGTGTAAAATTCTTGCGCATGAAGGCAGGTGGATTCACTTCTTGATCAAATAGGGTAGGTGGAGTTGCGTAACATCACATAGTATTAGAATAATTTGTAAATCGATGAATCTCATGTCTATGGTAACTTAATTAAGAGAGAGAGAGAGAATATTATACCATTAATCTAGAATTTCTGGACCACGGTCCTTTTCGGCCTATTCCTTGAAAGAATTTCCATTGAAAAAGATAGAACCCAATTTGACAAAAAGAACTTTTACACAAAATTTTGTCAAATTTGATGCTATAATATTTTGCTATAGTCATCGTACTTAATTTTGAAAAAAAAAATGCCAAAACATAATTGATAACCAAGGCACCTTGAAAAGAAAGTATCTCATATTGAATATATGTATTAGTTGTTCAAACTCCAATTTGACAAAGAAAAAAAAACGCAACTTCTTCCACAAAATCTTGTCAAATTTGATGACTTAGTAATCCTACATAATTTCAAAAAAAGAAAAAAAAAAAAAAAAAAAAAAAAAAAAAAAAAACAACAACAACAACAACAACAACAACAACAACAACGTATCATTGATACCTAAGGTCTCTTGAAAATTAAGAAAGTATCTATCCAATATATGTATTGGATGTGAGTCTTACGCACTCATGAGAACCCCATGTTATGGAACATCCAATACATATGTTGGATCCAAGCGATAATTTTTCTTTCCTTTGAACCTAAACCTACATTTGTAACCCTAGAGAGATTAAAAAAAAAAAAAAAAATTTAAAACAAAACCAAAACCAAAACCAAGCCTTGGTCTAGTATATGAATAGCGTGCATTATGAAATATGACTCCTTTTAAATTCAGAGTTTGATAAGTAATCTCACTAAAATTTCTAAATTACGCACTCAATAACTCAGCTGACTTACATATCTAAAAATTCAATTGAGGTCAATTTATGCTGGGCGGTGCTTCTTTTTTCTTTTCTTTTCTTTTTTTCTTTTTCTTTTTTTCCGAACTGGTCACAAGTTTCTTGGTTTTTTTGCATAGTTGCATTACTTGGTCCAAACCTTTCAAACCTCTAAACTTCCACTTCTTATTAATCTCTTTTATCTCATATCTAAACCTAACTTTTCTTAGTCCAAGCCATGATTTTATCCACTAGACATATAAATATATATTTTATATTTTATAGTGAAACAATTAATAGCAATTTCTTAGCACAAAAATTTAGCATATATTATTAGAAGTCAATTGAATTTACTTACCAATAGTGGCTGAATTGAAGGTTGTAGAACCTCCACCAACACTTTTGCTCCCAGTGACTATGGTTTTTCCTATACCATCTCCAACCAACATAATATTCTTCAACTTTATCTCAACGTTTTCTTTGTAAGTCCCAGCCTTCACATATATCACAAACCTCCCACTTCCTGACTGTGACGACGCTGCACTTATCGCCTCGTTTATCGTCTTATAATTCCCTGAACCATCTTGTGCCACCACAATATTGGCCTTAGGAGTCGAAGAAGACTGCAAGAGTTTCCGGTCACCAGGCTTAACCCAAGTTGGGAAACCATGTTTATAACTCGGTACAGTGTATGGAACTTTGTTAAGAGCTAAAGCGTTGCTAATTAGCTTAGAAACATTGTTTGACATCAAGGGCAAGAGATTGTCTGGGACCCCTAGTTCGATAAACCCGGCCCGACACGTCTCAAGGTTGGTTAGAGCCGTGCTGAGCCATGTTTGAGCTTCGGTTTGGCTGCACTTGACATTAGGGTCGATGGTTTTGTTAAGCCTAAGGTGGGTGTACTCATAAAGCTCAAGGCAATCAGCCCATGCAGCCTTTTCACGAGCATTTTTGCACTTGGGCCCCAGTGAAAATATGTTATTTTGAGCTTTCAGGGCACGTTCTAGTGCAAGCTGCTTTGAAATTGTGAAAAAATCGGACTTTTGCTTGATGGGGTTGTGGTAATTAGGCTTATGGCTTAAAAAATACTCACATGGCTCAGGGTTTGGGGTTTGGCTACACCATTTTTTAATATCTGCTTGGGAGTAACCAAGAATGGTTGATGACAGAAAAAGAGGCACAAATAGAAGTGTAACCAATGCTCGAAGTGCCATGTTTTGGCCTTTTCGATGGGCTATAAGAAATGTTTGACAGACAAGGGACAATATTAGATGTGAATGATTGGGTGTTTGGGATTTGTATGGGACTTCATGCCTCCAAACTCATACTTATATAGAAGAAGAAAACGATAAGAGTCGTAACAACGTGGGAAACAGCATTTTTTCTAATCCTTATTTTTTTCTAGTTTTTATAATAATTAATGACTTTTATTTTTTCAAAATTAGAATGAATGATATTATAAAATAATAACATAATATTAGAGTGGCTAACAATATTTTTATAAAATATTATAATACCGTTAGTATTACAATAATTTGTAGTTTGGTTTGGGGTAGTTTTTGAAAAAACTAACTAATATTGACTAAATTTTGTATGTTGACCTTAGATGATGAAGGACATTCTTGGAGGCTAGAAGCGCGAACGCATGCAATAAATATTGTATGAATGAAAATTTAACGTCGGAATCTGAATGTATGGAGTTCTAATCACATAGCTAATTGGGACAGCCTACCTACGTTGAAGAATTTTTGAATGAGAATGTTTTATGGACAACTTGCATGTATGGCTGGACCACAGGATGATATGAAATTATGAATGATCAAAATTAAAAAAATTATCGGATGCGATTATTCTTTCTTGATAAGTACTATCTGATGTGATTATCTTTTTTGTTGAATAGACTAATCAATGGTTTGGTTCTTCTCTCTCTTTTCCTAGCAATATTCTCTTATCACGGATTCACGATGGCTTTCGTGATGATTCCATTTTGGTGTACACCATGCTTGATTTGAAATCTTTTATTGTGCTTGATTTGAAATCTTTTATTGACAATATAAGTGACTTTATCAATTGAATTAATAGAAACTTAAGTAATAAACTTTTCAAACTAAAGTTTTTGCACCCCTAACTTTCCCCAATCTTGATTAAGTTCTCTCTTTCTCTTTCTCTTTCTCACTCCAACAAACTTGATAGTAAAACTCTTTTAAAGCAGAATATTTTTCCTACAAATGATTAGTTGTAGTCTTCTAATAAAAATTAAGTATTGTTTGTACCCGATGACATAAAACACCTACAAGAGTGGTGATTCACTAGTTTTCTTGTACCGATTACACAAACCAAGAGAGTCAATACCATACCGGAGGCTATACCAGTTTGGCCAGCGATACAATATATTTCAGATACCAGTCAATACTGGTGTATCGTTTCAAGTTTACCGTTATTTTATATATATATATATATATATATATGTATGTGTGTGTGTGTGTCTGTGTGTGTGTATAATATAATAAATATAAAAGTTTACCATAAAATATTTCCTTAATTCAGAACTAATTAGTCATGATTTTAGACTTTAGTATCAATTAAAAGAAAAAAAAAAAAAAAAAACACAATATAAAAAATAGAAAGCTTAAAAGTTATCATTGCATACTAAGAAAACAAATAATACTAATAAGTTAATACAAATAAGTTACCATTCTGCCCTAACAAAAATTCAAAAATTACAAAACTTTAAAAAAAAAAAAAAAAAAAAAAATTGTACTGGCTAGTATTGCCCAAAATTGACCAGTACGGTCGGTATTTTTTCTGGTACAAAATAAGGGGTTATATATACTAGATTGCTTACCGATACAGTATATTCCGACAATACCGACCGGTACGGTACGGAATTGACTCCCTTGACACAAACACCTAGAATAACGATAAATCATTTTACACAGTTATTTAACAAACTATTGATTTTCTTTTATTATGTTATTAATGCGTGTGAGTTAAACTTGTGGCTCATTTCTATATGTATAGCTTTGCTTTCTTTGTTTTCTAAACTATAGTCACCTGCTCTCCTTCATCCTTCCACTCTATCAAACAAATAATATATAAGAATTATTCCTATTTCTTGATATAAAAGGTGCTGTATATAATTTGGTGGTGTTTCTACCTTATAAATTTGTGTAGATTTTTAAGGTGTGCAACTTGCGGTTGGCTTTGTTATATCCTAAGAATGGCATACTAATGACCCCTTTGCATTAATAATAGTACCAAGATGGTGCGAATCATCTCAAAATAAAAACTTAGTCTTTATCTTAATCTCTATCACTTACCTCGTTATAATTTATTTTATATATGCTGTTATTTGTAGTAGGATTTCTCATATTCTGTAACATATATAAAACCAAACTTTTATATCAAAAGATATAAATATTCTATGACTTATACCCTTGAAACACTTACAATCTCCTTTTCTAACATTTAATATAGAAAATATTGTACTTTTGTTTTCAAAGATCATTTTTAGGAAAAAATACACCCAAAAAAAAAAAAAAAAAAACAAACAAACAAATTGTTGCTAAATGGCAAAAATACAAATTATATTCTTCAAATCTGGACAATTGTCATTTAAATCCTATGTATAATTTTTATTTTTGCCATTTTGGTCCTATAAGTTCACATTTATTGTCACCTTAAAAAAAAGGTTAAATAGGATTAATAATGGCATAAATTTGAACTTATATGACCAAAATCACAATTATCAGTGGCATAAATTCAAACTCAAGTTTGAACTTAAGGGTGTAATTTGTATTTTTGTGTTTAAAAAAAAAATTAATATGTTTTTAGTATTAAAATTTTATTTTTTAATGGTAAACAGGTGTTATGGACAAAAGAACTAATAGTAACAAAAAATGCGAACTTACCAGATCAAAAAGACTATTAATATTTTTGCCTAAATTTAATGGGTGTAATTGACTATATTTAATTGGTGTAATTTATACTTTTGCCTAATTGTTGTATAATAATTTGTATCTATAGTATATCTGTGATAACTTTCACTTGGGTAGGAAAATTTACAAGTAGAAGATTAAAAGTACTTTCATAACAAATTTTTTTGTCAAACTAGAAAGAGTTTTATTTTTAAATATTATAAACCACATGGTTTAATGATGCATCGCAGGGGTACTCATTATTGTGTATTATTTCAATCAATAAAACACTCGTTGTATCAAGGCACATTATTGTTAGGGTCATATTTTTCATGTGTTGGTATATCCTTTGATAAAACTCACTTTACTTATATTTGGGTAGTTCTAAGTGGTTTCTAGAAAATCATGAAATATGTTTTTACAAACTAGATAAGTGGCATTATTGAAGACATGAAGACTACACCAAAAATCAGTTGAAGAAAAGCTAAAAAAAAAAATAAAAAATAAAAAAAAAAGTAAACCTCGACATTAGTCTCAACAATAGCTCGATACTAGCTTCTATCAAAAATAAATAAAGAATCTTGATACTTCTTGATCTATCGAGTTTTGTAGATTCAGATTTCTCTGATCTGTTTTTCAACCCATGATAACTTGGACTTCTAAGGTTTCATTCACTAAACTTTTAGGGGATATAAAAGCTTTATTTTAAAGTCATCACAAGATAATGAGACACAATTAAAGAATCTATACACTTATTATGAAGCTACTACATTCTTATGCACCTTAGGATTTTGCGTCCAAGGGCTTCCTTCTTTACAAGTGTATTGAAGATCTTTAAATCCAACAACAAGCTTCAAGTTGTTGGGAGTTAGATTTGTTCAAAGAGAAGAAGTCTTTACAAAATCAAGACCAATTGAGAATTGGAATAAGGATTCAACTATCGGTTACTGCTTTGGGATAGACCAGGTTTGGAGTAAGATTCTTTGTACTTGTAATCTTTTGATTTTGATTAGTGATTGTTGGGAGTGATGACCTAAAAATCACCCAATTGAGTTTTTACTTTGTAAGAGATTTTTCCCATTAGTCAACAAAACACTATGTTAATTTATTTTCCATTGCACTCTAGATTATTTGGTGATTTGTTCGTGCCTCCACGATTTTCATATAATTTGACATAATTACTCAACTTGAGTAATTTTTTTTTTTTTTAGAGATAATTACAATATGCTGCTAACTCCGCAACTCGAACCTTTTAGCCCCAATCTCCTGAGCACTTTGTACATAGGAATGTGTCAATTTAGTAACAAGGCCTTTGGCGTCAACTTGAGTAATTGAATTAATTAACTGGAATCAATCTATAACCCAACAATTATAAAATTACTTACATATGATGAAAGCTAGACTCATGAAAATGACAAATTAAGATTTTTGAGAGTTCTTAAAATAAGTTCACACTAAAAATTTTAAAATCCTATCAACCTATTATGAACTAAGTGGATTGAATTTTGTTAAGTTAATAATGTTTAAATAAATATTGACTAATACTTTATTGGTATATGTTTAAATAATTGATGAAATGATAAAATCATCCATATCATTTTCCAATATGTGATGAATCTACTATTTTCATTTTTACTGAAACTGTGTATGAGCAATATAATAAGGTTTTGGCCCCAAAAAAAAAAGGTCTTTTATTTATTATTTTTATCTTAATGGTAAGTATTCTCACAGTTTTCTTTTCTCACACCTTCATACACATAAGATTAACAATTGTATACATTGATGTACACATTTTTAACATTAAATATATTATAATATCAATATTTAAAATGTGAAAAGTAAATGTGTGCAGATGTGAAATAAGTTACGTGATAGAATCTTTTTTTTTTTTTTTTTTTTTCCTTTTTCTTTTAACGAATATGATTAGGAATTACTACGATGAACTGGTCGGGACCAAGAAATTGGACGTGCGTCGGTACATGAATTATTAATCACTAATAACTTTATAGAGGATAAGGCCTACATATCATCTTTCTCTATGCCTTCCTTTCTTATTTGTTTTCTTTTTCTTCTTCCAATAACTTGTTCACATGCACGCATAAATGTGAACATATATTGTAATCGTTGAGTGTTTTTCTTTTTCTTTTTTATTATTTCCAGAAATGATTATATTTCAAAATAACAATATTCCTTCATTTATAATACTTACAAATAATAATAATCAGGTAAAGTGCCTAGCACAGAGATTAAGACTTATAAGTCTTAAAAGAATTGATTACTGGGTGTCTGACAACCTCAAGAATTTGATTACGAATTTGAGAATATATATAAACAATAATTAGATGATTCTTCAAAATAAATCAGTCATGTACGTACAAAACTCCCCAGATTCTTAATATTGTCCAAGCAAAGTAGATTTGAGTTCTACAATTAATATTTTTCACGCATAAATTAAAAGTCATATAGTATATATATATACTATACCCCTTGTTTGATTAACTTCTAAATGCAAGCAAGCTTCCATGGTCCAAAAGGGCCAAAAGTAAACACTTACTATTGAAAAAAAGCAAGTAGGAATTTTCTTTTCTTTTTCTTTTTTTCCATTTATTTTTTATTTTTATCATATTGAATGAGATAGAAAAGTCAGTCAATTATTGGTCATTAATTCACACAAATTTAATTAGGTGAGATTAGACAGACCTTAATCCACCATGTTGTGGTCACCAAACAGTAGGCAACGGTATGGTCGGGTCCTACTAATTCAAAAAAATATATATATATATATATATATATTTTGAATAATTTTGCTTAACAGCCAATAATTCCTGTCGAGCTCCTAATTTTCTTGCATTTACTAATTTTCTGAGAAAAGTTTCTAAAAATAAAAAGTTCACACTAATGCATTCCATTTGGATTATGGCTCATGAAGAGTGGAGACACCAATTAATTCCGTGTAATTTTTTCAATATCCTTCCAATGGTACTATCTGTAAACAATTTTAAAAATGGTAAATGATCATCAAATCTAGTGAAGGTACCATTGTCCGAAAAAAAAAATATATATATATATATATATATAGCAGAGTATCAAGTTTAGAAGTACAATATATTTATTAATAAACATAATTTAAGGGCCAATAATAGTGGCAAGAATGTAGTTCTACATGATCGACATTCCTATCCAATGATAAAGGGTTAATTTAATATTAATCTCAGATATCTTAGATGTGAAGGGACCTAATAATATTAATTTCTTAGAGATACATTAAATAAAAATATCTGCTTCATATATTCAGTTAGCTTGGATATATTTAAACTTGCATGCTTGATACGTAATGTAAGTTACGTCATTATTTTGATAATCAGGTGGCTAACTTTTAGGGCATGCCTTGGTGACTGGTAAGCAAACTGGTCTTTGGTTTGGTTGCAGTAACTCAATTCATATGGTCAGTCCAACAAATTAACAAAACAAAGAAAAAATGGAGATGAGTTCTTTAGTTTCTCAACATTAATTCCAGGTATTTAGTTTACCTTGAAGAATTGAAATGCTGGTCCAAAATTTGTTGCCAAATTTTATGCAGTTAAAATTAATTATGTATTTCAGAAGCTATTGAATAAAAATACTAAGCTCGAACCCACGCAACTCACACATGAGTTGCGTGGGTTCGAGCTTAGTATTTCTAACCATCTCAAAAAAAAAAAAAAATAATAATAATAATAAGTAATTGATGCTGTAACTTGTGTAGGTACTTTTGATAATTGTCAGTTTTAGAATGGTAAATTTCATTGTGAAGCTGATATGATTGTATAGTACTTATTTGGTGTACTTTTGATTAACGTTCAGTGTTTCCTTTCTAATACATCGAAATTTTTTGGCTGAAATTCGTTTGAAACCAAAAATCATTATGAATTATACAAACTTCCCTTGTGAATTGTCAAGATAAATTAGATTGATTCACTATACCTACCAATACCAAATTCCATAGTAACACTACTGGTAGTAGTCAAGTAATCTGTGCGACAAACTTTGGTCCAAGATTGAAATCATACATGGCGGATTCAACTTGTGCTGTGTCAAAAGATAGAACCAGCCCCTATATATTTTTGCTTCCGTGTCCAAGAAAAGATTCATATTTTTCTAAGAACAAACTAGTTTCTGGTCAACACTTTTGTTCTGGGACATTTCAGAGAAAACTCAATTCCATGCCTAATCTGTCTGACAAATAGTAGAAGCCGGAATGAAAATGTCAAACAATATAATATAAATAGGAACCAATTTAGCAAAATACAAAGTCATTTGATACTAAGTGTCCTATCGGTAAAAATTATTTTAGCCAACTTATTTTACTATTCAACTTATTTTTGCTACTATTTATAGGTCTCATTGCACTTTTTAATTCTATTTATGAGTTTCACTATACTATTTCAGTTAAATTTTACATTTATCTATAGTACTTTCAGCACAAAAATTTTAGTTTCAGCAAAATAAGTGAATTCCAAATGGATACTGAATACTTTTTTTGAAATAGAATTTGGAGATCAAGCACTAACTGGTAGGGGTAGCGAGTTATGTAAATGATAAACAATTTTTTTTGAATTTTATGGGAGATGTTTGACAAGATTATTTGTCTACTTTATTTTGTTGATAGAATTATTATTTGTCTACTTGAACATTAATATATATTTCCAGTAATATTGCTAGTGGGGAATCGGCTTGGGTTTTTTTTTTTTTTTTTTTTGGCTATGTAATTAAGGGGGATAGAACCCCCGAGCTCTAAGGTTACAAACTAAGTGGGTGCCACTAGGCTACAAGGCCCAGTGGCGGTAATCGGCTTGGTTGAAGTTAATGAACTCTTTGAGTGTGTATGTCTATATATGTATTTAATTGACAAATCAAACATTACACGGCACGATTAGATTAAAAACACTAGAAGCCAGCAATTATTCGTGTCTATCGGATTATATGTCTGGTCTGGACTCTAATGGCCACAAGTACGTCCTTTTAATCCCTTTTTATACCAAAAATAAGCTTTAGTCAAAGAACATGGCTGATTGTCACTATCTAATGATGTCATGCTAAAATAATAAAAAAAGGTTGATGGTCACTATCTAATGGTACAATTTCTTAGGTTATAAAGAATTAGGAACTAATGTATTAGAATTTTAATGTGTAATGTTGGTAAACCATAATCAAAACATTTAGTCTAAATTTAGGCTGCTCAAAGTGTGTTTTTGTGTAAAGTTGGAATCGAGTGTACTGCAGAATTTATTGTGTAAATTTGCAAAGCTCGATCAATTGAAACTTAGACTCAATCGATCGAAGTTCGTGCAAATTGTTTTTCTGTAGAATTTTCCAACTCAAGCCCAAGTCCATATGACGTGTAGGGTTTTATGTTTTGCCTTAAGTATAAAAGGAAAAACTCTAACCACGTTTTACTATTGTTGTTTATGCTGTGTGTGTAAATCTCTTATGAGATCTAGAGGTATTTGCCTTCATACATACTTAGGGTTATTAAGATCAAGATTGATATTGAGAGCTTGGTCATCGCTTCAGTTGCTACATAAAGAGCTTAAAGAAAACACAAGTGGGAGTACTTGTGGTTGCTATAAATCCAAAAAAGAAGTAATCCGTGGACTTGGAGTTGTCACGTGGTCGTGGTAGTAATTTTTCTACTCAAGGTAGTAATAGGATGTTAATGGTATAAGTCGCTATTGTAAAACTTCAATTCTTTCATAGTGTATCTATTTTACCTTAAGAATAGCTAGGTTAAATCCTCCCTAGGTTTTTTACCCGTTTGGTTTTCTTGGATTATAATATCATTATATTCTTTATTTTCCGCATTGTTTACTTGATATGATCTATTTGTGTTAACCTAGATTTGAATAATTTACCTAAGTTAATCACTTGGCGAAATAACTAATTTAATCTGTTTGTTTTAAAAGGGTCTAAAAACGTACACAATTTGTGTACGCAAATAACATGAAAAATTAGAATTAAAAAGGCAAAAGCATTTTCTAGTATTTTGTGAAATTTAGATGGTCATTATAGCTACTTGATCTCTTGCATAAAACATTAACCCTATTACGATTAATTGATCACGCTTTGATGATGATGATAATCATAATAACAATGCTCATATAGGTAATCCTAGTGATGGGATTGTCTATTAAACAATTTTGACTTATAATAAATTAGCTTGTAATTCATGCATATATGTGAATGTATTAAAAGATTACACAAAAGGCTTATAAATATTATACTAAATCACTGTTGCCAATTTGAAAGAGTAGTTTCAACTTGTGTCTAAAGAAAATAAGAAATTTGTATGGTTGAAATTTTGAAATCATTGATTCATTGTATTTCTTTATCAAAATTTGCAAAGCCGTCCACAGTAAATTGCTCCATTTCAGTCAAAGAAGTAGGTAGTTTATTGATATAGTTATATAAACTTCGTTTTTATTTCTTAAAGTCACTTTTGTTTTTTTTTTTTTGGATACAATAACTTGTTAGTATTTATTTTTAAAAGAAGTCATTAAAATTTAGTCATTATAAAATATGTGGCAAAAGCACAGTTTGGTTTTTTCTTTTTTAGCAAGATAATGTTAATAAATTTTTTTATTATTAAAGTTTGGAATTATAAGTTGAATTAGTTTGTTAAGCAAGTAAATTATAATTATTTTTAAATTGGCTAGAAGTAGTTTTCAATCAAAGATTAACTAAACACAAAATCAAAATATATTAATTCATTAATTCTATGCTTGTTAGTCACTCAAACTAACTGTTCGATGTTAATATTTGGTCATTCTATGTGGTTTTTGTGTGTTAGGTTCTAAAGTTTTAGGATTTTGTGTATTTAGAACTCTAATTTGTATTGTTGGCAAACCATGATCAAAACAATGTTTTAGAAGTGTTTTAGTCTAGCTCAAAGTTGTGCATTTATGTAAAGTTGGAATCGAGTTAAAGCAGGAAAGCATTGTGCCTTTCGGCTTGGCTCGATCGATCGAAGCTCGAGCAGAATGATTTTCTGCAGATTTGTCCAACTTAGCCCTAAGTGTTTTAAAACGTTTTTAGGGTTTCTTATTTATCCTAAGTATAAAAGGCAAACCCTAGCCACGTTTTAGTGTTGCTCATAATTGCGGTTTGTGTAAATCTCTTGTAAGATTTAGAGAAGCTTTCCTTTACACAAACTTAGGGTTTTCAAAGAGAAGATTTATCTACACCTTGATAATCAATTCAATTGCTACCATTGAAGCTTAAAGAAAACACAAGCGGGTGTGCATGTATCTGGTGGTGAATCCAAGAAAGAAGGAGTCCGTAGATTCGGAGCTTGCACGTGGTCGTGTCAGTAAGTTCTACTGGTTGGTAGTAATAAGAAGTCGAGCATGGGGGCTTGTAAGTCTTATTGTATGAACTTCGATTCTTTCAAGATAGTGGATTCAAGTTTACCTTGAGAATAGCTAGGTCAAATCCTCCCCAGGTTTTTACCGGTTTGGTTTCCTGGGTGATCATATCTTGTGTTATTTATTTTCCGCTGCTTTGCATGATTTGATCTTTGATATTGTGATAACCTAGATTTGTTTAATTGGACTAAGTAACAACTTGGCTAATTACCTAGGTTTAATCAATTGTTTTAAGGGGTCTAAAAACTATCATTGTGCATTCATTGCTTCTTTTGTTTGATCTCTTAAGCTCAGCTATGTTGTCAAATACACCTTAAGAAAAAGTTGCAAAACATTCATAATTCATTGCCTATTTTTATACCAATAAATACAAACATAATTCTTCAGTCCCTTTCAAGTCCAACAAAGTACTAATACAACAATAAAGCAACAAATCGCTAACATTACCTTTGACCCAAAGATGGATCCTTGACGTGAAGAAAAGAGACACTATCATTAAAAGCAAGAGAGAGAAGGATAAGAGTTGCTTATTTGTATCATTATGAATATCATTCATAGCTATTAACTCTTTTTGACTGGTATTCGAATCTAGAGACAGCTTTGGTTTTGATCATTCAAAACACGATTGCGGCTTTAGCCCAAACCCGTGGATGGGGTAGATCACCAATCCTTAATGGTTGACTTTTGTTTTGATTACATCTTTCCACGTTTGTGAATTGTAAATCTATTTTCAAGAGCTTCAAAGTCATAACCCCTTCCTATCCTTTTGAATTCTAACACTAGCTATCACGTAATTTTGCATAACATTTGAGAGATTGAGTATTTTTTCCACCTCCCAATCATCTCTTGTTGCATTTAGAAAAAACAATAAGTTTCATAATTACGTGATATGATGGTTCCAAGATATCATTCGGCAATGAAGATAAAATTAAACTCATCAATTTTCTTTCTTTCTTAAAGTTAATTTTGCAATAACACCAAAGCAAATAATATTGCTTTGACTGTACAGTTATCACTACAGACTGGCACAAACGATTTCACAAACACCTACCGTGCATATAACTATAAACTGTCACAGAAAGTTCTAAATTTCAAACTATTTATCACCCATATAAACAAATAACATCTTCCCAAATAATAGCAATTCAATCTTAATAGCTATCATGAAAAACCAAAAAACCACATCCCAAAATGTCATTGAAAAAATCAACACAAATATGACTATGAATATTTACACACCTCACTGGCAGTGACCACGAAATGAAGCAAATATTTTTAAATTTCGTTTTTTCAATGGTTTTAATTTACTGTTATATTGGCGTGATGCCACGATTTAATGTTGGGAACTAGGAATTAAGACTATATAAGCTAAATCCGAAAAGAGAGAGAAAGAGAAGAGCAATTCACTATTGGTGTGACCACCACTGCCTAGGTTCACGACGTGAGCCGATGGTCTATCTAGGTTCAGTCTAAGCTACGGGGTTTGAGTTAGTGAGGTGTGAGTTCTTCATAGTCTTTGTCAGTTGTCAATGGCGGTTCTAGGAATTTTTTCTAAGTGGGTCATTAAGAAACTTAAATTACATAAAATTTAATATAAAAAAGAACTTGAATATACTGAGTTATTAAAAAAAAAACACACACAAATATATGAAGTTTTACAATTTCCTTCTACGAGTTTTCCTATTTTAAAATCGTCTCATAATAGTTTATTATTAGTTGTCATTATCTATTGTCATTGTAAGTATGACTATTTTATTTTGTTAAGTTTTTATAATATTTTTGTTTTTAGTCAATTGTGGTTATAAATTTGTCATTGTTTTTATAAAAAAATATTTTAAACTAAATGACAAAACTAAACCCCATTTGCACTATATAATTATTAACACATACAACCACACTCATTCATACATAAATAATAGGCGAAACTATGATATTGGTCCCCCAAGTTTACTATGTGTATGCAATCGGTCCCTCAAGTTTGAAGTGTGCGCAATTGGTCCCTTAAATTTTCAAAGTTAGCAATATAAGTCTTTTTACTAACTGTCATTAACGGTGTTACTTATGTGGCTAACGAACAATGACTTAGCATTTTATTTTAATGATGTGGCATATTTTAATTAAAAAATTACAAATTAAAATTACAAAAATAGGTCCCAACATCTTTTTTTTTTTTTTTTGCTTATACTGGGATTTTATTAAATGTAAATAGAAACATACTTTAAAAAGTCTTACAACACCACAAACTTCACAGCCCAACCGGGCTGATATAGATACACACACTAACAAGACATACATTAACATAACAACTACACAGAATTGCAACAAAATACAGATACAAAGTAAACTAAAATAGCTAAACATTTGCAGACACTCCACGGGATGAAACAAAACCCATGGAATCCCAGTAGAGGCATAGCGGCAAAAAAGCAAGGCATGTATCATATAGCACTTCACGGCACCTTTGCTTCTCTTTTGTTGTTTCTTTCTTTTATTTTCTTTAAATGTTTGATTTGGTTTGTGTTTTGTGGGTGAGGGTTAAACTCAAATGGGTTTTTGTTTTCTGGGTTTGAGATTCTATTTTTATGAATTTTGTTTTGTTGGTGGGGTTAAATTCAACTAGGTTTCATTTTATTTGAAACAAGAAGAACACCAAAACAATTAAAATAGTAAACACCAAAAATAAAAAATGAAGAAGAAGACCTTAGACCACCAATGTCTGGGTTCGTGCAAGAGAGATAGGAAATAAAAAGAAAAAGAAGAAAGAAGAAGACAATCATTTGGTTTCGTGCAAGAGTCGAAAAAAAAATCATTTAGAAGAGAAGAAGAAGTTTTCTGTGTTCACATTAGTGGGTCCCACGAATTTTGATATATTTACGAATGGTAGGAAAAAAAAAAGATTTTTTTTTTTTAATTTGGTACCGTTGTAAAAAAAGGTTTCTCATGTGTACTTTTAATTTGTAATTTTTTAGTTAAAATATGCCACATCATTAAAATAAAATATCAAGTCATTGTCCGTTAGCCACATAAGTAACACCGTTAATGACAGTTAGTAAAAGGACTTCTATTGCTCATTTTACAAACTTGAGGGACCAATTGTGCACGCTTCAAACTTGAAGGACTAATATTGTAGTTACGCTTAAATAATACACCAAGTTGTTGTTTGATTGTGGGATAAGCTGATATGTGATCATAGTGTGCAAGATTTAAAATAGGGTATGCAAAAATATTTTTAAGAATAAAATAAATTAGTAAAGCAAAATATATATATATATATATATATATAAGATTTTCAAGTCAAGGGGTTCATTGAAACCCCCTAAAGTGTATGTGCAGCCACCCCTGGTCTTTGTTTTTAGATTTTAGAATTTGTTCTAAAATTGTGTTGTTTAGGCTCAAGGATTTTGTTTTAAGTTTAGGCCCAAAACGACGTAGTTTTGATGCATGCTAGCTCTTCATTTGGTCATCACTAAAATGACATAGTTTGGGGGCTAATTTAGCAAAAATAAAACACATCAGCATGATGATGTGCCACTTAACAACAGAAATTAACCGCGGGATGAATTGCTAACAGAACCAACTTCAGGGTGTAACATCATGTTTCTGAAACTTTGGAGTGTAAAATTCAGTCAATTCTAAACTTCAGGAGTATAATTTGCAATTCATCCTAAGTTTAATTTTAACAATTATATGTATTCCTGATAGGGTAGTATTCAATCTTGATAGGGCTTTATCCATTTTCTCCTAAATTGGCGAAATTATATCCAATAACTTATGGATTATAATAGAAAAGATAATATACTAAAAAACAATGATTTAATTTTCAATGCTTTTGGTAATACTATATGTGCTCTAATTTTACAATATAAGCACTGTAAATTACCGTTAAAGTTCAAGTTAAATAAAAAAATTTAAAAATTTAAAAACCATTTTTCTTGCACTAATTTAATGTACCTATATATTGCTAAATGTTTTTAAAGATTTTGATATATCTAAATAATTAATCAATTTTTTATTATTATTATTATTATTATTATTATTAATGTTGTTGTTGTTGTTGTTGTTGTTGTTGTTGCTGTTGTTGCTGTTATTGTTGTTGTAAGAGCTAAAAAGTGAGAAGCTTAGCCCACTTAGAACAGTTTGACTGGCCTAATAAGCCTAAAACAATAGATTTGTGAGAGAGTGGATCTTGTGAGCAAACTACAAAACTAAATAAATTCAAACTTAAGAATGACTGGGCTTAGTTTACTAGAGTAAGAGACACAAATTCAACGTAAAATCCTTCCTTAGGTAGTTCCGAGGACTAGATGTTCATATATTGATCAGGAATATTCCCTTTACAATGAGTACATGTATTATTTTTCTCTCTCCCTTTTTACTTTCAGATTCCCCCCATTGCCTATGGGGATCATTTCCTTATATAGTTCCCTCCATTACATCTCAGCCTTCCATCTGTATAGTTTTTAGGAAACCTTCTAGATGCTTGTCCCATCAAGGCCTTTTTGGAGGTGGTAGGAGGGGCTGTGAGCTGTGAACTGTGAAAACACTGTTCAGGTGTTATTTCTTCATAAATACAGCAAGTTCAGTTGGTGTAGTGCATTAAATGTGGAGGTGGCAGTCTCCTTCCCAGATATTTCTTCTTTCCATTGCCTACATAGTAGGCCCGCCCACGAGTTAGGCTGGGTCGGTTTTGGACCCAACCCAGACTAGACCCGCCGATGTCGGGTAGAGGGCGGAGGAACCCGAAATCGACTTTCGGAAAAATCGGTCGAGTCAGTTTCAGGTGAGGGTGAGTGTCAGTTGGTTTGGTCGATCGTCAAAATTCAAAAAAAAAAAAAAAAAAAAAAAAAAAAAAAAGGTCATCAAAATCTTTAAAAAAAAGTCACCAGAATCTAGGAAAATTTGTCGGAATTTGCATTTTATTGTAGGAATCTACATTTTTTCACTAAAAATTGTTGGGATTTGGTTGGATCTAGCGAAATTCCACCAAATCTAGCCAAATCTGGTCAAGATCTTGCCGAATTTGGCTTTTTTTTGCAGGATTTGACCGGATTTTTTATATAGCTCTGATCGGGTTCAGGTTGCTCGATTTTTGGAGAAGCAAGCCCGCCACTTGACCCACCAATGTCAATTCTTGAGAACGGAAACCCGTCGTCGACCAACTGGACCTTCAATTCGAGCCAGAATCGGGTCGGCATCAAGTGGTTTAGTCGAGTTGTCAAGGTCCTGTTGGGTCTGAACAGCCCTACTACATGGCTCTGTTACCTTCCCTAAAGCTCTACCTTACGATATAGTCGATTACTTAAAGTATTCCCGAGGTACCTTTGCTACTCGGGATCCTCAGTCCACGGGCCAGTTCCTCTTTTATCCTTGAACTTCTTACTTATCTATCTATGGATCCCTTATCATCCTCGAATAGGGCCCAAGGCCCAAAAGTGTGCTCGAATCATTTGCTTCCACAATAATTATTATTATTATTATTATTATTATTATTATTTTAGCCGAGTTTCTAATGTAAATGCATAATTTTGAAACATCCTTGATAGTTTATCACTTAATACTATATTTATTATATATTATTTTTTGGAACCCTTTGTACCTCATGCTTTTAATCACTAGATGCATGCATTGTTCTTGCGTGTTAAACAAGCTACCAAGTGCCAACCCATTGGAACAGCCGAGAATTTTAACAATCAAGACTGTTCATACTTCATAGTATATTTTTTGCTAATAAACTTCATAGAATATTACTCATTCTCTCTATTGCACAATTTATAAATATATACAATAAGAACTTTTATGGTAAGAATTGAGAATGCCAAGGGCCCACGAGTACATCCTGGATAAACAATCATCCCGCTTTTTTATTACTTGACTAAGACTTTGCTTGGCAATCTCTTTTGCATGAAAATAAATGACACTAATGAGTATACAATGAAAACTTATAAGCATCTTTGTTACTATATTTCTAATATGGAAATCCAATTGGGGTATTAAATTTCTTGTTTGTGCTCAGAACTTACCTTCAATGGAAGAGTACTTGATATTTTCACAAAAGATGTTCATGACACAGCGCCTGGCTTTTTTTTGGGGAAAAACAATATGGAAGGAATTGTTGTACTTTCCTTATGTAGCATCATAAAATTAATGAGACCTAGTTTTTCTCAAAATTCCTAAAGCCCATATAAACCCAACCATTGAAAATCATTTCTCTCACCCTAACCTATCAAAAACATAACAAAATTGCATCCTGAAGATTGAAGGATGAAAGGTGTACAACAAAACCTTTTTGGAACATGTGATGGCGATGATTGGTGGTCCGTGGGTCTGGAAGGTGTACTTCTACAAGGAGTTCTACATCGAAGGCTGAAAATAGGAGGTTGTTCCTGGTGTATCATGAAGTATGGGTTCCATATCCAAATAACAAAATGTTTTAAATATATTTTATACAATAAAAGTATGTGTTCTTTGATTCCAACCTCTCTCACAGAATTGGGTATCTTTAGGAAATGAATTTATTAATGAACTGAACTTATATTGTGATTCTAAATCTTAAATTGTTTCACTCTTATGAGTATAAAGGATACTCCCATTTGCAGTGTTATAGCTTGCTTCTTCTAGTGCACTATATATTAGTTGTAGGACTCTTAGTATCCATTTGGATACCGATTATCATGCGTCTACGTCTGCATTTTGTCTTTTTTTTTTTTTTTTTTTTTTTTTGGAAGCACATTTTGTGGTTGTAGTATTTTTTCAGTGGGTCCTATGCACTGTTCACGGGACTCACAAACCTCTTTTTTCAACAAAACTTTCATTAAAAATAGGTCACACGGCACTATTCACACATTTAAAAATTATTTTGTTACAGTATTTTCAGTTTTCAATTTTAAGCAAAATAAGCGGTATCCAAACACACCCTTAGCCTTTATCTTTTTTGTAGAGGCTTTTTTTGCAACATAAAAGGAGATTGTAAAATTGGTTAAGAAACTCCATTATTTTCTTAAGTATATTTTAACAAATTTTCCCTCCTCTCATACTGATTCATTATAAGATGGGATAATTACAGTAAACTCACCTGAGGTTTGGCCCATTTGTGCTTTGCCTACCCGTGGTTTAAAACTTTACACTTTACCCACCTGTACTTCAATCTGTTACCCTCCCCCCCTCCTCGGTTACCCACCTTACCCTCAAACGTTAGAAAAACACATTTTTATTCTAAATTAAAACATAACATGGATTGAAGTACACGAACTCACTCTCTTTTCCTCACAAGCCCTAGAAACGTGAAAATCCCTGTAGATTCCCCATTTTGCATCTGATATTGACATAGTGTTGTAAGTGTAAACCTAGACGAGCAACGGGTTGTTCGAGGGACTAAAATCCTAGTAATTAAGAAATCAGTCACTGTCTGGGTTTTTACTTTGGGCTTGTGGTTGTTTTATTGTTTTTTGAGTAATCAATCAATGGTCAATGTTACATGTAATGGAATGAGAATATTGGTTGTATTTGTTGATGTTTATGAAAAATGTGACCACCTGTTCTTTGGATTTGTGTTTGTTTATGGGCATTTTGTCTATCGTGGTCATTGTGTCTCACAGTGGACCCAAATTTCTATTGGGTTTAAATTTTAGTGTTTGCATGTGCTATTTAGTACAACATAATCAAAAGCAAAGCAGAAAATGTGGTCCCTCTGTGTGTGTTGCATCTCAAAAGTAAAACAGAAACATATAAGTGTTTACTCTTTTGTTGTTTACAATTCTTTAATTGTTAATTGTATATGTGTCAAATGGTAATTTGTTACTGCAGATGGATGATGAGGAAGTGAAATTGGAGGTACATTATAGGGGTGTTTTTCTGTGGAATCCTAATTTAGACTACTTTAGTGGGAAAGTTGAAATAGTATATAGGGATCCTGATAGGCCTAGTTATTTTGAAATAAAAGGTATATGTGAGGAATTAGGGATTGATGAACCGTGTAGGGTTCATTATTTAGGTCCTGAGGGCAACTTGGAGCAAAACTTGAGGCTCATACAAGATGATCAAAATATGGTGCCCATGTGCAAGCCTAATGAGGGAAGGCCAAGAGACACCATCATGCTGTATATGGAGAGTGGTAATGCTCCACTTGCAGTTGAAGTTCCTGATGGTGGAGGGGTTGGTGTAGGAGCTGGTGCAGGGGCTGCTGTAGGGGGTGGTACAAGAACTGCTACAGGGGATGATGGTCTGGAGGAAGAGTTTGATTGGTTGAATGAAGGTCTGGAAGGAGAAGACTTTGCTGATGACATTTTTGGTGAGTCTTCTCCACCTCACACAGTGCCATATGAGCCTAACACTATTCCAACCACTGATACACCTCATCCAAACACTAATACACCTCAGCCAAACACAGATGCACCTGGCCCAAGCAATGTTCCTCCTCCAAACATAGATGAAGAATAGGCTAAACCAGCTTTAGAGGATGATATTGCAAGTGTGAATGGTTCTGATGATGAGCAGGGGCTTGACAATTTGGAGTTCAATGAGAGGACTAATATGGAAAATGTTAGGTTGGCAAAAGGGATGAAGTTCCCAAACTCCCAGGTGTTTAGGAAGGCTTTAAGGGAGTATATAATTCAACATCACATTGATGTCAAGTGGAAGTTAAATGAGAAGAAGATTTTTGTACATTTTAAGAACAATTGTGGATGGAGGTGTTATGCCTCAATGGTGACTGGAGAGTGCACATTTGAGATCAAGACACTTTATCATGAGTGTACCTGCCCTTTAACGTTTAAAAATAGGCAAGTTACATCAGCCTATATGGCAAAGAGGTATTTGGAGGATTTTGGTAAGAATCCTAATTGGGAGGTCTCAAGTGTTAAGCACCAAGTGATGTAGAAGATTTCAGTTGATTTAAGTATTAATCAGGTGTATAGATCAAGGAAGGCAACTGGGAATGAAGAGGCTTAGTATGGCCTACTTAAAGATTATGCAGAAATGATATTAAGGACAGATGTAAGAAGTAGGGTATTATCATCATGACAGGCAGAAGGTATTATCATCTTGAATTCATTACATGCTTACTTGCTGACATTGAATGCTTACTTGCTTACTTGCTTACTTTATTGCAGGACCTTCTACCTGCAATGGAGACTCTATTTCCAATTTTGGAGTACAGGTATTGTGTGAAACACATATACAACAACTTCAAGGTTAACCACAAGGACATGGAGTTGAAGAGTGTACTATAGAGGGTGTGCTGGCACAACATCAGCCAAGGAATTTGAGAGAGGGATGGACCATCTTAAGAGTTTGGATGAAAAAGTTTGGAAGTACCTGGCTAATATAGAGCCTGCACAGTGGACCAGATCCCACTTTTTTTCAAAGCTTTGACAGATTGTATGGTAAACAATCTGAGTGAGAGTTTTAACTCTATGATTGTGAAGGCTAGAGACAAGCTCATCTCATCAATGTTGGAGTGGATCAGAGTTAGGCTGTATATAAAGAAGATTGGCATAGAAAAGTATTGTGGCAAATTGTGTCCAAGCATACAAAAAAAAGTTGGAGTAGTTAAAATTAAAGTGTAAGGGCTTCCATGCAATGCCATTTGGGAGGTTTGTGTATGAGGTTGACAATGAGAGGGAAAGGCATGTGGTGGACTTGGTAAGGAGGACATACAGTTGTAGAGCATAGGACTTGACAGGAATCCCTTACGAGCATGGAGTTGTAGCCATTTTTGTGAATCGTAAGAAACCAAAAGAGTATACCCATCCATGCTACTACAAGGATGCTTATGTGGAGACATACAAGACACCCATATCTCCCATGCCTGGTCAGTCTGAGTGGATGTCAAGTGGCCAACCTAAGCCTGTTGCACATATTGTCTATAAGCTACCAGTCAGGCCACCCATGAAGAGGAAGAGAGATGCTGATAAGCCGAATCCTTATAAGGTGTCTAGAGCAAACAGGCTAGTGAGGTGTGGAAGGTGTCAAATGGAAGGGCACAATGCAAGGGGATGCAAGGCCAATGTCACTGGTAAGACACCATAGAAGAGGAGGCAGAGATTGTAGGAAAGTGGAAGGCCTTCTACACACAGACAAGGATCTCAGGCCCCATCTTCATCACAGGCCCCATCTTCATCATAGATCCAATCCTCAACTCATCCCCTACTAACACATCAGCCTTACACTATGGTCTCATCCTCATCCAACCCAGCAGCAGGGTCATAGCCACAAGCTCCAACTCCACAACCACAAGCTCCATGGTCACAGCCACTAGCTCTATGGCCACAGAACTTAAGTCAGTGGTACTCTTTAGACTTCAGGTACACAGTTAGAGGAACTCATTGGTTCTCTTCAAGCCAGCCAGCACCACACACCCCTGCAGAAACATAGGACAGTAGAGCACCATCATCACAGGTACTGTAGTATTAGGTTTGATTTTTTATTCATAAAATTGTGATACTGGTAGCTAACATGTGAATTCTTGTACCTTTAGCCTACAAGACCACATGCTACCAGAGGAGCTGCTTTGAGAGGAAGGAAAAGGTGATGTAGCTAGGGCTCAGAAATGTAGAACAAGAGGTGGAAAGGCCAGTTGTGGTGGGAGAGGCAGGGGCAGGGGCAGTAAATGAAGACTAAGTCAAGAAACTTTTGTTGTTATGTATTAGGGTTATGTAGTATTAGGGTTATGTAGTATTAGGGTTTTATGTAGTTTGTAGACAATGGCAGGGCAGACAATAGCAAGACACTTTTTTATATAGCTATTCAAACACTTTTTGTATTTTTGTAAGTTTTGTAAACATTGGGCAACTACAACTGTTTTGGTTGTTGTACCTTATATTTACTAATGGTTGATGAAAGACTATTTAATGCCACCTTAAAATATGTATACAATTTCTCAACTTAATGACAGGTGTTCAGAATTATTATTCTGATTATTACAGTTTGTTATATGAGTTATTATTATATGAGTTTGTTTATGTGTGCAGGGTGTATGTGTTGAATAACAGGTGTATGTGTGCATTTGTTGTCTTTTCTTACAAGCTGGCAGATTGTCATGCACTTTAAATTTACTTTCAACACAATTGTCTTCACACAATGCACTTTATGCACAAACCAACACAGCTCACAACATCCAATAAAACTCCAACACCAATAGCTCACAGCTCACAGCTCACAAGTAGCCAATTCACTTTAAACAAAAATACCAACAGCATCTAACATAAATAACACTTTGTCTTAAAAAGGCTTATATTATTAAGTGGTTTCAAGCCAACAGCATCTACCACCTTACATAGTTCTCATTCTCAAAAAAAAAAATCCATAGTTCTATTACAATACAATTGAGGACCACCTTATATTACAACCCATCAGGCAGACTCAATCTCATCATTCCAACATTCTCACTTGAGTCAAAACATGAAAACAACATAACCAAAATAAAATAAAATAAAAACCATGACAGAATTAGTGCAATTCTACACTTTCTTTCTTCCTCTAAAGCTCTCACTGCTATCTCCTTGACTTGAACAGAGGAAGCTCGAAACTTTCTTTCCCTCTTAGTGGCTTTTGCTACCCTGTCTTGAGCAATTTCTGCCATTTGGGTAGCTTCTACGGCTACCTGGGTAGCTTCTCTTTCCCTTTCATGTGCAAGTTGCAGCTCACTCCGCAATAAATCCAGCTTTTGTTGTACCAAAGAGGTAGCTTCATTACCACGCATACAAGTGGGATTATCAATCCATTGAAAGAAAGGGCATTTGGGACCAACCTGTTCATAAATTGAATTGAACACATCACATTCCAATCTCATGTGAATCAACTAAATTAAGTAAAAAGTATACTTACCTTATATTGGCTACAACCCAGAAACCTTCTCCCAGAATTACCCACCGTTAGACTTATTCTCAGCACATAAGTCTCATATGTACACATATACACACTTGAACCTGAGTAATTTTCACTCGAAGAAGACATTGATTATCAACTTCCTGCGAATCAAAACTACCATCAAAACTTGAAACCCCAACTCAGAACCATAAAGCAGAAATGTCGTACTTGGTTATGGTCTATCTTCGAATATTCAATGCCTCAAGACAACCCAAAGTCAGAACCTCACCCTCACACGAAAGCGCGATCAGAAAAATCAAAACCCCAGCTCAGTACAAGGGATTTTCGCATTTCTAGGGCTCGTGAGGAAAAGAAAGTGAGTTCATATTGTTTGATCTGTATTATGTTCTAATTTAGAATAAAATGTGTTTTTCTAACGTCTGAGGGTGAGATGAGTAATGGGAGGATAACGGATTGAAGTACAAGTGGGCAAAGTATAAAGTTTTAAACCACGATTAGGCAAAGCGCAAACGGGTCAAACCTCAGGTGGGCTTACTATAATTATCCCTTATAAGATACAAATTTTCCAATATACTCAAAGCTTATAGCTTAAATTTAAACATTTTAGTGAATGTAATAACTAAGAAAATTTACATAATGGGCTTGTTAGAATACAAGGCCAGACTTTAACAGGGCTCATGCAATTGATACGTGAACTTTAACAGTTTTTCGTATCATAAGGGAATGGGTTTTGCAAATTAAATGTGCGTAAGTTTTTCACACATGCGTGATTAATTTGTGTGATCTGAACCATTTAATCAAATTTTATACACACACATATAATTAGAAACCAATGAAGAAGATCGCCAAATCGTTTTATTTGACCATAGATTATACATAGACAAAATATTAGCACTGTCCGTGAACCAACATTTGCAGCTATCACTAGAAAGTTGACAAATAATTTTCTACAGGGTTTGAATATTATCCCTTCTAGATTTAATTGCCTATCACTTTGTTATCAAATATTTGAATCTTAAAAAGTGAAAGGCATACTTTTTCTTTTTCTTTTTTGACAAATAAAGCATACTTTTTTCAATTGGTCAATGATGTCAACTGCCTCACTATGGGCAAAATCCCTTGGCCACTAGATTTGGGTAAATTGAAGTAATTAGGGTCACCGTCAAATTACAATTATTGGGTAATACTTTGTTATTATTATAACACTAGTCGCAAACGGACACAATGCGCAGGTATATATAAATATTATTTAATGGAGTGTAATATATAAAAAGTAACAATTACTTTGATTATCCAAAAAATAAAAAATACTTCAAGTATTATCTTTTTTTAAAAAAAAATAAATTAACAAATATATCATACTATTATTTTTTTTATGTTTGATTAATATTTTTTTAAGGTGAGCCATATTCTTCTAACTTTTATTGTAGTGTGTTATATTTGCCTAATATACGACTAAAATTTATAAGTTTCAAAATTATTATTCAATTTTCTCATCTCTTAAGGAATAAGGAGATTATCAAAATAATAAAAACTCATCACAAAATTACAATGTTATCTTAACCAAAATTAAAATAAAACTAAAGGAATAAATGATTGACTTTATAATAATTTATTACTCAAACAATTTGTAGGCATATTTAAATTCATAGCCATGTGGATTGTGTTTTGATATAAACTCAAATTCCTTTTTTTTTTTTTTTTTTTTTTGAAAAAAAAAACCTAATTACTAACCCAAACAAAAATTCAACCAAAGCTATAAAAGGGAGAGAGAATACTTTGTGATGAAAAATTAAAAAAACACAATACCAAAACACATATTTATTAAAAAAAAAAAAAAAAAAACCATCAAACTTAATCAGAGTTATAAGAAAGAATAAAATTCACCAAAAGAATGTAGAGAGAGAGAGAGAGTACTCGGTTTTTTTGTAAGAAAAATATGGATTGGATGAAAGAAATGATATTGAATTTATACAAAATAAAAAGGGGAGAAAAAAAAAAGTCAAATATAAGAAAGTGAAAAATGATGAAAGAAGTGTAACGGTAAAGTAGAAGTAGTGGGAGATAAAGAGACAAAAGAGGGAGGGGAAAAGTTGGAGGAAACATAACAATAAATACAGACTAATATAGTGAAGAATAGTTTTTTTTTTTTTTTAAATAAAAAAATAGAGATAATAAAAGTTTAAAAAGAAGAAAGAAGAGGTAGAAAATAAGTGAATGATGTGGCCACTAATGTGGCTCAACAGGAAGATAACAATAATAAATACTACGCTTCAGCTTTTATATATATATATATATATATATGGATTACTTTTTTGCTAAACTCATCCCTGACTTACGTGAAAATCCATAGCATATATGTTTTTCAACAAGCACTCTGATTATCTATATGACTTGTTGAGATATTTGTATCTAAAAATGTTTATGTATCTATGCATATGAATAGAATGTAGAAACCTCATTTTATATACCAAAGCAACCTTAGCCAAAAGTTTCGTGCAGAATATTAAACATAATCGATTTTATTTATTTGAATCATTGATTACAACTTATCAAAGAATGACAACTATTACACAATCCCTTTTTTTTTCTTTTTCTTTTTTTGTGGCAACAACCAACTTATTTTTATACCACGAGGAACTCAAATGCAAATGTACAATTGAAAACAATTGAACAAATTGAAGGCATGTATGTAATAATTTCCTTGAAAAAATTAAAGGCTAGCTGTGTAAGGCACATTGGTAGCCGGCAACCAAGAACCGCCGGAGATAAAGTTTGCGACAGTGTATTGTGAAGCCACAGATGCACTAGTAATGACATGGTAGCCAGGCCAATTGACCCTCTTAGCAGTTGATGATCCCGGCCCTGTGTTGGCATACTCCGCATAATACAAGGTCTTAAGGGCAAAATTTCCACTCCATTCCATCCATCCAGCTGGAGCAATCAAGCTATCTAAGTATGTTTTCATAAAAACCGTGCGTGAGTACTCCTTCCATGGCCTCCCTAAGTATGTTGTAACTGAGCTTTGGGACGCCTTTAAATCCGAAGCAGCCCTGACTGTACAATCATGAATAGAAATCCCAGTGTTTTGATTAGGGTCAGTCCTACCTTGTGCAGTAAGAGTATTGGTCTTGTTAGGAGGGTAACGTGCATAAATGTTACAATTTTGGAGAACAACTGCGGCATTTCCAAATATAAAATCGACCGTGCCATATATGTCACATTCCCTATAGAATTGCCTTTGGGAATGGACATAGAGGGTGTCTTGGTACCCTTCCAAGCTGCACCTGTAAAATACCGAGAGATCGGACCCAGAACGAAGGGCCACGGCTTGTTGATTTACTGCACCGGCAGTGTTCCTTATAGTGATGTCGCGAGCAATGAATCCATCTCCCACAACAGCTGAAAATTCAAGAAAACAAAAGCTTAATTGTCATGTCAAAAATATTTTACTCAAATTTTAGATTCACATTCATTATTTTAGTAAAATTATGACTGTATAAGGTGTAAGACATAATACTTCGGGGTACTGAATCAGATGTGGCAAGTTAGGACCACAAGTAATTAAATACGACAATAATTATTAGCATAAAAACATTATTATATATACACAAGCAATGCCTTGTTGGCCACCTTTGATTGAAACTTAATTAAGCAAAAAAAACCTATCCAAAAAAAATAAATAAAAACCTTATGTTATAAACAATTCAGATCGTGAATTTTCCTCCTAGTGGGCCATGCCCTACGACTTGTACGAATTTTAATGGGTTCTTGTCCACATTTTTTAGATGCAAAGGGTTTGGTCGTTGGTAGTTGGTACCATAGCGTACAGACAGGCTCAAACTAGGTACTTTAATCTTGTCATTTTCTATTTGACATATATACAAAGATAGATATGTCTTATATAATGTAAAATTTCAATTTCATGGTAGTGAGTAAAATTCTTGAGCATGAAGGCAGGTGGATTCCCTTCTTGATCAAATAGGGTAGGTGGAGTTGCGTAACATCACATAGTATTAGAATAATTTGTAAATCGATGAATCTCATGTCTATGGTAACTTAATTAAGAAAGAGAGAGAGAGAGAGAGAGAGAGAATATTACGCCATTAATCTAGAATTTCTGGACCATGGTCCTTTTCGGCCTATTCCTTGAAAAAACTTCCATTGAAAAAGATAGAACCCAATTTGACAAAAAGAACTTTCACACAAAATTTTGTCAAATTTGATGCTATAATATTTTGCTATAGTCATCGTACTTAATTTTGAAAAAAAAAAGGCCAAAACATAATTGACAACCAAGATACCTTGAAAAGAAAGTATCTCATATATTCAATATATGTATTAATTGTTCAAACTTCAATTTGAAAATAAAAAAATAAAAAAAGGCAACTTCTTCCACAAAATCTTGTCAAATTTGATGACTTAGTAATCCTACATAATTTCAAAAAAATAAATAAATAAAATAAATAAATAAATAAAAACCATATCATTGATACCTAAAGTCTCTTGAAAAATAAGAAAGTATCTATCCAATATATGTATTGGATGTGAGCCTTACACACTCATGAGAACCCCATGTTATGGGACATCCAATACATACGTTGGATCCAAGCAATAATTTTTCTTTCCTTTGAACCTAAACCTACATTTGTAAACCTGGAGAGATTAAAAAAAAAAATTAAAAACAAAACCAAAACCAAGCCTTGGTCTGGTATATGAATAGCGTGCATTATGAAATATGACTCCTTTTAAATTCAGAGTTTGATAAGTAATCTCACTAAAATTTCTAAATTACGTATAACTCAGCTAACTTAGAGCATCTCCAACGGTTTGGGCATCCAGCTCTAGTAGCTAAAATTTGGAGAATGAGGTGCACTGTAGATACTCCAATAGCTTCGGCAAACATAATTTTTTTTTTTTGGCTAATGAACAGTAGCCCATCAAGTCTGATGGGCTACTGTTCATTCTTCAAATACATTTTTTCTATTATAATAATGATGTGTTGTATAAAAAAATGTTGGAAGATGTGTAGTTGTTAAAAAAAAATAAATAATGAATGAAAAAATAATATTTAAATGAAATAGAGAATAAGATAGAGAATTTGTTGGAAGTGTATTTGAAAAAGTAGGTAGGTAAAAACTAAATATCACTGTTTATTCTCCAAACAGTAAAAAAATTTGGAGAAGCTGTTGAAGATGCTCTTACATATCTAAAAATTCAATTGAGGTCAATTTATGCAGGGAGGTGCTTCTTTTTTTCTTTTTTCATTTTTCCGAACTGGTCAGATATTTCTTGGTATTTTTGCATAGTTGCATTACTTGGTCCAAACCTTACAAACCTCTAAACTTCCACTTCTTATTAATCTCTTTTATCTCATATCTAAGCGTAACTTTTCTTAGTCCAAGCCATGATTTTATCCACTAGACATATAAATATATTTTTTATATTTTACAGGGAAACAATTAATAGCAATTTCTTAGCACAAAAATTTAGCATATATTATTATAAGTCAATTGAATTTACTTACCAATAGTGGCTGAATTGAAGGTTGTAGAACCTCCACCAACACTTTTGCTCCCAGTGACTATGGTTTTTCCTATACCATCTCCCACCAACATAATATTCTTCAACTTTATCTCAACGTTTTCTTTGTAAGTCCCAGCCTTCACATATATCACAAACCTCCCACTTCCTGACTGTGACGACGCTGCACTTATCGCCTCGTTTATCGTCTTATAATTCCCTGAACCATCTTGTGCCACCACAATATTGGCCTTAGGAGCTGAAGAAGACTGCAAGAGTTTCCGGTCACCGGGCTTAATCCAAGTTGGGAAACCATGTTTATAACTCGGTACAGTGTATGGAACTTTGTTAAGAGCTAAAGCGTTGCTAATTAGCTTAGAAACATTGTTTGACATCAAGGGCAAGAGATTGTCTGGGACCCCTAGTTCAATAAACCCGGCCCGACACGTCTCAAGGTTGGTTAGAGCCGTGCTGAGCCATGTTTGAGCTTCGGTTTGGCTGCACTTGACATTAGGGTCGATGGTTTTGTTAAGCCTAAGGTGGGTGTACTCATAAAGCTCAAGGCAGTCAGCCCATGCAGCCTTTTCACGAGCATTTTTGCACTTGGGCCCTAGTGAAAATATGTTACTTTGAGCTTTTAGGGCACGTTCTAGTGCAAGTTGCTTTGAGATTGTGAAAAAATCGGACTTTTGCTTGATGGGGTTGTGGTAATTAGGCTTATGGCTTAAAAAATGCTCACATGGCTCAGGGTTTGGGGTTTGGCTACACCATTTTTTAATATCTGCTTGGGAGTAACCAAGAATGGTTGGAGACAGAAAAAGAGGCACAAATAGAAGTGTAACCAATGCTCGAAGTGCCATGTTTTGGCCTTTTCGATGGGCTATAAGAAATGTTTGACAGACAAGGGACAATATTAGATGTGAATGATTGGGTGTTTGGGATTTGTATGGGACTTCATATCTCCAAACTCATACTTATATAGAAGAAGAAAACGATAAGAGTCGTAACGACGTGGGAAACAACATTTTTTCTAATCCTTATTTCTTTTCTAGTTTTTATAATAATTAATGACTTTTATTTTTTCAAAATTAGAATGAATGATATTATAAAATAATAACATAATATTAGAGTGGCTAACAATATTTTTATAAAATATTATAATACCGTTAGTATTACAATAATTTGTAGTTTGGTTTGGGGTAGTTTTTGAAAAAACTAACTAATATTGACTAAATTTTGTATGTTGACCTTAGATAATGAAGGACATGCTTGGAGGCTAGAAACGCGTATGCATGCAATAACTATTGTATGAATGAAATATTTAGCGTCGGAATCTGAATGTATGGAGTTCTAATCACATAGCTAATTGGGACAGCCTACCTACGTTGAAGAATTTTTGAATGAGAATGTTTTATGGTCAACTTGCATATATGGCTGGACTACAGGGTGATATGAATGATCAAAATTAAAAAGATATATTATCAGATGCGATTATTCTTTCTTTTCTTGATAAGTACTATCTGATGTGATTGTCTTTTTTATTGAATAGACTAATCAATGGTTTGGCTCTCCTCTCTCTTTTCCTAGCAATATTCTCTTATCACGGATTCACAATGGCTTTTTGTGACGGTTCCATTTTGGTGTACACCATGTTTGATTTGAAATCTTTTATTGACAATATAACAGACTTTATTAATTGAATTAATAGAAACTTTAGTAATAAACTTTTCAAACTAAAGTTTTTTCACCCCTAACTTTCCCCAATCTTAAAAAAAAATGTTAAATAGGATTAACAATGGCATAAATTTGAACTTATAAGACCAAAATTACAATTATCAGTGGCATAAATTCAAACTTAAGTTTGAAATTAAGGGTGTAATTTGTATTTTTGTGTTTTAAAAAAATTAATATGTTTTTAGTATTAAATTTTTATTTTTTAATGGTAAACAGGAGTTATGGACAAAAGAACTAATAGTAACAAAAAATGCGAACTTACCAGATCAAAAAGACTATTAATATTTTTGCCTAAATTTAATGGGTGTAATTGACTATATTTAATTGGTGCAATTTATATTTTTTCCTAATTGTTGTATAAAAATTTGTATCTATAGTATACCGGGGGATTTTAGCATTTTGCCCTTATTGTTTAAAAATTTTAGCAATATGTCCCTGTTTTGAAACTATTTAAGTATATGCCCCTGTTTTGAAACTTTATTTTAGTAAAATGAGTTTCAATTGGTTTAAAATCAAGTTATGTCCGATCAAACTTAAATAAAAAAATTATAAAAAAAAATTGCATGGAACACAAGTTCATGGAACTCGAGTTCCACACCTATAGCTACGTTTTGATTGTCCTATAATACTGGTGTTTTAATTGGAACTCGAGCTCCCTGAACTCGAGTTCCATGCAAATCTTTTTCTTTTTCTTTTTCTTTTTTTTAAGTTTGATCAAGCCAAACCTATAGCTACACTTTTATTGTCCTATAGTGGCATTTTAAATAGAACTTGAGCTCCATAAACTTGAGTTCCATGCAATTTTTTTTTTTTTTTTAGTTTGATCATCCCAAACCTATAGCTGCGTTTAGGGAGTGCTATAGTGGCATTTTAAATGGAACTTGAGCTTAATGAACTCGAGTTCCATGCAAGTTTTTTTTTTTTTTTTTTTTTTTTTTTTTTTTTTTTTTTTTTTTTTTTTTTTTAAGTTTGATCGGGCCATACTCGATTTTCTACAAATCGAGTTTTTCATTGAAACTCGATTTTGAGAAAATCAAGTTTCAAAACAAGGACATGGACCTAAATAGTTTCAAAACATGGACATATTGCTAAATTTTTAAAAAATAAGGGCAAAATGCTAGAATCCCCTGGTATACCTATGATAACTTTCACTTGGGTAGGAAAATTTACAAGTAGAAGATTAACAGTGCTTTCATATATAACAAATTTTTTTGTCAAACTAGAAAGAGTTTCATTTTTAAATAATATAAACCACATGGTCTAATGATGAATCCAAAAAGGCAGAGCTACTCATTATTGTGTATTATTTCAATCAATAAAACACTCGTTGTATTAAGGTACATTATTGTTAGGGTCATATTTTTCATGTGTTGGTATATCTTTTGACAAAACTCATTTTACTTGTATTTGGGTAGTTCTAATTAAGTGGTTTTTAGAAAATCATGAAATATGTTTTACAGACTAGATAAGTGGCATTATTAAAGACATGAAGACTACACCAAAAAACAGGTGAAGAAAAGCTATAAAAAAAAAATTTTAATTTAAAAAAAAAAAAAAAAAAAAAAAAAAAGGTATACCTCGACACTAGTCTCAATAATAGCTCGATACTAGCTTCTATCAAGAATAAATGAAGAATCTTGATACCTCTCGATCTATCAAGTTTCGTAGATTCAATTTTCTTTGATCTGTTCTTCAACCCATGAAATTTCTAGGGTTTCGTTCACTAAACTTTTAGGGGATATAAAAGCTTTATTTTAAAGTCATCACAAGATATAGAGACTCAATTAAAGAATCCATACACTTATTGTGAAGCTACTACATTCTTATGCACTATAGGGTTTGCAACCAAGTGCTTCCTTCTTTACAAGTGTATTGAAGAACTTTAAATCCAACAAGAAGTTTCAAGTTGCTGGGAGTTAGTCAAGTGCTAGGATCTGTTCAAAGAGAAGAAGTCTTTACAAAATCAAGACCAATTGGGAATCGGCGTAAGAATTCAACTATCGGTTACTACTTTGGGATAAACTAGGTTTGGAGTAAGATTTTTTGTACTTGTAATCTCTTGATTTTGATTAGTGATTCTTGGGAGTGGTGACTTAAAAATCACCCAATGGGGCTTTTACTTTGTGAGAGGTTTTTCCTATTAGTTAATAAAACACTATGTCAATTTATTTTCCGCTGCACTCTAGATTATTTGGTGATTTGTTTATGCCTCCACGATTTTCATTTAATTTGACATAATTACTCAACTTGAGTATTTTTTTTTTTTTTTTTTAGAGATAATTACAATATGCTGCTAACCCCGCAACTCGAACCCTTACCCCCCCCCCAATCCCCCGAGCACTTTGTGCACAGGGAGGTGTCAATTTAGTAACAAGGCTTTTGGCGTCAACTTAAGTAATTTAATTAATTAACTAGAATCAATCTATAACCCAACCATTATAAAATTACTAACATATGATGAAAGCTAGACTCATGAAAGTGACAAATTAAGATTTTTGAGAGTTCTTAAGATAAGTTCACACTAAAAATTTTAAAATCCTATCAACCTATTATGAACTAAGTGGATTGAATTTTGTTAAGTTAATAATGTTTAAATAAATATTGACTAATACTTTTTTGGTATATGTTTAAATTATATTGATGAATGTACTATTTTCATTTTATTTATTATTTTTATCTTAATGGTAAGTATTCTCACAGTTTTCTTTTCTCACACATTCATACACATAACATTAACTTGTGATTGTCAGTTTAGTTAATCAAAAGTACACCAAATAAGTACTATACAATCATATCAGCTTCACGATGAAATTTACCATTCTAAAACTGACAATTACCAAAAGTACCTACACAAGTTATAGCATCAATTAATTACTTATTTATTTATTTATTATTATTTTTGAGATGATTAGAAATACATAATTAATTTTAACTGCATAAAATTTGGCAACAAATCATAATTAATTTGTTTTGTCTATTTTTTGTTGTTGATAGAATTATTATTTGTCTACTTGAACATTAATATTGCTAGTGGGCAATCGGCTTGGTTGAACTTAACGAACTCTTTGAGTGTGTGTGAGTATATATATATATATATATATATTGTATATATTTTTGTTATAATAGCTAATTTAATTGACAAATCAGACATTACATGGCACGATTAGATTAAAAACACTAGAAGCCAGCAATTATTCGTGTCTATCTGATTATATATGTCTGGTCTGGACTTTAATGGCCACAAGTACGTCTTTTTTACCCCTTTTTATACCAAAAATAAGCTTTAGTCAAAGAACATGGCTGATTGTCACTATCTAATGATGTCATGCTAAAAAAATTGTCACTATCTAATTGTACAATTTGTGTACGCAAATAACATGAAAATTAGAATTAAAAAGGCAAAAGTATTTTCTAGTATGTTGTGAAATTTAGATGCTCATTATAGCTACTTGAGCTCTTGCACAAAACATTAACCCTGTTACGATTTATTGATCACGCTTTGATGATGATGATGATGATAATCATAATAACAATGCTCATATGGGTAATCCTAGTGACAGGATTGTCTTTTAAACAATTTTGACTTATAATAAATTAACTTGTAATTCATGCATGCATACACATGAATGTATTAAAAGATTACACAAAAGGCTTATAAATATTATACTAAATCACTGTTGTCAATTTGAAAGAGTAGTTTCAAGTTGTGCCTAAAGAAAATAAGAAATTTGTATGGTTGAAATTTTGAAATCGTTGATTCATTGTATTTCTTTGTCAAAATTTGCAAAGCCGTCCATAGTAAATTGCTCCATTTTAGTGAAAGAGGTAGGTAGTTTATTGATCTAGTTATATAAACTTCGTTTTTACTTCTTAAAGTCACTTTTGTTTTTTTTTGGATATAACAACTTGTTAGTATTTATTTTTAAAAGAAGTCATTAAAATTTAGTCATTATAAAACATGTGGCAAAAGCACAGTTTGGTTTTTTTGAGCAACATAATTATAATAAATATTTTATTGTTTGTTAAGCAAGTTAATTATAATTAATTCTAATTGGCTGGAAGTAGTTTTCAATCGAAGATTAACTAAACACAAAATCAAAATATATTAATTTAATCATTCTATGCTTTTTAGTCACTCCAACTAACTGTTCGATGTTAATATTTGGTCATTCTATGTGGCTTTTGTGCATTCATTGCTTCTTTTGTTTGATCTCTTACGCTCAGCTATGTTGTCAAATACGCCTTAAGAAAAAGTTGCAAAACATTCATTGCTTATTTTTATACCAATAAATACAAACATTATTCTTCAGTCCCTTTCAAATCCAACAAACTACTAATACAACAATAAAGCAACAAATCGCTAACAATACCTTTGACCCAAAGATGGATCCTTGACGTGAAGAAAAGAGACACTATCATTAAAAGCAAGAGAGAGAAGGATAAGAGTTGCTTATTTGTATCATTATGAATATCATTCATAGCTAGTAACTCTTTTTGACTAGTATTCGAATCTAGAGATGGCTTTGGTTTTCATCATTCAAAACACGATAGCGGCTTTAGCCAAAACCCGTGGATGCGGTAGATCACCAATACTTAAATGGTTGACTTTTGTTTTGACTACAACATCTTATGAGGTTCAACGTTTGTGAATTGTAAACCTATTTTCTACAGCTTCAAAGTCATAACCACTTCCTATCCTTTTGAATTCTAACACTAGCTATCACGTAATTTTGCATAACAGTGGAGAGAATGAGTATTTTCCCACCTCCCAATCATCTCTTATTGCATTTAGAAATAACAATAAGTTTCATATATAATTGGAAAATAATTCAGTTGTAACAAATTTTTAATTTTAAAAATTACGGATGATTGAGAATTCAAACTCACTAAAATTAAAATTATTGATAGCCAAAATTTTATTTTGTTGTTGTTGGAATATGTTTAGAATTTTTTATATTATATTGCCTTGTAATTAAATACATATGGAAATAATTTACACCTCAATTTCATACTCTAAGAACGGTGAACATCCAACCATAAATTTTTTTTTCCCCAAAAAACTAAAATTGAAACTCTCTCTAATTTATTTGAAGAAAATTGTAAATAAAACCTTTAACAATTTTATTACTGTACATTGAAACAATATAGTATATATAAAAAAAAAAAAAAAAAAAAAAAATTCCCTAAAAAACTTAAATTGAAACTCTCTCTAATTTGTAAGAAAAAAATTGCAAATTAAACTTTTAACAATTTTATTACTGTACATTGAAACAATATTGTATATGAAAAAAATTTTCCCTAAAAAACTTAAATTGAAATTCTCCCTAATTTGTTAGAAAAAAATTGCAATTAAAACCTTGAATAATTTTATTAATGTACATTGAAACAATATAGTATATGAAATCATTAAGTAGGGTTTATAAAAAAAAAAAAATAGTATAGAATCATTAAGTGGGTTTGTGAAAAAGCCTCAATTGGAGACTACAAAATCATTACAGTGTTGTTTATACCATTTGTTAATGAATCTCTCCATTTGACAATATAGGCAAGGGAGGGGAGAAAAAAGCATTACTTGATTTTAAGTTTTGATATCAAGAGTTCATATCACACTCATATTCCGAAAATAGAGAAATAAAGAAACTTCACAGTCGAACTACCAAAAATACAATGGGTTAAAAACAACCTAAATGCTTCACTTTGTAGTGAAAAGAGTCTTTGACTGTTTTCAATTTCGTGCATATGGTGTATCTAATACGGTCAGCTAAACACATTTTGGGGCCTAAAGTGTTTTATCATATGAAGAGTTATTAGTTTCTTCCAATATCTTAACAATGGTACTCGCTAAACACTTTTATGCAAAGCCATCAATCTGATATTTGTGTGTTTTAGTTTTGACAACTTTGGCCTCAATTTAATAGGTTTCTTTGTATTAATACTACTATCATGTCAAAATCATGAAATAGCCATGTTATTGATATGTTTAATGTCTTTCATGCAAAATATGGTCACATTACTATGAAAATTTTAAAATATTAATACAAAAATATTTATAAATTTACAAAGTTTAAATGATTTTATTTCTCTTGAATACATAAGTTTCGCAAAGTAATACTTGAATTAAATAAAGATCTAGCAAATCATCAAAGTTTTTTTTTTTTTTTTAGATGAAAAAAAAATAAAGATCTAGCAAATCATGAAAGTTAAACAAACAAATATTTAAAACCCAAGAATGCATGATATGTATGACCATGTGAGAAAAATAATATGTTAATTGCTAATGGTGCATGATCCTATAAACTCAATTCAGTTAATTTTGATTTAAATTTCCATGTGAGAAAAATCCAACACTAAAATCCATTTTTATTAATTACCACCACACACCTTTAATGTGATAGTCACTCCACAAGTATAAATGCTTGTAGGGTATAAGGGGCAAGGGTCGGAGTTCAAGTCTCTAGGAAAGAGTTTCACACACATATACAATATTAAGCTAGAGTGTGATTTTTATCTTGTATTAAAAAACAAAAATTCATTTTTATTATTTTATGTAACTAGCCAATCCTTGATTTTTATTATTTTATGTAAAAGAACTCATTGTTTCATGTGAACATATTGTTATTTCCGATGAGAAAATTGAATGGATCTATCTTAAATGATGCATTTGTTACTTTTCGATTATTATATGTGAATAATTTATGATCATATGCTGAAACGTTATTGTTTTATGTAGAAAACACATTATTGCACATGAAAAGGTTATATGTGAAATGAAAGTAGTCATACATGGAAAATTATTAGGTATTTTCAGAGTATAATGATATAGCACTCTCTCTTCTCACATTTATAATAGGTCCTATCATGAATATAATTAATAGAATCAACTATAAATGTGAGAAAAGAGGAAGCATCACATTACCGTACTCTAGAAGTATCTAATAATTACTATTTTATATGGTGAATGGTCATACTTTAATAACTATACTAGCTAACATCATAAAACTCTAATCTTGCTATTGATAAAGAAAATCCAAGTTTCCTATGTTTCATTATCACATGTGAGAAACACTTATGAACTAATTACAAGACACACTTTATTATTATTATTTTTTTCTATATATTAACTACCTAATTTACATGATCATGCATCTCGTTGATCCGGTATTTTTTTCTGTCCCATAATTGCATGCAAAACTCCCAAATTGAGCCTAGAAAATCTCAAAACTTAGAGTATATATTTTCTTACCTTGAGGTCAAGGGAATCATAAGGACATATTGATTAAGTTAATTTGTCCTTGGTCAAATGTTGGATCAACCAATTTCTTGAATCAAGAGCCAAAATTAGCAAATTACCATCTTTAACCAAGCTTGATCGGATCTAAACAATGGTCAAACGAAACTCGAAAAATTCATAAGACCACCAAAATCCCTCTTATCTTACCTAAACACATCTTCTAAAACAATTTGACCAAATTTAATCAAGTTTGACTAAACCAAAATTTGACAAAGAATAACCAAAAGTATAATCGTTCAATCAATACAAATTTGAACTCATATGAAAGATAATTAAATAACCTTTAAAACCAACTGCCCAGGTTAGATTAGACTCAAAATGACCAAAACATCGCAAAAATATTGAAAATTGGCCAAACACTAAACCATTTTTAAGAGAAGTGTCATAAACCTTGATAATGATTAAATCTCAATTAAATCACAATCAAACAATGTCGGAATGGCGCAAATGTGATTTTATTGGAAAAAGCACAAATGAAATGTTATTGGAAAGGACTCCCGCGCGCGGTTGTCCAATAATCTAAAGTCTTCGGTTTGGTCGGTGGGTTCGATCAAATATGTGACTAGCCAACACACTACAGTTTAAATCTAAAATCAAGCAAATAAAAACCACGTAACACCAAATTACACCTCACAACCACACCACACAGCTCCAAACCACTTGTGCTACCATACCCAGATTAGAAGGGGGAATAAGAGAGAAAAGGCATTGAAATAGAGATGAGCCACCGCTTGCCACAACTGCCATGGGATTTGGTTGCTAGTGTTGTTGCTTTAGTGGCAGAGAGAGAGAGAGGTAAAAAAATGTTAAACAATTAAGCAGGCCATATTATTTTCAATACTTTCTATCAATGTTAATTGTGAAATGAGATGCTTATTACAACTAAGAAAGGATTGACTTATTAAAAAAAACCTAATTAAAGAGATAGTGACAAAGAGAACAAAAGAAAAAGAAAAGCAGCTACTTTTAAAAAAAATAAATAAATAAATTGGGTTAACAATAAGTCTTTAATTGATTCCATAGTGAAGAAAACTTCCACCTCTTGGAAAAGATATAAACTAATCTATAAAAGAGTGTTTAACATTGGTAGTTGAGTTCCCAGTTAGTATTGGCAGCATTTTCATAATGCATTACTTAATATAACCAATAATAATAAGGTGTTATATTTTGTAATTTCATCACTGTTTTATAGTTTGTCTCTGTACTCTTTTGGCAGTCGATATAGGTGTTAACAGCTTCGCCCGGAGCTGTGAACATAGGTTGTCCCATACGCCTTAAGAAAAAGTTGCAAAACATTCATGCCTATATTTATACCAATAAATACAAACGTAATTCTTCAGTCCATTTCAAATTCAAGAAAGTACAAACACAATTTTTTGGTTAAGTACTAATACAACAATAAAGCAACAAATTGCTAACATTACCTTTGACTCAAAGATGGATCCTTGACGTAACCAAAAGAGACACTACCATTAAAAGCAAAAAAGAGAGAAGGATAAGAGTTGCTTATTTGTATCAACATCATCATTATGAATATCATTCATAGCTAGTAGCTCTTTTTGAGTGGTATTTGAGGAAAATTATTGGTTAAGTACTAATACAACACAATTCTTCAGTCCCTTTCAAATTCAAGAAAGTACAAACACAATTTTTTGGTTAAGTACTAATACAACAATAAAGCAACAAATCGCTAACATTACCTTTGACTCAAAGATGGATCCTTGACATAACCAAAAGAGAGACTACCATTAAAAGCAAAAGAGAGAGAAGGATAAGAGTTGCTTATTTGTATCAACATCATCATTATGAATATCATTCATAGCTAGTAGCTCTTTTTGAGTGGTATTTGAGAAAAATTATTGAATACTCCGGGAATACCATAAGTACGTATTCCTCCCTCTCACATGAAATGTATATCCCACCATAAATTTAATTAGTAGGGCTTACAGTTATATGAGAGAGGAGAGTACGGATTTATGGTACTTCGAGAGTACTCAATAATTACCCGATATTCAAATCTAGAGACAGCTTTAGTTTTGATCATTCAAAACACGATTGTGGCTTTAGCCCAAACCCTTGGATGGGGTAGATCACCAATACTAAAATGGTTGACTTTTGTTTTGACAACAACATCTTATGAGTTTCCACGTTTGTGAATTGTAAACCTATTTTCTAGAGCTTCAAAGTCATAACAACTTCCTATCCTTTTGAATTCTAACACTAGCTATCACGTAATTTTGCATAACAGTGGAGAGAATGAGTATTTTCTCCCACCTCCCAATCATCTCTTATTGCACTTAGAAATAACAATAAGTTTCATAATTGGCAAATAATTCAGTTGTAACAAATTTCTAATTTTGAAAATTCAAGCTCACAAAAATTAAAATTATTAAGAGCCAACATTTTGTCGTTGTTGGAATACGTTTAGAATTTTTTTTGTATTATGTTGGCTTGTAATTTTTTTTGTATACACATGAATAAATTTAGAAATGAGTACAATTAAATACATATGGAAACGTTTGGACCTCAATTTGATACTCTAAAACCTGTAACCATCGAATAAGGATGGATCCAGAATTTCAAGCTAAGGGGCAGAGTATAAGCAAAAAAATAAATAAATAATTTTTTAAAAAAAAACTCTAAATAGACATCCATATAGTATTAACAAATTATCAAATAGGACAAATACATAAAATTGTTGTTTCTTAATATACATTAGATGCAATCATCTACCAACAATAACAATAACCAAAAAAAAAAAAAAAAACACACAAAATAATATTGTTTCTTTAAAACATTTGCATAAAACAATGCAAAATAGGAAATATACTTTTAGACATTCAACCTCCAAAATCACTCACATCAGTCAAAATAAAAAAAAGTATTAATTTACAAAATTGCTACAGTAATTATGTAATTTTACACTGACATTACTCACTTTGCATATAGTTTTTTATTTATTTTTCTTTACGTATCCCAAAATTAAAGGAAGACAGTAGATAATGATTATTGTGTATGAAGAAAGAGAAATAATTAATAAAAATTGATATTTGAATGTAAGTGTAAATTAAATAATATGATGTGAAGTGTTTTAAAAAATGAATATGTAAAATAGAAAATGTAAGTTTTTATACTAAAATAGACAAAAAATTTTGCATGAGCTAATGTGAATGCTCTTATACTTGGGCTGACTAGGAATCTTAAATTCTTTTTAAGTTTTGTTTTTGTTAAGTTTTTAAGTTAGGTAGTTGCTAGATGGGTTAGGCTAGATAGCTGATAGGAGGGGAATGGGACCTAAGGTTTTGAAAGAGGCGCCAGCAACTGCAAAATATATAAATATATAAATATATATATATATAGTAGAAAGAAAAAAAAAAAAAAAAAAAATTTCTTAGGACCGCAAGACCCGGGCCCTCTTGACCCTTGGGTTCGTCCCTACCATCGAACCATAAATTTTTTTTTTTTTTTTTTTTTTTTTGTCCCAATAACAAATCTTAAGATGAAAATTTTACTATGGGTAATCATTTTCAAGTAAAAGAAACTTAAATTGAAATTCCCCCTTAATTTGTTAGAAGAAAATTGTAAATATAGTAAAATTGTTAAAGAGTATGGGTAATCACTTTACTATGGGTAATCATTTTCAAGTAAAAGAAACTTAAATTGAAATTCCCCCTTAATTTTTAAGTCTGAAAATTTTACTAGGTAATCATTTTCAAGTAAAAGAAACTTAAATTGAAATTCCCCCTAAATTTTTTATTACGTACATTTAAAATTGTAAATTGTAAATCATTGAGTGTGTCTGTGAAAGAGTCTCAATTGGCCAAGACTCAAGAGTTTGACTCTCTATAAAACCTTTAGATTATTTCCCATGCATTTTGTTAATGAATCTCTCCATTGGACAATACATGCAAATGGAAGGGAAAAAAAATCAGCACTTAGATTTTTAGTTTTGATGTCAAGAGTTCGAATTTATGAGACTTCTTTATAGATACACACTTCTTTGTTTTTGAGTCTCCCAACTATTTTTAATGGAATGTTGGATTTGTTGAAGACAATTTAATGCTAACTGTATGGGATGTGTGCATATGGTGTGCCTAATACAACCAACTAAGCATTTTTTGGGGCCTAAGTTAAGTATGATTTTTAAACTCGAACCTTTTAATGAACCGTAAAAGGAAGAGATTCAAGGTTTTTAAGGTTTGACCAGGGTCAGATCAAGGTCAAACCTTGATGATGTTATAATTAACTTAATAATTAATTAATATGAAAATAAATAAAATAATTATGTAGATTTTAACAATCTTAACAAAAATAGTATTTAAAGACGTTAAAAATATATCTTGATTAAAGATTAGAAGATATTTCTCATAATTTAATACAAAGATTAATAAACATCCTCTAATTATTTAAGGTATTCTATTAAATTTGTAATGTACTAATATAATTAGCCAAAACTAATGCATTTAAAGTTTATTTAATTCATCTGTAGCACAGAGTTGAAACTATAAATAACATTACATGTATTATATTTATATGCATTCAAAGGCCTTCGAAAAGAAAAGTTTATTTCATTAAAAAAATAAAAATAAACTATATATATTAAAGTTTGAAATTGTAGTAGGTATTCAACTGAAAGTCTAAAACACGTTTCTTTCAAAACTAAAAAACATGTCAAAGTAACATGAAAACCGGTGCGTGGTTGTCAAATTTTTTTATTTAAAAAATGTAAAATATCTCATCTCTATCTCATCCCCACACAATAAGAAACATAAACACATTGAATCTCTTCTCAACTTGTCTTTCTCCCCTACTCTCTATCTCTGTTTCTTTTCTCTCTTTTTTTAGAATTTCACTTCTTAGTCTCTCATACAACAAGTGGATCAGAGAACACATCTCTTCCTCTTTTAGCTTTCTTCCTAAGCAAATTGATCTATTTAAGGTAGATCTAACATCTATCAAATGTTTGAGCTTTTAGCGGCGATGAACGAGCCCAGCCACCTGCCATTTTCAGTGAAGATATTTGTGGGAGGAACCATGAGGTTCAACCCTAGTTCAAATGGTTTCCTGACTTTTTGTTATAGAACAGTTTTATTGGTTAAAAGAACCGTGATGGTAAGGGGTTTGAGGTTTACCAGGTCAGACCGTATGGTCCGGTTCGAGTCTGAAAACCTTGAGTTAAGTGGAGTCTCTCTTCATATATGAAGAATTATTAGTGTGGGGGTGACAAACCAGGGAGCCCATACCAATGTATGTGTTGGGCCAAGGGCCTAGCCCAAAGAAGAACTCCTCATCGGCCAGGCAAGGCCGAGAACAAAGGGGATGGTTTGTTATTGAAAGTGACACTCTGGACCATTCCATGGAAGAGGATAAGTATTAAAAAAGAAAAGGATAAAGGAAGGCCTAGAAATATCTAAGAGAAAGCTGCTACTATTGCATTAAGTGCTCTATAACTAAATTGAACCCTGCTTTTCAGCCGTTACAACCACTCCCAACAACTTTGGAAAGGGGTTGATGGGACAAGTATCATCACTATCAACCTAAATCTACACGTGGACGGTGGAAATGGGAAGAAGATAGTATAAAATAGGGGGGACGAACAATATATATAGAGAATGAGTCTCCTCGGATAAAATCTGAAGACGTCTCTTCCTAGTAAATCTATGTCATCTTTCTTTCTTTTTCATCCACGATTGTCTAATTTGCTAAGGTCCAAGTTTCCAACTCATTCTCTACAAATTCATTGTATTAAGCTCATTAGACCAAGACTCCATACAATTTGGGCTTAGACTCCAAATTTGTGACCCTACAATTGGCGCCGTCTATGGGGACCTGGTTATAAGCGAGTTAGATGCTCAACCTACCGAGGCAATACAGCGATATATCGACCATTGGTGGAGGAGACCATTTCGGCCGTGGAACATGCCATGCAGAAGATTGCTCCATACGGAACTATATTGGGGGCTTTTAATATCAAATATATATTTTGTGCCCCCGTCATAGGGCAGGTTCTCCCTGACCAGATGGCCGATATCGCTGAACCTTCGCCAATTGAAATGACAGAAGCACAGCACGTAGATGGAAAATTAGTTGGCACGATCTCACTACATGGAATCCTTTGCCCAGAACGGCGCATGTTGATAGCACTACAAATCAAAAGATGATCCGAAGTGGGGCTAGCTATAACATCTCTATAAAGTGCTTAAACAGAACCCAATGCATGCCTGAGTCCTCAGACCAGATGCTTGGGGAAAATTTACACTATTACATCTCTGTAAAGTGCTTAAACAGAACCCAATGCATGCTTGAGTCCTCAAACCAGATGCTTGGGGGAAATTAACACTATGACATCTTTGTAAAGTGCTTAAACAGAACTCAACGCATGCCTGAGTTCTCGGACCATCGGACCAGATGCTTGTGGGAAATTAACACTATGACATCTCTGTAAAGTGCTTAAACAGAACCCAACGCATGCCTGAGTCCTCGGACCAGATGCTTGGGGGAAATTAACACTATAACATCATCATAAATGTTGAACAGAACCTTAGTACACGATGGTCCCCTCGGATCACTTACTTTAAATTCCACATTCTTTGATGGTTGCACTGTTCGCAGTATAGAGCAAACGGTTATTTTCCCGATTAGTCCTACATAGTTAACTTATTTAAAGTTAGCGTCGGGTGCCACTGTTAGTTTTAATAAAGTCGGGGTGACAACTTTTCATTACCATCAACAACATCAATTCTAAGCCCTATTTGAAGGAAAAATACCAACACACCCATTCATGAAACAATTATTGCAAAAAAGGAAAGACTCATAAAGTAAAATGCAGTTCTCTTTTTATTAAATAAAGGGAAAGTACATCATATACAAAATAGCTTAGGCAAGCCTGTTTCAAAAGCTAACTATAAAAATAAATAAATAAATAAAATAAAAAAGGGAAAGCTCATAGAAATGGTAGGTCCACAATCTTGTTCTAGCAACAATCGAGCCAGTATAGATGGTACCGGCGATGAGAAAGAAGAAGTAGCGGAGACGCTAGATCCACAATCTTGTTCTAGTAGCAATCAAGCCAGTATGGATGGTACCGGCAATGAAAAAGAAGAGAAAGCATGGATGGTACCGGCGATGAGAAAGAAAAAAAGGTGGGAACGTTTGATGGATCCCTCTTCTCCTAGCTACAGAATGTTCTGCTATCAAGGGTGAGAAACAGGTGGGACTCAAACTTTATCGCACCAAAAATCTGATGCGATCTACATCTGCTTCGGGTCTTGACTGAAGGAGGGAGGATTTCTTTCTTGCTCGGTTGAGAGGAAGGAACGTCTTTGGCCTCTACTTCCCTTTCCTTAACTGCGTTATCCTGGATCTTGGCAGCATCCTTGATTTCTGAAGAAGGCTTGGTTTCCTTACCCTCACCTTTATCCTTAGCCACCTCATTCCCTTGACTTTGATCACCATCTTGTTGGGGTCCCTGGGAATGCCTAAAGAATTAAGAACTTGAGGTTCCTGCAGAACTCAAGGATTTGTAAATGAGGAAGAATGATTCCCCCAAATATGTCTTATGTAGAAGGCAAAACCTGGTGGAAATTAATTTGCCCAAGTTTCAAAAAGAGAGTTACGAGTGAAATAAATCCCGCTCAATTTCCAAAGAAGTCTTTAACCATTGGATCTGCGTCACCTCATAAAGACTTTAATGAAGGCACGCCTCGTGTACCGAAATGTCAGGAACGTGACTTGGGTAAACTAAAAAATATCTTGCAGTCAGAAATGGTGTAAAATGGGTATGAAGGGGCTTTTATCACATCGTGATCCTCATTTCCTCCCAGGGAGAAGAAAAGAAGAATCCCGAGGGGCTAATGTGGGGGTGACAAACCAGGGAGTCCATATCAATGTATGTGTTGGGCCAGGGACCCAGCCCAAAGAAGAACTCCTCCTCGACTAGGTAAGGCTGAGGACAAAGGGGACGGTCTGTTATTAAGAGTGGCACTCCGGACCATTCCATGGAAGATGATAAGTATTAAGAAAGAAAATGACAAAAGAATGCTTGGAAATATCTAAGAGAAAGCTACTACTATTGCATTAAGTGCTCTGCAACTAAACTAAACTCTGCTTTTCAGCCTTTACAACCACTCCCAACGACTTTGGGGAGGGGCTGATGGGACAAGTATCATCACTATCAACCTAAATCTACACGTGGACAGTAGAAATAGAAAGAAGATAGTATAAAATAGGGGGGATGAACAATATATATGGAGAATGAGTCTCCTCGGATAAAATCCGAGGACGTCTCTTCCTAGTAAATCTATGTCATCTTTCTTTCTTTTTTATCCAAACCTATTGGTCGATCATCTGATTCACTAAGGTCCAAGTTTCCAACTCATTCTCTACAAAATCATTGTATTGGGCTCATTAGACCAAGACCCCATACAATTTGGGCTTGGGCTCCAAAATTGTGACCCTACAATTAGTTTCTTCCAATATCCCAACAATAATTATCATTGAATACTTTTATGCAAAACCATCAATTTTATATTTGTGTATTTTTAACAACTTTGGCCTCAATTTAATTAGTTTCTTTATACTAAGTAATACCACAATGATCATGCTAAAATCATGAAATGACCATGTTATTGGCATGTTAAATGCCTTTCATGCAATATATGGCCACATTACTATGAAATATTTTCATATGCGTAATATAAAATAAAAAGTTTTAAAGTTTTGTAAATTTTAAAAGATGTCATTTCTCTTGAATAATTCAATTCAACTTCTAACAATTTCGTTTTAATTCCTACTCAAATTTGTGCTCTGCAATTAGAAGGCATAGAATTTGTGGCTATTCTAATAAAGGTTCACTCCTAGTTCAATTTTTCTTTTCTTTTTCTCATTTTGGTAAAGTAATATTTGAATTAAATAAAGATGTAGCTAATCATGAAAGACAAATATGTAAAACCCTAGAATGAATGATATGTGTGGGAACCGACCCAGAATAACAAGTTGGTTGGGCCTTGGGCCCGTCTGAGGACCATTCTGTCCGAGGAGACGTCGCGGCCCAAAAATCCTTGCTCAGGCCCACTGTGGCGAAGAAACCACTTCCGAGGAGTAATTCCTCCTCGGACATTCCAAAGTCCAGGTCAATGACACATCCCGGTTACTGTAGCCCTCACTCCAAGCACGTAAAAAGAAAGAAGACTCAAAATATCCCAGCAAAGACTGTCACCACCACATTAAATGCACCACAACTACTCTCCTGGCCACATTAATGGAGAGAAGACCCCTGAACAGTGCTACCTTGGTCACTGCAACTCACAAAGAACTGGTAAGGGCGTCTGATGGGACAGGTGCTCAAGTGGGGGTTTGGATGATCAACAAGTGTAAGGCCCAGATGATAAAAGATGGCCTATATAATATGTAAGAGTCCCTCAACAGAGGGGGGACGAAAAAAGGAAGGAGAGAGGGGAGGAGAACCAGGATTCACTGTATGAATGCATAGTCATGAATAAAACTTCCACATTCACATCCATTTTCCTCATTCACGTTTCTACATCCACTAAGGACATGCAACAAACCATCTAAGCCAACTGGAACCAAGTTCTTCAGCCCATACTCTACAAGATTCATTGTGTGAGACTTTTTGGGCCAGGGCCTAACCGTCCAGGACTGGGTTAACTAAAATCGTGCCCCTACAATTGGCGCCATCTGTGGGAAGAACTAAGGTATCAGTTAGCACAACGGTCGAGCATGGCAGAACTAGGTCCACACTTGGAGGATCTTCACCAGGCTAATTCTCAACAGACAGAACCCGTTGAGTCCCAGCAGCAAAATAACCCTACCAACCCAGGCGGCAGAAGGAATCGTGAGGGAAGCGTGCATACCACCCAAATGAGCCAGAGTCACACCCAGATAGGTAGTCACGTATCCCAGAGGCGAAATAGTCATCAAGCCATGCAGCGAGAGATAGATGACCTAAAAAGGAAGTTACGACGTGTACAGCGAAAACGATCTCCCTCTAGCTCAGATGAGTCCTCTAATGAGGAGGATGCGAGTTATCGACGGAGGTCGAGGACCCCCCCAAGTGAAACCTTCTCTTACGAAAGGGAACCACGCCCTGTATGAAAATATGAGAGCACATCCAGTAAGGGTTTGGGAAACGATGCTATGAATAGGGCGCTAGACCAGATTTCAAGGTCACCCTTCATGTATAAAATCGAAGGGGCTAAGCTGCCTCGACGCTTTAACCAACCAGCGTTCGCCATCTATAACGGCCGAGCAGACCCGGTGGAGCACGTGAGTCAGTTTAACCAAAAAATGGCTATCTACTCGCAAAATGAAGCCCTAATGTGCAAAGTCTTCCCATCTAGCTTGGGACTAATGGCAATGAGGTGGTTTAACAACCTGAAGACAAATTCCATAGGCTCATACAAGCAGCTCACTCAGGCTTTCTGCTCCCGCTTTATTACAAATAGCAGAGTCCCTCGACCCCTCAGTTCGCTGTTATCCTTGTCCATGCACGAGGGAGAGACCCTGAAAGCATATTCGGATAGATATTGGGAGATGTATAACTAGTTAGATGAGAACCATGATGATGTTGCTATCAGCACATTCAAAAGCGGTCTCCCCACCGAGCATGGCTTAAGGAAATCTCTCACTGGTAAACCAGTTGCCAACGTTCATCAGTTTATGGATAGGATCGACAAGTACAAAAGGGTGGAAGAAGATCAGCTACAAGGAAAGGGAAAGGAGAAGATCATTCCCCCCAAAGCAAATGATTTCAGGTCGGAATGATATAACCATAACCAGCCGAGGAGAGATTTTTCGCGGCAGGCTGGGCAGAATAACACACAAACTGTGAATGCCGTGTTCAAAGAGCCAGTACAACAAGTGCTGGAGAAAGTAAGGAACGAGCCATACTTCAGATGGCCGGGAAAGATGGTTAGAGACCCTTCAAAACGTAACCAGAACCTGTACTGCCACTATCATCAGGGCCACGGGCATACCACTGAGGATTGCAGGAATCTATGGAATTACCTAGATCAGTTGGTCCGGGAAGGGAAGCTGCGTCATCTTTTGCACCCCTCGAGCGGCCATCCCGGTCAGGCAATGCAAGGGCCTCGAAAGGATGTGTCACTAAGACCCCCCACCGAAACGATACACGTCATCCTCGCCGCACTAGGAAGAACTGGGCCATCTCCTTCCAGGGTGCTGGCTGTTGGTTGGCTCCCCTCCGAGGACAGGCAAAGGGAACCTAAAAGGTCTAAAAAGGGAAGCTTTTTGATACTAGGATTCTTGGACGAGGATAAGAAGGGAACTATCCAACCTCACGACGATGCCTTAGTGGTTGCGTTAAGAATCGGAGGCTTTGATGTGAGAAGGGTGTTAGTAGGAAGCGCAGTAGAAGTAATGTACCCTGATCTATACAAGGGGCTGAACCTGAGACCGGATGATTTGACAGCTTATGACTCCCCCCTTATCAGCTTCGAAGGGAAGACTGTTACGCCAAAGGGGCAGATCAGACTACCCATACAGACTGGATCAGAGGTGGTGGAGGTAAATTTTATCGTGGTCGATGCTTACTCACCCTACACAGCGATAGTAGCCAGGCCATGGATCCACGCCCTGGAAGTCGTATCCTCCACACTTCACCAAAAAGTAAAATACCCATCCAGAGGTCAAGTAGAAGAAATTTGTGGAGATCAGGTCATGGCCAGGCAGTGTATAGTGGCCGCCATCTTACATCGGTCCCATGCCGAGTCCTCGGCCCCTGGGAACTTATAGCAACCAGCCACCTCGGCAGGGCAAGACAATGAGCTAGCCGAGGAGATAAGGTGTGAAAGTTTAGAAAAATTCATTGTCAACAACGACCAGAAAAAAATTTTCCAGGTCGGCTCCGAGTTGCCTTCTCAAGAAAAAGAGGAACTGGTCGGATTTCTCAGAAGAAATGTCAATGTATTTGCATGGGATGCTTACGACGCCCCAGGAGTTGATCCTAGCCTTATTTGTCACCACCTGAACGTTAACCCATCTTCCACTCCGAAGAAGCAACCACCCCGACGCCCTTCAAAGGAACATGCTGGTGCCGTAAGAGATGAAGTGGCAAAACTGAAAAGAGCAGGGGCTATTAAAGAGGTCTTTTACCCCGAATGGTTGGCAAACACGGTGGTGGTAAGGAAGAAAACAGGGAAGTAGAGAGTCTGCGTGGACTTCACGGACCTAAATAAGGCGTGCCCGAAGGATCCATTTCCTTTACCTCGAATTGACCGATTGGTGGATGCAACCGTGGGCCACCTTCAAATGAGCTTCCTGGACGCCTTCCAGAGCTATCATTAGATACCCCTTGCGTTAGAAGATCAGGAGAAGACAGCTTTCATGACACCCATCGGAAACTATCACTATAAGGTGATGCTGTTCGGACTAAAGAACGCAGGGTCAACCTATCAAAGGATGATGACCAGGATGTTCGAGCCACAGCTGGGCAAAATCATTGAGGTTTACATAGACGATATGGTTGTAAAAAGTAAAATGGTGTCCGAGCACGTGAAAGACCTTGAAATCATTTTTGCTATCTTAAGGGAGCACAAGTTGCGACTCAATGCTTCCAAATGTTCATTCGGGGTCGAGTCTGGGAAATTCTTAGGATATATGGTAACCCACAGGGGAATAGAAGTAAGTCCCGATCAAATCAAAGCAATTAACAGCCTACAGGCTCCTCGGAATCCAAAAGAAGTACAGAAGCTCACTGGCATGATCGCAGCATTAAACAGGTTTATATCACGATCTGCGGATCGATGTCTACCTTTCTACCTCTTGATAAATAAGTGGAAAGGGTTTGAATGGTCGGAGGATTGTGTTCGGGTCTTCCAGCAACTTAAGGAATATCTGTCGCGACCACCCATCATGTCCAGCCCTGAGGCAGACGAGGTACTGTTTGCATACGTAGCCGTAGCTCCCCATGCTGTAAGCCTGGTACTGATACGGGATGATAATGGGGTGCAACGACCGGTTTACTACGTGAGCAAATCATTACATGAGGCCGAAGTGCGATACTTACCTTTGGAAAAAGCAATTCTGGCGAAAGTACACGCCACAAGGAAGCTCCCTCACTACTTTCAGGTGCATACGGTCATCGTTCTAACCCAGCTTCCCCTTCGAGCGGTGCTTCGAAGCGCCGACTACACAGGAAGGATCGCCATGTGGAGTGCGCTTTTGGGGGCCTTTGATATTAAATATATGCCCAGATCCTCCATCAAAGGTCAAGTCCTCGCAGACTTAGTCGCGGAGTTTGCTGAACCCTCTGTAGAAACAATAACCGAGAAGAAAGACATGGATGGAAAATTGGTTGGTACAATTTCAGCAGGGGGGACCTTGCATTGGAAGGTCTACGTGGATGGCGCGGCCAACCAGAGAGGATCTGGAGTTGGGATAGTTTTAATATCGCCGGACGGTGCTGCCATTGAGAAATCACTGAGACTCGGGTTCTCGGCTACGAACAACGAGGCCGAGTATGAAGCCTTACTTCAAGGGATGACGATGGTTCAAAGATTGGGCGGAAGGGTAATAGAAGCATTCTCGGACTCTAAATTGGTCGTTGGCCAAGTGATGGGTCAGTTGGAAGCTAAAGATGCTAGAATGCAAGAGTATCTAGGACGAGTCAAACGCCTACAGTCGAGTTTTGAATCCTTCAATCTGACACACGTTTCCAGGAGTGCAAACACCCATGCGAACTCGCTGGCCACTCTCGCCACGTCCTCGGCGTATGATCTGCCGCGAATGATCCTTGTCGAAGATCTAGTCCAAGCGAGTCCCATTAGAAGAGACCCGGCTCAGGTCCATCAGATCAAAAAGAATCCCAGCTGGATGGATCCTATAAAGAACTTCCTCCAAGACAACACCCTACCAGAGGGAAAATTGGAGGCCGAGAAGATACGGAGGAATGCTCCTCGGTTCTGGCTATCGGAGGACCACAAACTATATTGGCGCTCCTACTCTGGGTCATACCTACTCTGCATACATCCAGAAGAATCCGAGTCCTTACCTGAAGAGTTACACGAGGGGATTTGTGGAAGTCACACCGGAGGGAGGTCGCTAGCACACAGGGCACTCACCCAAGGATACTGGTGGCCGAACATGCAAAGAGAGGCCCAAGAATACGCCAAGAAGTGTGATCAGTGCCAGAGATTCGCCCCAAATATCCACCAACCCGGAGGGGTCCTCAACCCCCTCTCCAGCCCCTGGCTGTTCGCACAGTGGGGTCTTGATATTGTCGGTCCTTTCCCCTAAGCTGCGGGGAACAAGCGATACATAATAGTTGGAACCGATTACTTCACCAAATAGGTGGAGGTTGAACCTTTGGCCAACATTAGGGACGTGGATGCCCAGAAATTCATCTGAAAGAACATTATTACCCACTTCAAAACTCCACACGCACTCATTTCGGACAACGATCTCCAATTTGACAGCAAGAACTTTAGGGAGTATTGCCGCGAGTTTGGAATCATTAACCAATACTCCACTCCCGCCTACCCCCAAGGAAATGGGCAGGTCAAGGCCGTGAACAAGGTCATAGTGAATGGACTGAAGAAAAGGCTGGATGAGGCAAAGGGGAGATGGGTGGAAGAGCTCCCACACGTCTTATGGACCTATCAGACAACACCGCGACAGTCAACCGGTGAAACCCCCTTTTCGATGACTTATGGGGCTGAGGCCGTGCTCCCAATCGAGAACAACTTTCCCACACTGAGGTCTAACTCCTTTACCCCAAACAGTAACGACGAGTTATTGGGAAGAAGTCTAGACTTAGCCCAGGAAAGAAGGGAAAAAGCAACGATCCATATGGCCTATTATCATCAGAAGCTGAGACAAGGATATGATGCCAATGTTAAACTGCAACCTTTAGGTCCGGGTGATCTCGTGATGAGAAAGATTCTCGACAGCGCAAAAAACCCCTCTTGGGGCAAGCTGGGGCCCAATTGGGAAGGACCGTATCGTATCACATCTGTGGCCGGGATAGGTGCTTATTATCTGGAAGATTTGGATGAAAAAACTGTACCTCGACCGTGAAATGTAAACAACCTAAGAAGATACTATTATTAATGAAAACGGCTTTGCCCATGTTTTGTTCCGTGATTAACCTGTAACCACCGGTCTATTTCCAATTGTTCAAAGTTTTAAACAGAACCTAAGTCCTGCATGGCTCCTCGGACCACAGACTTAGGGGAAATTATTACTTATGACAATTTATTCAAAGTTTTAAATAGAACCTAAGTCCTGCATGGCTCCTCGGACCATAGACTTAGGGAAAATTATTACTTATGCAACTTATTCCAAGTTTTAAACAGAACATGAGTCCTGCATGGCTCCTCGGACCACAGACTTAGGGGAAATTATTACTTATGGCAACTGTTCAAAGTTTTAAACAAAACCTAAGTCCTGCATGGCTCCTCGAACCACATACTTAGCGGAAATTATCACTTATGGCAACTGTTCAAAGTTTTAAATAGAACCTAAGTCCTGCATGGCTCCTCGGACCACAGACTTAGGGGAAATTATTACTTATGCAACTTATTCCAAGTTTTAAACAGAACCTTAGTCCTGCATGTCTCCTCGGACCATAGACTTAGGGAAAATTATTACTTATGGCAACTTATTCTAAGTTTTAAACAGAACCTAAGTCCTGCATGACTCCTCAGACCACAGACTTAGGGGAAATTATCACTTATGGCAACTGTTTAAAGTTTTAAACAGAATCTAGCATCATTGCAACCCTTATTCAAATTCGCTGCACGGCATCCTTTTTTCTCGTCCATTTATATTTATTTATATCATTGCAGACGCTAAATAAAGGGATAGTATCAGTAAACATCCACAGAAAACAAAGAGAACGTTCTATATTAATATTCCAAAGTCAATACAAAGAGAGGTCCTTACAAAAGAACAAAAACAAGACGACTCTCATTCAAAAAAAAAGGGGAGTACAAAAATTAAAATCTAAAAGCTAAGCCTTAGTAGGAGGATCCTTTTTCTGCTCTGGCTGAGGAGGGGGAGCCTCGGAGATAGAGTCCATGGAAGGATCCTTGGCTTTATCAAGCGGAGGGATGGCATCAGGCACAGCCAAGCCCTGCTCAGAAGCTGCGTAGGCGCCATCAGGATTCTCTCGGATCTCTTGAGGATAGAAGACGTTCTCAGGCAATCTCAGCGCCGAATCCGCGGGAATTCCTGCAGCATCAAGGGCATGAGCCCATGAGATGCTGCAGTAGTCCCTGCACACCTCGGGAATTTCCTCGGATATTCTGGCCTCCGTTTCTTGAATCCTGAGCTAATGAGAAGCTTTCTTTTCAGCCTCTGCAGCCTCCCGAATCAGCTGAGCCTCTTCTTTAACCCGCCATATCTCGTCCTCAGCTCTCTGCAGAGCGGCCTTAAGTTCCAGTACATTCTGCTTCTCAGTAGCAAGACTGGTTTCGGTTACGAATAATTTCTAGCGCTGATCCTCCGCTTGGGTTTCAGCACTCTTCAGGCCAGCCTCCGCGCTCTTGCGCTATTTCTCCGACTCTTTGAACTTCTCCATAAGTTCAAAGATCTCTTGCTTGAGGGACCCCACGGCCTTCTCCACCTCAATCCGAGACTGAACCTCAGCTTCAGCCAAGTTGCGGTTGTTGCGGCAGAACTCCTCAACCACAAACACCTGTTGGGTGATCTGCCAACAAAACAAAACCGAAATTAGGATAGAATGCAACAATGTTAATGGCTTAATAAAAGGGTGCAAGAATGACCTACCATCGCAAGGTCCCTCTTAAGGGACAGAAAAAGCTCAAGATGGGAGAATCGCCTGTAGGCCTCCATATCCCGAGGAAGGAGCACTGGCTGCTCCAGGGCCTCAGCTATGTAACCCGCTCTACCCCTGTTGTACTCTCGAACCGAGGCAGTGTAGGGGATAGCGACCCCGTCTAGCTCCATCTTCGGACTCCATGCGCATGGATAAACGTGCACCTCAGCCCGATTCTCCTCATCCCGGCTCTCCGCGGAGTTAGCCCTTTTACTCCTCTGTCCCCGAGTGGCTTTCTGCGGCTTGGCCGAGCGGGGGGCCACTCCACCTTCCTCAGGAACGTCAACCGGCCTTTTCTTTTTTAGGTTCGGGTTAACCTTGAGGCCAGGGTCGGAAGGAACCTGAGGGGCAGTTGGGGGAGGGTCCTGGGCTTGTGACTTAGCAGGCGCCTTCGAAGACTGACCCTTTCCTCGGCTGGACATCAGTTCTGGTAAAGATTTTCCCTTGCCAGCCATATTGCCTACTTCCTCGTCTGAAGAGTCGTCCGAGCAAGTTATAATGATTGGCGCGCCAACCACGGAGTTTCGATCCTGCTCTCCTTCAAGGTCCGAGAGCTCAACTACGGGGGCTTTGTCAACCTCCTCTTCAAAATAATACTCGTCTATTTCCTCCTCAAGGGAAAGACGAGATGATTCGGCCTCTCCTTCAGCTGGCACGGCGGCTTCAAGGTCGTCTGGAGACAGTTGCACAACCGGTGGAGGATCCCGAACACCAAGTAGCACGACTGGCTTAAGATCTTCTCGGACCAGAAACTTAGGCTTGGACACGTCAATTCTAGCCAACCGGGGGCTACCAGCTCTGATGGCATGGCCAATGGCTTGGAAAGCATGGATTAGTGGTCGATAGCCCAAAACCAAATGACACGCATGTAGCTGCCCGTCCTTGGTGACGTAGATTTCTGACCTTAGAAGATAATTTAGGGCCGGAACGTTCACGTGGCTCAGCCTGGGAGCAACCAAAGCTCTATCTGCAATACAGCCGAGAAGGAAATTAGAATTAAACTACAAAATTTATGACAAGCAAAAAAAAGAGTAAATCCGAGGAGCTAAGCCCCTTCCCTAAAGGATTGGGCCTAAATGCGCCGCACCTGGAATTCCTACCCGAGTTGGACAATGAAAACCATCGCTCCATTCTCCTGAGGTAATGAGGAAGTCATCCTTCATGGTCTTATTGGATATGGGGAGACAGGAGATTAGCCTAACCACCTCGGATCGAGATTTAAGGTAATACCCTCCCTTCTCGACGTAGTGGCACTCGTACATGTGTACCACATCATGCCAGGTCAAACCCAGACCCATTTGCTCATTCAAGACATCTATGCAGCCTAATACCCTGAACATGTTTGGAGCGCACTGGTGTGGTGTCAACCTATGGTGGAACAAGTAGTCCCGGGTAATCCTACGCATGGGAAGTGTCATTCCCCCTTGTATAAAGGCAATCATGGGAATGACCACTTCACCCACATCTCTATCTAACAGTACTCCTTCTGGGGGACAGTACCGCAGAACCACCCCCTGCGGGATATGGTATTTTGCCCTAAAAGCCTCCATGGCAGCCAAAGTGTCTACTAAGTCTTTGAATCTACCCATCTAAGATGAACTGGAGGAATGGAAATAAAGACCGAGGAGAAATTAGAAGCGACGAAACAAACGGAACTTACGGATATCTTCACAAATGACCGATGAGGTGATCGAGAATCTCCTCTAGGAAGGACGCTTGCGGAAACGATTATGGAGATATGAAGAACGGAGGTGCTCGTGGACTTCTGGGCACTGGAGTTCTCTGGAGCTCTCTGAACTTCTGATGTGCAGATAAAAAAGAAAGAATGCGCCTCTTTGGCGCTTTATATAGCAGGAAGGAGAGAGAAAAAACCCCTTCCGCTCAAAAATTCAAGGAACAATGCTGGCCGTTGGATCTGGATCTCGCCGTTGGATGAAGGAGACATAAAGCTGCTTGGAGTAAATGGCCGCGCCTCGTAAATTGTGGCGCGTCAGAAGTAACCGCCCACATGCGCGGACCAAGATTTCATCAGTTCCCTCCTTTATAAATGTCAAAACCTCGCTTTTCGCCTCGGAAGGAGATCAAAACCGGAGTTTTGAGGGGCTATTGTGGGAACCGACCCAGAATAACAAGTTGGCTGGGCCTTGAGCCCGTCCGAGGACCATTCTGTCCGAGGAGACGTCACGGCCCAAAAATCCTTGCTCAGGCCCACTGTGGCGAAGAAATCACTTCCGAGGAGTAATTCCTCCTCGGACATTCCAAAGTCCAGGTCAATGATGCATCCCGGTTACTGTAGCCCTCACTCCAAGCACGTAAAAAGAAAGAAGACTCAAAATATCCCAGCAAAGACTGTCACCACCACATTAAATGCACCACAACTACTCTCCTAGCCGCATTAATGGAGAGAAGACCCCTGAACAGTGCTACCTTGGTCACTGCAACTCACAAAGAACTGGTAAGGGTGTCTGATGGGACAGGTGCTTAAATGGGGGTTTGGATGATCAATAAGTGTAAGGCCCAGATGATAAAAGAGGGCCTATATAATATGTAAGAGTCCTTCAATAGAGGGGGGACGAAAAAAGGAAGGAGAGAGGGGAGGAGAACCAGGATTCACTGTATGAATGCATAGCCATGAATAAAACTTCCACATTCACATCCATTTTCCTCATTCATGTTTCTACATCCACTAAGGACATGCAACGAACCGTCTAAGCCAACTGGAACCAAATTCTTCAACCCATACTCTACAAGATTCATTGTGTGGGACTTTTTGGGCCAGGGCCTGACCGTCCAGGACTGGGTTAACTAAAATCGTGCCCCTACAATATGTATGAACATGCATGTGGGAAAAGAAATATGTTAATTGCTAAAATGATGCATGATCCTGTGAACTCAATTCAATTAATTGTGATTTAAATTTCCATGTGAGAACAATCCAATTTTAAAACTCGTTTTTATTAATTTATGTAACCAATCCTTGATTTTATACTTTATTTTTATTATTTTATGCAAAAGAACTCATTAATGTTTCATGTAATCATATTATTATTTCCGGTGAGAAAATTGAATGAATCTATCTTAAATGATGCATTTGTTAATTTTATATTATTATATGTGAATAATTTATGATTATATGCTGAAATGCTATTGTTTTATGTAGAAAATTCATTAATTTACATGAAAAAGTTAAATGTGAAATGAAACTAGTCCAATGGGAAAAGTTTTAGGTATTCCTGGAATATGGTGATATAGTGCTATCTCTTCTCATATTTATGATAAACTCCATCATAAATATAATTAATAGAATCAGCCATGAATATGAAAGGAGAGAGCATCACATTATCGTACTCTAAGAATACCTAATAATTACTCTCTTATATGGTGCACGATTATACTTTAATAACTATAATATATGGCTAACATCATAAAACCCTAATTAATCTAGCTATTGACAAAGAAAACCTAAGTTTCCTATGTTTCATTATCACGTGTGAGAAAAACTTATGAACTAATTACAAGACACACGTTTCTCAAAAAAAAAAAAAATTACAAGACACACATTTTTATTTTTTCCTATATATTAACTACCTAATTTACATGATCATTATGCATCTTGTTGACATTGTATTTTTTATGGCCCATATTTGCATGCAAAACTCCCAAATTTTGAGCCTAGTAAATCTCAAAACTTATGTATATTTGTTTACGTTGAGGTCAAGGGAAATATAAGGATATATATATTGATTAAGTTAATTTGTCCTAATCGAATGTTGGATCAACCAGTTTCTTGAATCAAGACTCAAGAGCCAAAATTAGCAAATTATCCTCTTTAACCAAGCTTGATCAGGCTTGAACAACAGTCAAACGAACTCGAAAAAATCACAAGACCACCAAAATCTCTCTTATCTCACTTGAACACATCTTACAAAATACTTTTACCGAATTTGATCAAGTTTGACTATGGTTGACCAAAATTTGACAAAGAATAACCAAAAATCCGACCGACTACACATAGGCCTAGATTAGACTCAAAATGACCAAAATATAGGGAAAATATTGAAAATTGGCCAAAAACTTAACCATTTTTAAGTAAAGTGTCATAAACCTTGATAATGATTATATATCTCAATTAAACCACGATTAAATGACGCGGAAATTGTGCAAATGTGATTTCATTGGAAAGAGCACAAATGAAATGTTATTGGAAAGGACTCCCACGGTTGTCCAATAATCTCTAGATCTTAGGTTTGATTGGTGGGTTCGGTCAAATATGGGACTAGCCAACACACGTTTAAACTTTAAATCTAAAATCAAGCAAATAAAAACCGCATAACACCAAATCACACCTCACACCCAAACCACTCGGCTCCAAACCACTTGTGCTACCATACCCAAATTAGAAGGGAATAGGAGAGAAAAAAGCATTGAGAGAGAGAGAGAGGGGTAAAAAAAATGTTAAACAATTAAGCAGGCCATATTATTTTCAATACTTTCTATCAATGTAAATTGTGAAATGAGATGCTTATTACAACTAAGAAAGGATTGACTTATTAAAAAAAATTCTAATTAAAGAGATAGTGACAAAGAGAGAGCAAAAGAAAAAGAAAAGCAGCTACTTTTTTTTAAAAAAAAATTTGGGTTAATAATAAGTCTTTAATTGATTTCATAGTGAAGAAAACTTCCACCTCTTGGAAAAGATATAAACTAACCTATAAATAAAAGAGTGTTTAATTGATTTCATAACACATTACTTAATATAACCAATAATAAGGTGTTATATTTTGTAATTTCGTCACTGTTTTATAGTTTGTCTCTGTACTCTTTTGGCAGTCGATATTGCTGTTCACAGCTTCACATCCAAAACAAGGAACCGAACGGCAAAGCCAAAATTTATTCATTGCAATGTAATTTTAGTGATGGAAACCAAACACGTACACAAGCTACAACCTATTGCCAAATCACCCTGAGCTTACTCTTTCCTAAACACGTTGTTTCTTAATAATCACCCAACTATACATACTTCTACTGCCATTGGTATCATTGTTTTTCCATGACTCCAAGAGAGGTTTTAAATGAAAGTAGGTTCTGAATATTGATTGAAAACCCTCTTTTTTGTCCTTTTTTTTCCACACATTAAAGAGGGTGAGAGAAGAGAAGTTGAACTTAGATTCTCTCCCATAAGAGCTAGGCAGACCACACGGGAATACAATATTCTTAACGTACTTTAGCTTCTCATCTTATAGTTTATTACATATTGTTTGCACATGTGACATGTGACCAAAATATTATTTAACAATTCTTTTTTTTCTTTTTTAGCTTCTCATCTCATAGTTTAATACATATTGTTTACACATTTGACATGTGATCAAAATATTATTTAACAATTCTTTTTTTTTTTAACGAATATATACTTTGAAAATTTAGTGCATCTCTAATACGTTTATCCATATTTTTTTAATCCAAAAATCAACTCTAACTACGTACTAGCTAGTTATATATCATTGAAAATGAAAAACAATGTACCACTATAAGTCAATGAAAAAACCATGTCACGGTAACTATTATTTGTTGTTGAACTATTTCAAACTTTGAAAGAAGAGGTATAGCATGTACTCAATATATCTATTGTATAAGAGTACATAGCAATAAAATATAAGCTCTTAGACAATGATATATGAAATTATGAACCTATGAATTTCAAAAATTGCATGATTACATAGCAACAATGAAATGAATTCTATAAAGGTAAAAGTCATTATGTAGGCCTAAATCATTTTGTTAGGTAAATATGACTAATCCACCCTGTATGTACCTCTTGTGTATAAGGGGTGTATTTCATTTTGGTTCAAAGACTACTAGCGTAGAGTTTTTTTGGTTCAATAGCGTAGTATTTACAATAGAAATATGATTTAGAAATTGTTCTATTGGATCAAAGATCCAGTCTTCTTATTTTATTAAGAGAAAGTTCGAAAATAATAAGAAGAAATTTGAACATTATTCGATTTTATTAGATCATCCCTTTTTTTTGTTGCTACATAGCACCGCTTATCCATAGTTTCATGCTTTCAAGGGACCTCCACATACTCAGTCTATCACCCTTACTCATGACACTTGTATGCAAAAATGATCCATGTGTTTTCATGCTTCACTCACCTATCTATAACTAAGACAGCTCAAACTAAGCCCATGCATTTTTATCACTCTTCATAGAACAAAAAATATGTCTATTTGTGTCACTACCTTTCTTCTCCTCTTAGCCACGGTTACCACTATCTCTTGCCTCCAAGAGTTGGAGGTGGTACAAATGGCTCATACCCAAGTTTTGCAAGCTAGAAATTGGGTCCAAGCCTTTGTGGCATTACATAAATCTAGCCAAGATTGGAATAATCATGTTGGTATGTCTCTTAGTGACTGTGCTAAGCTCTACGATGAGAGTGAGTCCCGGCTTGCTCGGTTATTCTCCGATGAGAGTTACACACATGATGATGCTCGTACGTGGCTAAGTGGTGTTTTGGCGAACCATAGGAGTTGCTTGGATGGGTTGGGTGAGAAGGGTTTTGCTGAGGCTCATGAAGTGGTAAAAAATTTGACCATGCTATTGAGTGAAACTCTTGCTTTGCATGGGAAGAGTTTGGGCAAGACAAAGGGTAAGTGGTATATAACTATATATAGTTGCTCCGTTTGTCTCACCTTGTGGCATGTAATATTTTAAATTGAAGGGTTGAAAAATCATGATTAACATTGAGTGACATTAGGGATATGATATATTTTACCATGTAAGACTTAACAACTCGTGTCTTTAATTGTCAAAAACAATTCAAATGTTTATTTATTACGATGTTAAAGTCTATTAATCACATTCATTATGCATATGTTGGTAAATTTTATATAAGAAAATTTGTAATACATTTAACATTGTTCTTTCCAGTTTTCCAAAAAAAAAAAAAACATTGTTCTTTCCGATTACATGTTGCACTTGGAAGTATCATTATTAAATACGAGTAACCTAATGGCCAAAAAAAATGAGTAACTTGGGTTATTGGGGTGGATATGAAAAATGATAAACTCAATGTGAATCTGAACTAATTCTGAATAAAATTTCAAAAGAAAAACTTAGGATATTATAACTGTTGGCGGATCACGTCTCATGAAACGAAGATTAATAGTTCAAATGTCTCCATCCTATCTAAACTTACATAGCGCGCGATTAAGCATTTCACACAAATATTAATGGTATTTTTTTTAATCCAATTATTACTTATAAGTATGGGAGAGGGATTTGAACCCTAATTTATCTTTTTCTTTTATATAAAAAAATAATTAAAAAAATTAAAAAAATAAAAACAAATAAACTATGATGCTGGACTACAAGTCTCTTAGTAATATTAATATTTTGACTTCTTGATATTCTATTCTTCTTGATATTCTATTCTTCCTTAATGGTTTTTTTTTTTTTTTTTTTGTGGTATTGCCACTGTAATTTTTTTTAATCAATTAATTCATTTGTTTTCTTTTCTTTCTTTTGTTTTAAATATTAAATCATTTACTAGCCCATTAAAATTCTGATTATTATGGGGCGTTTAGTACACCTACTCAAACACATGTTTTCAATTTATAAACAATATTACACATTTTTTCATCTACTTGTATTTTCACACATATTTTCAAACACATATTTTCAATTTTTAAGTACATGTATCAAACACTCCCTTAGTCTCTAGCCTCAAACTTACCTGATTCATTTACCACATATACAACCACTAGCCCAGTATTCTTTTTATGAAAAAAAAAAAAAGGGGGACTACAGATGGGCTGGAGCCATCTGCATCATTTAGAAGAAAAACCCATACATGAAAAACAGACATGGAGACCAGTCCATCTGCACAGCCCATTGGGCAGGTCATAAACCCAAAAAATTATGGTATGGGCACGTGCACAAAAACAAAATACCAACTTTGTTTCTCTTTCTTTCTGAATAAGGTTTTTGTAAGATTGAACTTAAATATTCTTTCAATTTTGTTTTTCTAGGAAAGCCAAATGGACAAAAAATGGACCAAAATGGGGGCAATTTATTATCATGGAATCCAGCAACTTCAAAGGCCAATTTCATAGTGGCAAAAGATGGGTCTGGCACTCACAGAACAATCAACGATGCAGTTGCTGCTCTTTCCAGAATGAGTCGCATTCGATCCCAAAGAGTGATAATCTATGTGAAATCTGGAGTTTACAATGAGAATGTGGAAATTGAAAGGAACATGAAGAATGTCATGTTGGTAGGTGATGGCATGGACAAAACAATTGTCACTAGCAACCGAAATGTCCCAGATGGTTTTACCACTTTTAACTCAGCTACATTTGGTAAGAATGATAAAAGAAAATATCATTTAGGACATGTTTGGTAATGTTGTTTGAATAACATTTTTCGTTGTTTAAACAATAGAGCACGTATTTTCACAATACTTTTTCATATACATGTATTTTCACAATACTTTTTCACATATATGTATTTTCACAACACTTAAATAACATTACTAGAAATCTCTTACCAAACAAGCCCTTAGCTAGTTAGTGTATGTTTGGATAGTGCTAAATAGCACTTTTTAGCTGCATCTCACGTTTTTCAGTGGGTTCTGTGCACTATTCACGGGACACGCAAGTACCTTTTTAAGCAAAAATAACTTCAAAACTGGGTTCTGCAGCACTATTCACATATTTAAAATTTATTTTGTTACAGTATTTTCAGTTTTTAGTTTTCAGTAATAAGCGGTATCCAAACACACTTTTAATATTTATAAATGTTTTTATGCTGATACGAAGGACTAGGGTGAGGATAAATTTTGCCTTAAACAGTACCAAGAACATTTCTCTAATGCTAAAATTGGATGCAATGCTCCAAAAAAAAAAAAAAAAAAGTTAAGATATAAATCCGGTGAGAATAATAACTGAAAAATATTAAATAATGTTGACTATGTAATATTTCATTTTTGGAAATGTAATACCAAATTAAAAAGAAAAATGAATAATATTAAACATCAATTAATAGCATAGTAAAGGAAAATTTTCTTTCAAAAAGAAATTATGAGAAAATTTTATTAATGTTATGGATATTATACATTTTATCATATAAGCAATAGATTTATGCAATAGCTTATAAATCCAAAACAAAAAAAGTTATTAGTAATTTATTTAGAGTCCAAACTTGGTAAGGATTTGGTATAAAACTCATGTTTTACAGCATCCAATAAAAGATTGTCACATCAGTTTTTTTACTTAAAATTCAATACATAATCCTGCCTCACATAATAACATCTCAATAAAACTCACAGTTAAGTTTGATTTTCAAATCTTTCTCAAAAAAAAAAAAAAAGTTTGATTTTCAAATATATATTAGAATTGATTGACTGTGGTTGTACTTATTCTTTGATATGTAATATGATGATGTGGCATTTTACACCATATCCTTATAGAATTTAATCTCATTTAGTTAATATGTTTTTTTTTTTTTTGAGAATATAGAATTTAATCTCTTTTAGTTAATATGTTTTTTTTTTCTTTTTTTGAGAATGAGTTAATATGTTGTTGATGTAACACTACTTACCTTCAATGAAACAATATAAGTAATATATATTTACAGTATAACTATTTTCATTTAGCCAATAGGTTCCCGATAATGATTTATTCACCCATCATTTTTCAACTTATCATGTCACTTATATCTGAATATTATAACAATTTTGTGTTCTACCAAATCATATTTGCATTGAACAGGTGTATGGGGGGATGGTTTCTGGGCAAGGGACATGACATTTGAGCAGTGCCGGCTGAATGATAGAGCAAAAAATGCGGTCACTTAAGGCCCCAAGTAAAAAAAAAGGCCCCTAAATTTTAACCAATAGGGTTATTTATAATCAATAAATAAAATAATATTTTTTTACCAGATAAAAAACAAATAAAAGAGAGAGAAAAATGCAATGTTCACAATATTTTTCACAACACTTTTACAACTAATATTAAGTAGTAGGTTGTTATTGATGACAAAAAAAATAATTATAGTGATATTTTCAAATAGAAAACAAAAAGCAACTTAAAACCTAGGATTTGTTGTAAAAAATATTGTGAATGTTGCACTTCTAAAAAAATAATAATAATAATAATAATAAGAGTTGAGTTTGCAAACTTTTACTAGTTCTCATCTAAGTCTACCACTAACACTGCTTTTTTACTTATCACTATCAATCTATCACAAGTATGAAAAATTTTGTCAAACTTTTTCTATTTATAAAATTTCTAAAAAAAAGAAAAAATTCTACGTAGTTCATATTAATTAGTAGAAATTTTGCATCTAAAATAAGATAATCAATTTTTGCCTTAGGCTCCCAAATACATCATGCCGCCCCTGCAATTGAGAACACAGCAGGTCCCCAAAAGCAGCAAGCAGTGGCCCTAAGGGTGATGTCAGACCATGCTGTGTTCTATCGATGCAGCTTCAAAGGGTACCAAGACACTCTTTTAGTGCACTCCCTAAGGCAATTTTATCGCGATTGTCACATATATGGCACAATCGATTTCATATTCGGTGATGCCGCAGTTGTCTTCCAAAACTGTGACATCTTTGTCAGGAGGCCAGCTGATCCAAATGAAAATTCAGGAATTTCAATTCAAGGTTCACGGGTTAAACCAGCACCTGATTTTGTTGGTGTCAAAAATTCATTTAGAACTTACTTAGGTAGGCCATGGAAAAGATATTCTAGGACTGTGTATATGAAAACAGACCTAGATGGTCTAATTGATCCAAAGGGGTGGATAGAATGGCTAGGAGACTTTGCACTTTCTACACTATTCTATGGGGAGTATATGAACACAGGTGTTGGTGCCTCTACTAAAGGGAGGGTGCAATGGCTTGGTTTTCATGTGCTTAAAAATCCTCACGAAGCTAGTCCTTTTACAATTAGTAATTTTATCCAGGGGGAGTCATGGATTCCAATGACTAGTGTGCCAATGGGGCCTGGAATTTAAGGGTCACTTTGTCCATTTAAGATACTACTATAATGTGATAATGTGCTTTACTAGCTTATTAACCACAACTACACAATTTTTATTTGTATGCATGGTAATAACTGCTCCGTGTGGTCAAAAAATCAATCTATATATATATATATATATATATCTATATTTATCTAAAAACTAAAATGTAGCATTTAATGTTGCTATGTTCCAGTTAAGCCACATCAATAGTCATGTCATTATCTTTCTTATTTCTACATTTTTACCATAATTTTTAAATACTATTAAATATATATTCCAATTGTTTTCCAACCCTATCTCCATCATAAAGCCCATGCTTATTGACCACAACTACACAATTTTTATTTGTATGCATGGTAATAATTGTTCCATGTGGTTGAAATACCTATTATATATATTATTATATATCTAAAAGCTAAAACGTAGTATTTAATGTTGCTACGCTTCAATTATGCCACATCAGCAGTCATGTCATTACCCTTATTATTTTTACATTTTTACCATAATTTTTAAATACTATTAAATATATATATTCCAATTGTTTTCCAACCCTATCTCCATCGTAAAGCCCATGCTTTAGAGTATTCAATATATATATATGTGTGTGTGTGTGTGTGTACCTTACGTTTAATGATGTCTACCATAAGCCCAAACCCAACCCAGTAGTCTTTAACGCCAACCCCTCTGCTTTCTAATGCCATACTCTCTCTCTTCCCTCCTTCTTCAACTCTTCCGCTCCTCTAGCCCTATCTCCATCATAAAGCCAAAACTTTATAGTATTCAAGATATGTACCTTCCGTGTAATGCTCTCCACCATAAAGCCAAAACCTATCCCAAATAGTATTTAACACCAACCCCTTTCATCTATATAAATATATAAATAAATATATATATATATATAATTAAAAGCTGAAGTGTAGCATTTAATGTTGCTACGTTCTAATTAAACTACATCAATAGTCATGTCATTACCCTTTTTATTTCTACATTTTTACCATAATTTTTAAATACTATTAAGGCGTAAATGCACTTTTAGTCCCTACATTTTGACTTTTTTCCATTTTGGTCCCTACATTTTAATTTTACAACCTTTAGTCCCTAAACCAATTAACACGTGTTATTTTTGTCCTTTCTATCAGTCAATCGATGGAAATAACTGAGGTGGTTGCCGAAGAAGTTAAAATATTATAAAAAATGCCACATCACCCATGACACATCAGCATATAAATTTAAAAAATTAATTTATTAATTTTAACTAAATAATAAAAATAAAAACAGAATTAAAAACTAAAATTTACATGAATTGAGATCTAAAAGTTTCTTGAACAAGAACACCAACCCAAAAATTTTTAAACCCAAAAAATTAACATAAGATCCAAACCTGAACACTGTTCTTAAACCGGCCACACACTTTTTCTTTTTTTCATCTCAAACTCAAACTACACAACCACACACTATTCTCTCATCTCAACCAACCCAAAAAAAAAAATCTCAACCCAGAAAAACACATCTCAAGTAAGTTGAAACCCAGCAAACCCACCTCAAGCAAACCCAGATCCGATGGCCTAGAGCACCCGATTGGCCTGGAGATTCGCGATGTCGCCAGGCTTGAACGATTTGACTTCGGCGACAAGGCTAGAAGCTCCGCCATCAGAAGCTCCGCCGCCTAAAGCTCCGAGGAGGTAGCTGCAATCGATGAAGAAGGTGAGGTTGTCGCTGAGATTACGGTGGCTCCGGCAAGCTTCTTCGTCGAAGAGGTATCGAGGGGCGGTGGGGAGTTCGTAGATGTTGCAAACTGGGATCGAGACTTGGATCCCTTGGTACGGGTCATAGAATCAAGTCTAGGTATTATTCGGGTCGGGTTTCCGTCGGAGAAGAGCTCGTCGGTGGGGAGCATGGCCACCGAATCTGGTTTTGCTTGAGGTGGGTTTGTTGGGTTCAACTTGCTTGAGATGGGTGTTTCTAAGTTTGAGATTTTTTTTGTTGGATTGATTACTTTGGGGCTTTTAGGATTTGATGATTTTGTTAGGTTTGAGAAAATGGTGATTTTGAGATTTTTAATTTTTGGATTTTAATTTTTGGGTTTGCTAGTTTGTTATCGTGTTCTTTGTTTGTTGGATCTAAGAGCAAGGTAAAAATTTTCTTGAGATGTGTTTTCTGGGTTAAGATTTTTTTTTTTTTTTTTTTGTTTAGGTTAGCTATGTTGTATTTTTGGATTGATTTGGTACTTTGGGGTTTTGGGATTTGATGACTTTGCTGGGTTTGAGAAAATGGTGCCTTTGAGATTTATGATTTTGTGTTTGAGTTGAAATTTTTTGGGTTTTTTGTGTGTTTGTTTCCTAAGAAAATTTTTGGGTTTGCTAGTTTGTTGATTGGGGAATAACATGATATTCATGTGCTGGGAAAGAAGAAATGTTCTTACAAAAAAAAAAAAAAAAAAAAATTTAGATTAACGTTCTTTGTGTTTTGAAATTTGAGTTTGTGTTTGGTTCTGGTTTGTGCCCTTATGCTCTTGTTCTTTTGTTGAATGCTCTTGTGTGTTCTTGCTCAAAATGAATTAGATCTAAATTGATGTATTTTATTGTTTTTAATTCTTTTTTTCTTTTTTTATTTAGTTAAAATTGATAAATTATTTTAAAAAAATTAGATGCTAATATGGAATTTTTTATAATATTTTAATTCCTCTGACAGCCACCTCAGCTATTTCCATCGGTTGATTGACGGAAAGGACGAAAATAGCACGCGTTAATTGGTTTAGGAACTAAAAGTGGTAAAATTAAAATGTAAGGACCAAAATGGAAAAAAGTCAAAATGTAGGAACTAAAAGTGCATTTATGCCTACTATTAAATATACATTCCAATTGTTTTCCAACCCTATCTCCATAATAAAGCCCATGCTTTAGAGTGTCTAATATGTGTGTGTGTGTGTGTGTGTGTGTGTGTGTGTGTGTGTGTGTGTGTGTGCCTTACGTTTAATGCTAGCCACCATAAAGCCCAAACCCAACCCAATAGTCTTTAACGCCAACCCCTCTGCTTTTAACACCAATCTCTCACTCGTCCCTCCTTCAACTCTTCCTCTCCTCCGGCCCTATCTCCATCATAAAGCCCAAACGTTATAGTATTGAATATATGTACTTTCTGTGTAGTGCTCTCCACCATAAAGTCTAAACCCATCCTAATTAGTCTTTAACGCCAACCCCCCTCAGTCGCCGATCCTTCTTTTTCTCTTCCTGTCTTTCACATTTTCGAAATTTCAAAGCTATAACTTTCTAACGCCAAACTCTCTATCTCTCTCTCCTCCCTCATTCTTCAGCTCTTCCTCATCTCATTTAACTTAATCACTCCTTCATACCTGTTCAATTGCCACTATCCTTAAAAAATCAAAAGACAATATATTTGAACTATCAAAATTCCTACATAAATAAATTATTAATATTGAAATAGCTAAAACAATCATTAATAGAACTGTTCGGTTGCTTTTCAAAACCTGATTCTTAATCATACATGTATTAAGCATTTGTTCATGACCCCCTAATTAATTCCCATCTTTTCAACTTCAATGTTGTTCCACAAATATTAGTGTTTGCAAGCACTAATGTCACTCCTGTTGTGAAATACTTCTTCAAGTATCTCTAAATCTCAATTGTAAACAAAATGAAATGGTTCTGCTAAAATAGTGCTTATATTATCTTTTGGTTGTGTAGGTTGTTCATATTATCCACCAATTAATCACGAATTACTTGTTAAATTGCAAGGTCAATAGCTTGATTATTTCTTCAACTATCTATAAATCTCAATTGTAAACAAAATGAAATGGCTCTGCTAAAATAGTGCATGTATTATCTTTTGGTTGTATAGGTTGTTCATATTATCCACTAATTAATAATGAATGATCGGTTAAATGGCAAGGTCAACAACTTGATTATTTCTCCAGGTATCTGTAAATCTCAATTGTAGATAAAATGAAATGGTTATGCTAAAATAATGCTCATATTATTTTTCAGTTGTGTAGGTTATTCATATTATCAACAGTTAATCACAGATTACCTATTAAATTGCATGTTCAAAAGTTGGAATATTTCTTCAGGTATCTTTAAATGTCAATTATAAATAAAATGAAAAGGTTTTGCTAAAATATTGCTCATATTATCTTTCGGTTTGTAAGCTGTTCATATTATCCCAAGTTAATCACGAAATAATTGTTAGATTGCAAGTCCAGAAGTTGGAATCAAATTCCCCTATCCTTAATCTACATTTAGTATTGTAAAAAACTTTTTCCCATTTTCTTCCCTTCTCTTATGTTTGAAATGATTTTTTACTATAATGACAATTAGTAAATGATGGTTTATAGGTAGTATGGAGTCTTCTTATTGTGCACGATTGATAATAAGGATGATTCTTGCATCTAGGAGAAATCACAATTTTCCAACCAATATTTATGCTCCGGCAACTCAACTCAACGCATTTTTATTGACTTGCAGTTGAATAAGTGTATTGTGATGAATAGGCAGATAAATATGATTTATTGGACATATAATAGAAGTAATTTAATAATAAATAACTTCATCAATGTTAATACTTTGAGAGGAGAGGTTTGTGTAGAAAGAAGATTTGCTTCGTTTACGATTGTCACACCATCAAAGAGTATTGTTGGTAGATTTTTCATAAAGTTACATTTTTGTATATTTGTAAAGTCTTCTATTTAAAAAATAATAATAATCTAAATGATGGATTTACTTATGTTTGATTACTCTTTAGGTCATTCAAGACATATGGAGGATAATCTATTTGTAAGGAGCATTAGATAGAGGTGACATGATTATAATTGTGAGACTACAAAAAAAATCTAATATTTGTATACGCACTAGTTTGAATGAAGATGTTGTTCTCACCACAAACGTATTTTAAGACCAAGTTCTTTTTGTTAATAGTCATTTTACTCATAACGTATCAAATATAGAACGTCATACTGAAATGCTGCATTTTTCTACTCAAACAGGTGAAATCTATATATTTTAAAATGTTGTTAGCATGCCAAATTATTTCATAACAAATATCAACTTATTATTCAATTATTATCTTAGGAAGTTCACACATGAATAATGGTGGGAGTTCAGTAATGCAATCAAGTGAAGAGCCACTTTAGAGGAATCTAGATAAACTTATCATAAATGATATATTATTTACTTAATATGCTTTATTCCTCTTTATGGATTTCTCATTTTAAAATTAGTTTAATTTAAAATTAATTTCATTGAATATATGTGTTTGTTTTATATAAATTCACCGAAGCTTGGAACTTTGGTCCTCCTGCTCATGTTTGTGAACATTATGGAGCACAAGCTTAGTATGAGGAGACGACTAAAAAATCAAGGAAGATTGAAAATCCAAAATTTAGTCTATGTTGTTCTAATGGCATCGTCCATCTTCCTCTTTTGAAAGATCCACCTTCTTTACTAGTAAAAATGATGGAAAAAAGTCATTAAAGTTTTGAGTGGGAATAAGGTTGTATAATTCATTGCTTCCTTTTACCTCTTTAGGTGGTAAAGTAGATAAATATGTGAATAATGGTAAATATCCATATGTTTTCCACCTTAATGGCCAGAATTATCATAGAATTGGGTCTCTTCTTCCCATTCATAGGGAAAAAAGTACATTTACTTAATTCTATATATATGATACATAGAATGAAATAGGATGTAGAATTGATGCAAACGTTGAAAAAGATAGGAAAAATGATATAGATCCTAATATTACTCTTGGATTATTGGAAATTTTAGATGATTGTAATCAATTGGTGAAAGCATTTAGGATGGTAGGGGACAGATTTAGAGAATCTGAAATGCAAAATGTTAAAATTCGCTTGATTGGCAGTTTTTAAGGATCAATGATTTCTCATCCATCGGCAAGTTATGTTTTGTTTCTCTATATATGTAGTAGTCTATCTGGAAGGATAATAAAATTATTTCAAACTATCAACTGTATCTAAAATCATTTCACATCTCAATTGCAAAAGAAGGATAATAGAAAGAGAAAAGGTTGTTTGAATAGGGTATATACTATTTCAAAGGATTCATGTCTGACTTATTATGTTCAAATGATTCATCTCTGAAATATTCTTGAATAAGATTTTTTCAATTTGTGATCATTCATGTAAATGTCTGTATTGTATGTAAACATCTGTATATGAAAGCCAATTCTATACATAATATATGCTACTCTTTATGCTACAAGGGAAATCCAATTAACCTATGCCACAGAACATGTCACTTCATACATACAAGGCATGTCAATTAGGAATAGCTATGAAAGATACATGCGATAAAGAATATACCTCAGAATGGGAAGAGAGTGAGGAAATGGCTTTACGTGCACTCACTTTATCTGTCAAAGGTTTGCAGCAAAGATAGCATAATTATGAAATCTGAGTAATGTTTATACAACTTTGCAACAAAGACAGCATAATTTTTATACAAACAACAACCACCAATAAAAACAGCATAATGTCCTTGCAGAAATGATAGCAAAGACAGCATAATGTTTATACAAACAACATCAGCATAGCAGTTGTTATTAACAACAAAAATAATGGTTCCCAGCTAATTGGTCAAACCGGAATGGGATGGGATTCTGTCACTAACACAGTAACAAGTAGTGACGCGGCTTGGGCACAGGTAACAGCAATGAGTATTATAGGTTTGTTTTATAATTTTCATGTCGTTGATTCATAGTAGTCATATAAATAAATACCACATGTGAATAATGCCATATATACCACATGTTGATAGGCCAACCCTAGGTGCAAAGAGTTTCGTAAAAAGGGGCTAAATCACTATGACCTGCTAAGATAGCTGTTCAATGCGGGTACTGCAACTGGATTTCTACAAATTTTCCCTACCTAACTGGCCCCTAATGGCGATGAAGAGCAAGAATTGGATGCCACTTTCCTAACACATGGAGTACATGTCAATGTCAAACCCAATAGTGGAGACGATGTGGAGGAGCTGCCCACCCCAGTTGCAGGGCAAGGCGGCAACTGGAAAGCAGCCATCTCACTTAGAGACCTTGGCAAGGAAGAAGTGGAAAGAAGGGCCCATTGAATATATGACCAATGCTATCATGGAGTTCACGGACATATCAAGAAAAAGACGTAGTGATAAGGATAGCGATAGTCAAAAGGAAATTGTTGAATCTGTGTTGGTGGGTGATAAGTTCTCAATGGACAAGGTTTGCAATTCTTAACAGTATTGAAAATGTAGACAATTACACCATGTTCAAGGTCCTCAATGAACTCCATAAGCCCGATAGTAAGGTTGCTTTCATCATGCTGAGGCCGGATAAAAGAAGGGGCTGGATGGATTTAGTCAATAGTTTAATGTAGGGAACTTGGTTAAGGAAAGGGGACAAGTTTGAGCTGCTTTTTGTGGGGTTGCAGCTACTGTTTCTATTCTTATGTAGTATTATGCTAATAACCACTAGAACCATTTTTTGTTATATTAGTTGTATGATTTAGTGGGATGACATTCTAGTTTGCTAAGGAACAATAATCTTACTACATGTGAACTTATTGTTAATGATGGTAGTACATTTTGGTTTGTTAATGAACCATTTATTTTTATTGTTAAAAATTACTATTGTGCTGATGTTGTTTGTATATTGTTAATGATAGTAGTACATTCTGGTCTGAACACGTTATGAGAGATGTTGAAGGGGGCTGGTTGCTCCATTATATGCATGCTAATGGGGCAAGTATGTTTCTCATTGTGGTTCACCTTCATATTTTCAAAAAGCCCATTTTCCTAAACCCTATTGTGTTTCAAAAAGCACATTTTCCAAACCATACTTAGCTTTAGTTAGATGGGCATGGAGGAAAATCGTGTCCAAAATCAAGAGCAAAAATCAATAGCAATTGTGAAGAAATATAAACACCGTGGGTGAAGGATTGTTCAACAGCAACTAAGAACAAATTGTTAGGGACATATTTTATGTAATTGGCTAATCATTTGACAAAATGCACTTTACTTGTAATTAAATAGATCTAGGATGAGTTTAGTACTTCAAGAAACATGTTGTTCAAGCCAAGTATTAAAGCCATGAAGATTGGACCACGAAACAAGTGAAGAAAAGTTATTCATTAAATCTCGATGGATACCTCGACAAAAAAAGTATCTATCGAGATTTAAGACCGAAACTCGATAGAAGCTTAACAAAAGCTGAATCTGTTGAGATCTATGAAATCATAATTTCCAAATCTGATTTTCGGCTCATGCTAACATATATGTGTAGGGTTTCTTTTCTCACAATCTTAGACATATACAAGGCTTATTTTAAAAGTCATTATACATAGAGAATACATAGAGAATATATGCAAAAAGTGACCCAGTGCCTTATTCTCTCTGTAAGAAGTTACTGCGTCTTTTGCGCCTTAGGGTTTTGTAACTAAGTACTTTTTGATCTTCATTGTTGACGAAGTGAAGAACTTTACAGCTAACAACATCTTCAAGTTGCTGGAGTTAGTCACATAGTAGGATTCGTGTAAAAGGGTGGCGTTCATATATTGAAGAGTTTAGAGGTTCTGAAGCAGTAAAAGGTTTTTACTATAAGTTCATCTACAAGAATTGTAAAGTCTAAAGACAAAGATTTTGTACTAGATCTTAAACTTCTCTTTACTATAGTGAATTGCTGTTCGGGAAGGTTTCCCCTTAGATTTTTTACTGTGAAACTAGTTTGTTTCATTAGTTTTCCTAGATCATTATATATTGTCTTATTTACTATTCCGTTGTGCATGATATTGATGTTTGTTTGTTTTAACAAGATTTATTCATAATAAATCTAATTAACAACTTGAGTTTAAAACTTGTTAATTTTATCAACCAGGGTCTAAATTTCCCAACACACATACAATAGCAAAATTCAATATTTAATTGAATAGCAAAATTAAACACTTATTGTAGGTTAAGCAACTGCGTTGAAGAAGGATGAATATAGCAGAATGGCTAAGGAGGAAAAAGTTGTGTCTACGTACTCCATAATATACCACGGTAATGGTAGATGAGTTGTGCAAGAAAACTTAATTTGATTTGAGATAAAGTTTGATACTTGTTTGAAAAAATCTTGCCTAAAACAGTGATTTAAGGTGTGGTTGAATTGGCTGAGTAAATACGGTGATAAAGGAGATGAATCAGGCCATACGGATTTGAGATTAATTTTGGTGAATTTAGGGTTTGGTAACTTTGATTTTGAATTTATGATAGCTTTCAGGTGGCCGTTGGGGATGTGTAATGAGGGATTCAGATGGGTAGGTGGGATTAATGAAGGGTTAATGACAGGTTAGCTGCTCTTTGGTGATGGGATTGCCATTGTGCAAAAGGGAGAGGAAAAGTGAGCTTTAGGAAGGATGGAGAGGGTAGAGACTCAAAAAGGACAGATGGTGTAGGGGAGAGGAGACATTGAGGTGTAGTCACTTCATGTGAGCCCAATGTATTTCAACCAAACGGTAATATATTTGGGACAACATAACTCAAACACCACTTCAACAAAACACCTTATCAAATACAGAACTTAGTATGGGGCCCATGTGTTTAGGTATTTAAACAACAAACAACAATTCTAAAACACCCATGCCAAATGGTACCATAACCTTCCTACATCATCTGAAGTTGCTGCTATTATTGTTGGGGACTTTAGTGTTGAAAGCTCCAGTCGTGATATCATAGTTGAAAATAAGACCTCAGGATTGCAATGAATAAGTGAGCTTCATCCAAGTTTTATGTCATTACAATATCCTTTACTTTTTCCATATGGTGAAGATGGTTTCATGAAGAATATAAGGTATAGAAGTAATGATGAAAGGAAATTAAGGAAAGATGAGTTGTTACAATAAGAGAATACTATGCTTTTATACTTCAACAACATGCTAATGAGGGTCAAACATTAGTTCTTGGTGGGAGGTTTTTTCAGCAATTTATTGTAGATGCGTACACCTGTATTGAGGAAGCACATCTTCAATATATTCAAGACCATCAAGTTGACTTCAGAACAGAGCTTTTCAGTGGTCCAATGAATGATGTACTTAGTGGAGATATAGACTCAACAATAGTTAGAAAACAAGTAATTTTGCCTTCTATATTTACAGGAAGTCCAAGCTTTATAGCACGAAATTATCAAGGTGCAATGGCAATATGTAGATGGGCTAGATATCCAACTCTTTTTATAACCTTCACTTATAATCAAAAGTGGTTAGAAATAGGTTTGTTTTGGACTCTATTCCCAATTAGAAGGCTGAGAACCAACATGATATTGTAGCAAGAGTTTTCAAAATAAAGTTAGGTCAACTATTGCGCATGATGTCACCCATGGAGAGCACTTTGAAAGAGTTATTATAGGTATGCAATTTTATATAAAATTTTCTCATTTTTAAGTAATATAATGATTTTATATTTTTTTAAGTTTTAAATTTAAACTTATTAATTAATTGTAGTTGTGTATACCATTGAATTCCAAAAAAGGGTCGTGCCACATGCCCACATTCTTCTTTTCCTTGATCCTAAAAACAAATACTCAACTCCTACACATATTGATAGTATAAATGTTCAAAGAATTTTTCAAAAAGTTTTAAGCAAAAACAATGATCAATAATGATGGTTTTCAAGTTATTGAGAAGAAATGGTGGACAAATTGTAGAAAAAAAATGGAATACTTTTTGATAACCGGTATATTGTTCCTTACAACATAGACCTCATAATCAAATACCAATCACATATAAATGTTGAGTGGTGCAACTGGTCTTAGTCAATCAAGTATTTGTTTAAGTATTTAAACAAAGGATCAAATAGAATGACCATTGTTTTCCAAGATAATCCAATAATAAATGGTGGTGATCATTATGAGATTGTTGTTGATGAAACAAAAGATTATTTAGACTGTAGGCATATTTTAGCTTTTGAAGCGTGTTGAAGGATATTTGAATTTAAAACTCAATATTGGACCCCAACTGTTGAAAGGTTAAATTTCATTTAAAAAAAAATAAAATAAAATAAATAAAAATAAAAACATAACATATTCAAAGTCGATTAATCTAGGGCAATTAGTTCATTGTCCTGGAATTGAAGATACCATGTTCACTATATGGATGAAGGCTAATAATTCTTTTGAAGATGCTAAAGATTTGACATATATTGATCTCTACAAAATGGGTTCGGCATAACAATGTAAAGCAATGGAGTGAAGAAAAACTAAAAAATGTATTGGGAAGATTTATTTTGCACATCCTTCAAGTGGAGACAAGTATTATTTAAGAATGTTGCTTAACATTGTATAAGGTCTAAAGAATTTGTTGAGATTAGAACAATATGTAGTGTTGTTTATAAAACATATAAGGAGGCATGTTATGCACTTGGGCTTCTTGATAATGACAAGGAATGGCATGATGCTATATTGGAAGCATCAAATTGGGCTTTTGGAAAAAAGCTACGTGAATTGTTTGTAACTATTTTGATGCTTTGTGAAGTAGCTGATCCATCCAATCTATGGAAATCACATTGGAAATTGTTCTCAAAAGGCATACTTCATATTCAAATGCCTATCTTGCAATTTCATAAGTTTGAATTGTGAGAAACACAGTTGAAAAATTATGCCTTACATGAAACTAAGAAACTACTTCAATAATTTGGGAAATCTCTTAAAGACCATCCACAAATGCCACAACCTAATATGAACTTGATTCAAAAGAGTATAAATAGGTTGATTCAAGAAGAAATATCCTATGACATTTTAGCTTTAAGAAAGGAACATGAAGTTCTACTTGCTGGTTTAAATAGTGAACCAAAAAAAAAAAAATTATGATTCAATAATGCAAGCTATTGCTAATCAAATCGATGGCCTTTTTTTTTTTTTTTTTTGGTCTATGGTCATGGCAAAAATGGGAAGACTCATCTTTAGAAAAAAAATTTGCTTACTGTCAAATCCCAAGAAAAAATTACTCTTGCTATTGTATCATTAGGAATTGCTTCTTTGTTAATGTGTTCAAGAATTTACCTAGATTGCCAAATCATAAATTGAAGTTGAAATTAGGTTTGCCTATCATGTTGATTCAAAACCTAAACCAAAATGCAAGTCTTTGTAATGGAACAAGATCGGTAAATACTAAATTGGGAACGTGGGTTATAGAAGCAAAGATCATTACCGGTAACAATATTGGAATACATGTTTTTATTCCAAGAATCACTTTGTCTCCAAGTGACTCTAAATGGCCATTTCTTTGGAAAAGACGACACTTTCCAGTTTCAGTATGTTTTGCAATGACATTTAATAAGAGCCAAAGGCAATCGCTGAAACATGTTGAAGCGTATCTGTAAGTTCCGTGTAGTCTACAGGTCATGTGAGACAAATATGGAAAGCGAGGTAGACATGTAAGCATGGAAGCATAGAAATAGGCAACAATATCAGTATGTTATCATGGTAGGGATAAAGGCAATTGAGTATTCAAGTACACAAGCATGAAAGTGCAAAAAGACAAAATAACATCAAAGTGTGTGCATGTGTATACCTAATTATGCATATGCACGGGCACATGGTTGTGGATACCAAACAGAGTTGCGAGTCTTACTCCAAAGGATACTTAAGTCCTATGAGGAGAAAATATTAATTGAAGTGAAATCTTCATTAATTGATATGTTTTTTCTCTTTATTAGACTTAATTAGTCTTGATTTGATATTAAGGATCTTGCATCTTTTAAGGCTTAAAAGGATTTGATTAATTAAGGTTGGATTGACTTGACTTCTAATGTTACCATTTAAATTCAAAATAAGAAAAGATAATAAAACATTACATTAATGATAAATAAAGTAGAAAAGGAAAGTAATCTGGTTGGGTCCAAATTGGCGTATATCGTGAGAAAGTTACGTACACACTCTTCTATCGGCGTATGCATTTGAGATTCAAAAAAAGATTTCCATAAAAACAACCAAAACAAGAACTCTAATAGTTTAAAAAGTGCATACACAGGGATATGGGTGTGTATGCATCTTGAGGAAGATTAGGTTATGTTTGGTAACTATTTTTTTTCCCTTTTTCTATTTCCAAAAACAATTTTCTATTTTTGAGCCTAAAAAACTTGTTTGGCAAACCAAAATGGACAGAAAATAAAAATTGTTCTCAAAACTCAATTTATGAAGGAAACTAAAAACATCCTATGGCTAGGTTTTAAAGAAAAAACGTGTCCTATCATCCATCAATTATCATGGCAGAAAAGGGTCAAAGAGGGGCAGAATTAGAAAAGACTGAACATATAGATAAAGACGCAAGAAACCAATGCCCATAAAAAGATCATAGAGGATCAAATCACATACTTGATATCATCTTACTTTTTTGACGGGATAATATCATCTTACTTGGTCCAGGAGAAATGACAAGTCGTAAGAATAAAAGCACTGTCAAACATCACATAATGTCATCATAGAAATTGCACGTATATTAACGACAAAAAATATACTGTACTTTGGGAGATTTTTGAAACGAATTGGAATCCGAAATGTAATCACAGTGCCTCTGCCCTAGTCATGATGAATCATGGGTAGCAGCCTTTTTTTTTTGGCTGCTTCCCAACACCAGTCAACCCAAACTTACCTTCACGCACCAGCTCCACGCTTTTCACCACACGTGCCTGTCGTTTTCCCTGTGGGTCCCATTGGGTGTTGGAATATCAGGCTCGTGGGACTTGAAATATAAAAAAGAGTGTGTAATCAAATTTTCAGTGTATAGAATTGACGTTTGTTTTAAAATGGAAGGAAGAAAGGGCAAAATAGTAAATTTAGGGAGAGGGAGGGTCTTTATTGAGAAGAGCAAGACTAAATACATGCAATCGGCGCAACTTTTGGTAATTCTTAACATTGCTCATAGATATTTCATATTTTCTTTCTTTCCATGTTAGTATAGTCAAAGTACTTTGTCATCATAGAAATTGCACGTATATTAACGACAAAAAATATACTGTACTTTGGGAGATTTCTGAAACGAATTGGAATCCGAAATGTAATCACAGTGCCTCTGCCCTAGTCATGATGAATCATGGGTAGCAGCCTTTTTTTTTTGGCTGCTTCCCAACACCAGTCAACCCAAACTTACCTTCACGCACCAGCTCCACGCTTTTCACCACACGTGCCTGTCGTTTTCCCTGTAGGTCCCATTGGGTGTTGGAATATCAGGCTCGTGGGACTTGAAATATAAAAAAGAGTGTGTAATCAAATTTTCAGTGTATAGAATTGACGTTTGTTTTAAAATGGAAGGAAGAAAGGGCAAAATAGTAAATTTAGGGAGAGGGAGGGTCTTTATTGAGAAGAGCAAGACTAAATACATGCAATCGGCGCAACTTTTGGTAATTCTTAACATTGCTCATAGATATTTCATATTTTCTTTCTTTCCATGTCAGTATAGTCAAAGTACTTTAGCTTTGGTTTCTTTTGTCTTTTCCATGTCTCTTAAACATTTTAAAATTTGGGAAATCTCTTAAAGACCATCCACAAATGCCACAACCTAATATGAATTTGATTCAAAAGAGTATAAATAGGTTGATTCAAGAAGAAATATCCTATGACATTTTAGCTTTAAGAAAGGAACATGAAGTTCTACTTGCTGGTTTAAATAGTGAACCAAAAAAAAAAAAATTATGATTCAATAACTAATCAAATTGATGGCTTTTTTTTTTTTTTTTGGTCTATGGTCATGGCAAAAATGGGAAGACTCATCTTTAGAAAACAATTTTGCCTACTGTCAAATCCCAAGAAAAAATTACTCTTGCTATTGTATCATTAGGAATTGCTTCTTTGTTACTCCCTAGAGGTAAGACTACTCACTCACAATTTCATATACCAATTAATATTTTTGATAAATCTACCTGTGAAATTAAGCAAGGAATGCAAGCATAGCTGAACTTCTGTTAAAAACATGTGTTATATCATGGGATGAGGCACCTATGGCACATAGAAACTATTTAGAGGAACTTGATCGCTCTCTCCGTGATATTCTATGCATCCAAGATCCTAATTGTATTAACAAACCATTTGGAGGAAAGGTTGTGGTATTAGGGGAAGATTTTTGACAAATACTACCAATTGTTAGAAAAGGTAGAAGAGAAGATTTTGTGCATTCTGCAATTAACAAATCATATCTATGAAAGGAATGTTAAGTTTTAAAGTCACACATAAATATGAAACTTCTTCAGAATATATTAAGCAATTCAAAATATGCATCAATGATGAATTTGAGTGAGTGGACTTCGAAGATTGGATATGGTGAATCGGGTGAAGGAGATGGAGAAAATTCAATTACTATTCTAGTTGACTTGATTATCAAATATATTGAAAATCCAATGGAAGATATAATAAGAAGCACATATCCTAATTTATAAATGAAATTTACAGATCATAGTTACTTACAAGAGAAAGCTATACTTGCGCGTAACTAATGAAGTTGTTGAAGAACTTAATGATTATGTAGTATCATGTTTACATGGTGAAGAGCAAACATATTTAAGCTCAGATTTCATATGCAAAGCTTCCTCAAATATTGCTTGTCATGCCCCAAACCCGATACCCGAATTTGTGACCATGACCGGCATGCTAATATCAAGCCTAAACCTGATATTAACAAGAACCGACTTAACTTTTTGAAAACGTTTACAAAAGCTTTCCTCTTTCTTTTCATTTTTGTTTCTTTACTTAAATGATATAACCTTTCACTTGACATTCAGAGCATCTACATTGTACTTTAAAGAATAACATAATTCACCAGTTACTCAAATTCTGAATTTTACATAATACATCTCTTAATACTTTAAGGTACACAACTTTAATTAGATCCTAAAATTAACTATACTATAAATCTAAACATTAAATTGCTAATTTAGGATCTATACATATAAAACTAAAACCAGCTCCTTCCAAACTCAACTAAGGCTCCCTTTGCTCCAAAATAAAACTTGCTAACTGAAAGAGTGGAAGGGGTGAGCTACACAACCCAATAAAGGTAAGATATATGAGAATTCAATAAGGATGCATGTAAATCAAATCATTCATTCTATGAATATTCGAACAAGAGAACATCTTTTCATGCATAGTATTTTATACTAGTCATAATAATAGCTTATACGCTCTTCATAGAAAATAATTGTTCTCCTTTTTCTTATCGGGTTAATATTACCAAAATCTTTCGGATTAAACTTCTTTCATTTCCTACAAAGTCATCATATATATATTCTCATTACAAAATAATTATTTTAACTTAAATCAGATAATCAGCAACTTTGTATTAAACTAGAAACATCTTGACCCAATAAGAAAATCTTTCTTTATAAACATTTTCTCGAAAAATATTATAACTTTCATAGTCAATAAACTTAAAATTTCATAAAGAACAGGTATCTGATAACTTTCAAACATAACTTGCACTTTCATCAGAAGTTTTATCTTTATAGCACAATAGAACTTCAGAAACTTTTATCTTTAATGAACAACTTTCTTTTCATCAGAAACTTTTTATTTTCATGAGAGCTTTTAACTTTTCACACTGCATTTAACAAAATCATTATCTCATGATTAATAACATAATATAGTTGTTCATAACTAACTTATTGGTTAACCCATATCTAATAAGTCTGTACTTATTTGGAAGGCTTCTAGCACCACGATGCTAGGCATCCAGCATTGCCCACAATGCCAGGTATTCTCGGGATTATATCATAATACATATCTTCCAACCATGGGGATAGGTTGGCTTCCCCCACAAGTTGGCCGTAACCAACAAGGGGCGGGTACAGCAGAGCCAATCCCACTTATAATGGCCAATCATATAACGTTTTCCATGGGAAGTTAGTAATTAACCCCTACTAGCAGAGTTCAGATCACCAGAGAACATAACCCGAAAACATTTCATACTTTACATCATACTGAAATTTCTTATTTTGCATAACATTTCATAATAATAGCATTTCCATTCTTTTCTTTAAACATCATGTTCGTGGAAATTAGTAATAGCATCAATATACTTAAATCATATACATAAAGTTTCAAAGACTCACGAACATATATTTGTCAGAATAATGATTATATGTCATATCTCTAATCAAAAACCTTTTAATGCATAATATACTTTAAAATAACCTCATGACTTACCAAATACCCATATAACTTATCCCTTACCTAAAAGCAGAGGAACTGAGAGCCTAAAGTCGAAGGAGTTTAGACTTGGATACTGGTAACACCTAAACCATAAATCAAAGCTTATTACTATCCATAATTTCCTTGTCATAGACTTACACATTCATCTCAAAGCCTATTTCTTAGAATCAAGGAAATTCTAATCCCACCTCAACGAGGTTCCCACAAACAAAAATACATTCATCAACAACAAGTACAAAATCCTAGAGAAACCAACATTCTTATATTAATCCCATATCTCTAGAAGAGCTAACTTTATTTCAAAAGGTGCTTTGAGGTTAGGGCAATAATTCATGCATAAATATAAAATCTTTTAAGCATGATCATGTAACTATATACATTCATATGGTAACATACAACACGTCGGGCAAAACAGCTTCATAAATATAATTGTTGCATGATTTAGAACCCCTTCCTTTGAGTACTAAACCTCAAAAAAAGTTATACAAAAATTAATCTATGATTGAGACATACCAAAAGATAAGCATATTAAATTATAACTCAAAACATTCACCCTAACTTGAGAATTAAATCCACAAAATCAGGTGTAGCATATGCTGTTCACTACTCATTTCAGCAGCGTATGCTCCATTTGTAAAATACAAACGGGCTGTCCACACACATCCAATTGTCATGAAATTTTACATAACTACTCCCCTGTATGTCTAGTATAAACCATAAAAATTTCGGAGTCAAAGTATAAACCCATGATTTACTAAAAATCATACAAGAAAGCATACTCAAATCCTTCTTGACAGAATTTCTTGCAACTTAAAAATTAAACCATTATTTTTATATTCATCCAAATTCTATGAGACCACTTCCATAACAACCATGTGTGTCTTAGAATTCATAAAAACTACTCCTAGCAACCTAATTCACAGAATATGATTTAATACATATTTTTCTTGTTGTACACATCAAATCTGTCATAGAGACAGCTTCAGTACATATTCTTACAAAATCATCAACAAATAGCAATAGGCCTTAATTTCATTTGGGTATCTTTATACCTATAATAAACATACTAAAATATGTTATTAAACATTTAATAAATCATAATATCATCAAACCTTCAAAACACTAAAACAGAATCATAATTCAGCCTATAAAATTAGGATAGAGGTTAAAGAAGTAGAAATAAACAAATGAAGTTTTGATTACTTACCCCCAAAAATTTGAAGCTGAAATTTTAGTTTTAACCCTTTAATTTCTTCTTTAGAGAGGGATATTTTGTTTTGGTGAGAGAGGGAGGGCTGCCATGTAAGAAGGGAAGAAGAAAGAAACAAAGAACAAGGAAAAGAGTAGGGAAAGAGGGTTGGACTTTCTGTCTGGTGCAGCCAAGAAAATGAGATAAGGGGAAGACTTTTGGGGCAGCAAAAAGGGGATAAAAGATGGGGACTTTGGGTGGAATACGTGTAGAGCTTAGGAAAAATCTCACCACCCATTTTCCAATTTTCTTGCATTCACACTCACACCCTTCTACAAAAATAATTTCTTGCATTCACACTCACACTTTTCTACAAAAATAATATCACTTTGCATGTACATATATATATATATATATCCTTACCTTTATAAAGTTATATCCATCACATTAAAAGAGGATATATGTTCTAATTACTTTGAGAGAGCATAAAAGAAGAATTAGGATGGAGTCTTGTCTTTCTTTCAAAGTGTGGACCCATGGGTTTGACAAAAGGGACTTAAGAGAGTTCCTAGCACTTTCCTTGAGAGAAAAAGAGAGCAAAGTGAGCTGAAATTTCAGATTTGTGTGTTTACCCGTAGGAACTAGAGAGGGAGATGGCTTCTTGGATGTTCTATTTGTTTGAGAAACTCAAGGAAGAGGTGAGGTGGAGCTTAGTGATTGCATGTCCAAGTCTTGGTCTTTGGGTTTGTTCACATGAATGAAACTTTGGCTTTACATGTGTTGAATTTCAATTGATTGCATGTGGATGGAATTTCCACTATAATATCTCATGCATCATACATAGTTAAAACACCAACAACTATATATATATATCTCATAACTTAACCACTTAATATAGTTTTGCACATACTAAGTATATATTTATAATACAAATAGTCATTTCAATTATTTATAATCTTTACAATTCTCATTCAATGGCATTATAAAATAATATGCTTATTAAATACTCTTCTATTAATTATAAAAAGAAAGTGGTTTTAAAATAGTAATTAACCACTTAAACACATGGTTTAATTATAAAGTTGGGTCGGGGTGTTACATTGCTGACCAAAATCTATTATACCTAGGTGAATTCTTGAACACATTAACATTACCTGGATTGCCAAATCATAAATTGAAGTTGAAATTAGGTTTGCCTATCATGTTGATTCAAAACCTAAACCAAAATGCAAGTCTTTGTAATGGAACAAGATCGGTAATTACTAAATTGGGAACATGGGTTATAGAAGCAAAGATCATTACCGGTAACAATATTGGAATACATGTTTTTATTCCAAGAATCACTTTGTCTCCAAGTGACTCTAAATGGCCATTTCTTTGTAAAAGACGACACTTTCCAGTTTCAGTATGTTTTGCAATGACATTTAATAAGAGCCAAAGGCAATCGCTGAAACATGTTGAAGCGTATCTGTAAGTTCCGTGATTCATACCCCCTTTAGATGACATATCGGCATGTTAGTTCCTTCTTGGAAAGGCGGGGTGTGCAATACTTAATCTCCCTAAAAGCGATTTTAGACTCAAATTGACGTGAGCTTGGGAGTACCCGATGCCTCTTAAAAATAAGTAAAGGAGTCGCCACCTAGTTATAGGTCTAGGAACCAAAGAAAAGACTCCATGAAGGTCTTCCTACTAGATAAGGTTTGAAGTTAGGGTATAGGATGGGAAGAGATTAGGCACCCCAAGCTTGACCAGCCGTAATTGACCTTCATATATCATTGCTTGATTGAGACGGGAGTTAGATTTATCCTTGAGGTTCAAAAGTGTGCATTTGCATCTAGACCTAGGTGTAGTCTACAGGTCATGTGAGACAAATATGGAAAGCGAGGTAGACATGTAAGCATGGAAGCATAGAAATAGGCAACAATATCAGTATGTTATCATGGTAGGGATAAAGGCAATTGAGTATTCAAGTACACAAGCATGAAAGTGCAAAAAGACAAAATAACATCAAAGTGTGTGTATGTGTATACCTAATTATGCATATGCACGGGCACATGCATGTGGATACCAAACAGAGTTGCGAGTCTTACTCCAAAGGATACTTAAGTCCTATGAGGAGAAAATATTAATTGAAGTGAAATCTTCATTAATTGATATGTTTTTTCTCTTTATTAGACTTAATTAGTCTTGATTTGATATTAAGGATCTTGCATCTTTTAAGGCTTAAGAGGATTTGATTAATTAAGGTTTGATTGACTTGACTTCTGATGTTACCATTTAAATTCCAAATAAGAAAAGATAATAAAACATGACATTAATGATAAATAAAGTAGAAAAGGAAAGAAATCTAGTTGGGTCCAAATTGGCTGAGAAAGTTACGTACACACTCTTCTATTGGCGTACGCATTTGAGATTCGAAAAAAGATTTCCAGAAAAACAACCAAAACAAGAACTCTAACAATCTAAAAAGTGCATACACAAGGATATGGATGTGTACGCATCTTGAGGAAGATTAGGTTATGTTTGGTAACTGTTTTTTTCCCTTTTTCTATTTCCAAAAACAATTTTCTATTTTTGAGCCTAAAAACTTGTTTGGCAAACCAAAATGGACAAAAAACAAAAATTGTTCTCAAAACTCAATTTGTGAAGGAAACTAAAAACATCCAGAAGACTATTTTCATTTTTTAATTTTCAAAAGTTAATGAAAATATGCATTTAATTTAATGAATTTGTCTCATTTAATAAGTTAGCATTAGAGTTCAAATCTTAGTAAAAACATATTTTAGTATTTTGTATTTTTTCTTCAAAAAACTTTTTTTTTTTTTTTAATTTCAACTAACAAAACATGTTTTTGATTTCAAAAATACAAGAAAGTTGTTTTTTATTTATATCCCCAAAAACAAGTTTTTAAAAATAGAAAACAAAAACTGTTATCAAACATAACCTTAGAGTTCTTACAAGTTCTTAACACAATCAAGGGAAATTAACTAAACCAAAGGCACAAAATAGATTATGTACATGCAAAACAACATATTAATGCTTAAAAACAACAAGAAACTTAAAGGAAACAAGAATCTAAGAGGAGAGTGTGGATCATGGAAAAGATCCACATCTCCTCCTCATAGCACTTACAATGATGTTTTTGACCAGCCCTTCGGTTAAAATCAACTACCACAGCTGTGTGTGTGGCAGGATGAGTTGGGTGACTTGATTAGGGTTGACTAAGAGACCCTAAGTAGTATGTTTGCAAGCTTGAACCAACTAGAAGTTTGAACATGGATAAAAAAGAGACTACCTTCAAACCAACAAGGATCTGAAGATCAATCTAATGCTCAACCATTTTGCCCTTCTAGCCTTAAAATTTTAGGTTTAGGTATTTCAAGGGAATTTTGACAGAGTTTTGGTAAGACTTAATTTTTATCCCCCTTGGATGTTGAAAATGGGAGTTTTTATAGGGGAAATTGGTATCTAGGGTTTGATGACACATTTAGGCAACCAGTTGGTCAGGCTGGTTACCCTAGCATCTCATCAAAATGGAAATTGAGTGATTTTAGGCTTTTTGTCTAGAGAGTGAGCATGTCACATATTAGGTGCGTATGCATTGTATACCCCGTGTATGCACTCTTTGTTAGCCTTGGCCAAATTAGGTCAAATTGTCTTTTAGGCTTTAAGCTTCAGACTTCTTACCTATTTAATAATTGGGCTTGGGCTTGGGCTTGGACTTGGACTGTATTGGGTCATGTTTAAGCTTGTCATCCTCATTGGGTTCCACACACAATGTTGTTCATTCTGGTAGCGATTTGATTTATTGTTATTGGGAATGGGGGGCTTGGATATAGGTCGGAATGAAATAGGGTGTCTATAGTATCTACCAAATCTAATTTTCAGTCATGGACAATTATATGTTGTAGTATCTAGAGTTACAAGTAGAAATGGCCTAAAGTTCCTCATCATCAACAATGAAATCGAAGAAGGGTCACATACAAAAAAATATTGTCTATAAAGAAGTTTTCACAGGTCTTACTTAATCCTTGATACAACAAATAATAGAATTCCTACTGTAGGTCTATCCCGCTTCTCCTATCATTTATTTAGTACTATTTTGGTCATTAATGTTAACATAACTTGGAGAAATTACATATTATAATGTTTTATTTTTTTGGCATTTGTTAACTTAAAATTAATTTGGAAGAGTAAGATGGAGTAGAAGGATTAGTTTGATATGCTCATGCATTCTCTCTACATTTTTTCTCTCTTAACACTTTCATTCTTTTGGATCAAGACAGTTGAGGTACTGCAGGTCTGTACCCACCTCTCCTGTCATTTATTTAGTATTATTTTTGGTCATTAATTTTGAAAGTTCAAAAACGTGTACAAAAACACTTTTGAACGTTTAGACCCCCAAAAACCAACTTAACCAACACAAGCAATATGTCAAACAACAAGTGTGCGGAAACTTAACATATGCTATAATATGAAATTGGTTAAACAACTATCTAAGCCATAACAAAATAAACCACATCAGATAATGTAAAGGCAGAGATAGAGAGGAAGGAAGATGCAAACACAGAGATAACACCCGATGTGTTATCGAAGAGGAAACCGAAGACCTCGGCGAAAAACCTCTCCGCCGCCCTCCAAGCGGTAATCAATCCACTAGAAAATACAGTTGGGATACAAGGACAGCAATAGACCCTCCAAGCCTAATCTACCCAATGCACCTAAGCCCTCCAAGCTTCTTGCTCCAACGAGGTTGCGCCGAACCTTTTTCTTTTCTAGCTTTCCGGATTCCGCTACTACACCGTAGCATCAACCAATGAAGATTGGCTCCTTCCTAACTGCTTCCCAGAACTCCAAACGACTGTCTCACAGAGATGATAATGGTGAGAACCAGGTTTGGTATAATGCCTCTCAAGGATTTGACAATGGAGAGGAAGAGAGTGAGGGAATTTGATGAGACTTTAAGGTAGAGATTGTGGGTGAAACAATCTGGTTTTTCTTTAGGGTTTCTCTCTCAAAATTCTCTCTGGAAGCTCTCTTTCAATCGTGGGTTAAAAGGGTATTTATACTGGAGTGAAGAGGAATGTGAAACATCAGGTTTTTCCAAAACAGGGGTGGCTCGCGGCTTGACCTCGCGGCTTGACCAAGTCGCGAGATCCAGTCGCGAGTTAACCGTATGGCCAGTTGTCCTGTTTTGTCCTGTAGTGCTCCAGCTAGCATGACTGTTCATCTTCCAGCATGCTTGGCACGTGTGCAGCTTCTGGCGACTTGCAGCCGCGAGTCCACCCGCGAGTCCTAGCCGCGACACTCTGTTTTCTTGCACACTCTTGAGCAATCTTCACTCTATCTCACTCACTACCCTTACAACAATCCCACCTAAATACAGGGTTACTAAATGCTGAATTACAAGCAAATTTGGCACGGAATAAAGCCAATTAGATGGTTGAATAAATTCAACCTTACAATCTCCCCCTTTGGCTATTCCGTGACAAAACCCTAAAACAGACTCTAGACTTAACATGTGAGTTGGGAACAGTTGAATAAAACTCACTCACACCTAACTCTAGAAGCTGCGAAGCACTTGAATCATATGAACATAAACTCCTGAAACACAACAATACACCATGATCATTGTAAGCAGAAAATTATAAATGCATATGAAACAGGCAATATGAGATCAAGCAAAGATGGAGTTAATAAACAAACCATGGCTTGATCAACCAAGTGAACACCACAAGGTAGTGATCACAGTGCTCATTCACACTTGGAATGAACACAAGGACATACAAGTTAACAAGCACAAGGCAAGACACTTGTATGCTCAACACTCAACCAATGCATAGCACACAAGGTATATGCATCTAGGAACAATCCTACAAGGGCACAAGAGTGACAGTACATAAACCAAAATGCAGAACATTTAGATTAAAGTACTGATTTCAACATAGCATAAAGGCTGCACTTAAGCAAGGTACATACCATAAAGCCTACAAATTATGCATAAAACAATAACCCTAAAAGCTTACATAAGCATATGGGTACAAACACAGAATATCCTGAATAACATCATCAAACATATATTAAAGTTTAAACCAAGAGTATATGAAAAGAGTTAGAAACAGTTATACACCAAAACACAGTGTATCAAAACCATAAAACCACTAAAAGTACTCAAATCATAAACATATATAAACACAGTTTCTGTTTTTAGCAACTCCCCCTCAACTAATTACTCCCCCTTAAGCTTTTCTGCTTCTCAAACAGCAACTCCCCCTCAACTAATTACTCCCCCTTAAGCTTTTCTGCTTCTCAAACATCAATGAACTTCTCCCCCTTTTTGACAGGAATGGCCAAAGGGTCACTTGTCATGCTGAGTGGTGAAGCTGTCAAGTGTAGCAGCCAAGACATCAATCTGGTCTTGCATGGCTCTCATCCTGTCAGAGTGCTCAGTTTGGACTGCCCTGATCCCATCAAGCCTTTCCAGAATGATCTGGAAAGCATCTGGAGGTGTGTTTGCAGAGGTTGAAGCTCTGTGTCTTTTGCCACTTCTCCTAGGTGTTGAAGTTGATGCAAGTCCTGCTGCCTCTGCTTCAGTCTCCATTGGAGCAGCCACTCCTTCATCACCTTCATCTTCTTCTCCTGGAAGCCTAACACTTATCCTTTTGCAGGTAAGCTTGTTGATTGCAGAGGGTGTAGACATGGGACTGATGTCTTGAGGGATTGGAACACCTTTACTCCTAAAAATCCTCATTAGCAAACTTGGAAAGATCAATTTAAGCCTAGAGGTTGTTCTAGTCTCATCCACAATGGTGTCATAAATGTGGGAACTTATGTCTATGAAGTTCTTTTCTTTGAGATCCATCAGAAAGACTGCTCTAGCACAGTTGATTGTAGTCAATTTCCTAATGGGATAGAGGTTAAACATCATAATTATTGTAAGGCACCTCATGTCCACTGGAAAGGCAGTGGTATTCAAACATTTCCCTTCTCTCTGCCCACCTATCCTTTGTTGAATTGTTTCAATAGACACACTCCTATTCTTCATCATCTAATCTTTCAAGCCCTAATGCATCATCTATGACATGAGCATCCAAGACAAATTCTTTACCCCTCACCCAGCAACTCAATTCATTATCCTTTATCACAGCATTTGAGTAAAATTCCCTAATTAAGGGTTCACACACAACAGGGAAACCACCCAGAAGCTTTTCCCATCCCCTTCCTTCAAAACAGCTGGGAATAAATGTTTGCCTTAAGTCTTCCAAATCCACAAATCTCTCTTGAATGATTCCTGCATTTAAGAAGTTATCCTTGTATCTTTCAAAGTGGTGAACTGACCTAAACAATCTAGAATCCATCTTTAATCTTTTGTCAGCCTTCTTTGCAGTAGATTTCTTCTTCTGAGGTGAGGGGGCCATCTATGAACAATCAGAAACGGCCACAACAACATATAGCAATATATGTGCATAACCAGTCAATACCATGTAGTTAACAGAGAGAGATATCAACCATATAAATGAACTTCAAAAACTTAAACAACAAGCTACTTAGTTCAAACACATGGATAAATCAAGCCTAGGATAGGAAACACATGAACAACATGGTAAAACTATCCTAAAGGCAGATAAAAGACATTGAGACAGATAATGGAAGAATGATATGACACACAAATAGTATATTGAGCCTAACAGAAGCTTCCCACAGATTAACACACTACAACATGCAAATCTAGCACAGTAAAACTCACAACCTCAAACAGAACCAATAGAAACAACTCAACAGCTCAAAGTTCAGATTGAAATAAAAGAAACACTTAGCTAAGCATAAGAGCAATAAGAATAAGACTATCATTAACATAAGCTATGGCAACAGCATCCACAAGCTAAGCAAGAACAAGGAGCAGAAACCGAAACAAAAACCCATTTCAAAAACACACTCATATGCGAACAATCAAAGGGTAAAAGCACAAAATCAAGTAGAAATGAGTATAAATCAGAAAACCCATACCTGTAACTTGACGATTTTGAGCTACAAGAGTGCAACACTAGAGATTGGAAAAGGGAGCACGGAGTGTTTGGGAGGGAGAGAGTTTAGAGAGAAGATGAACAGTCACAAAAATTCGAGGGAAAAACTGAAAAAGTTTAAAAACTGCTCCTGTTTACCCAAAACACGCGTTTTTCGCGACTGGATTAAGTCGCCACACAGTCGCCAGATCAAGCCGCCAAAGCACTCAAGACCAAAAATTTGAAAAATTTTTCTAAGTGTTTTTCGCGACTGGAAGGTCTACCCGCGAGTGAGTCGCGAGCTGAGCCGCGAAAATCTCTGAGTGAATCTCGCGACTGGACCTTCCACTCGCGAACAAGTCGCCAAAACTGACCAGCGAAGATGCGAGTGAGGCTCGCGACTTGACATACCCGCGACTGAGCCGCCAAAACAGGGCAAAACTGAACTTTTGAAATTTTCAGATTTTTCAAACAAAATACTTTCCAAAAACACTTAAAACACTCAAAAATCTTTTTGTGCTTGAATTAACAAAGATTGAGCATGTGAAAACACATTTTATCAAGTACAATCACACAAATGAATATGGCATTTATTGAACATAAACTTGTGTGTTGTGTGTGGATATCAACAATGAGATAGTCCTTTGTCTAATGTGAAGTTTCAATGATCAATTCAACCAAGGCATACACAATTAGCACTAGATCATGTGACCAATCTCAATTATAGAAATATGAATATATGACCTCCCACATAACTTGATAACATAACTTGGAGCTTTTCATTTGACTCCACTTTCAGCCATAACATTTGATCTTTTGAGGCAATCATCTCTCATTGTGAGAGGGATATATAACATTTCTCTTTGAAGAACAGGCCTTTGGCCTTTTTGAATGAAATATCACTTTTAATATAAGGTCGCTTACCCTTTTTCCTAGTCAAATACTAGAATGTGCGACAGGCTTTTGCAGCTCAATATCTCTTTTCATTTGGAGATTTACATTTGGTGAGCTCTTTTTAGCAAAAAAATAAAAAGTGGGAAGATATATAGACACAAGTCTATGCATGTTTCAAGATCAACATAACCATTCACTAATCATTCATGACAAGTTTGAAGATCTATTTACAATAATCACATAGATTTCAAGATTTTTCCCATAGTGATATGAGTGCATGAAAACAAGCAATGCTCGAAAATGCACAAAGCCATTAGCACAAAGGTACAAGGCAAAACGAGTTTTAAGACAAAACTCAACAAAGTCAATTAAGCTTTTTGATTTTCAAAATTTTTATGTAATTTTTGGATTTTTGACTCAAGAAACAAAAAGATTGAAAGAACACAATTAAGAAATAATCACAAGAAGACAAGCAAACAACCAAAATCAAAAACAACAAGCATACCACACAAACATAGTCACAAAGCATAGGAAGTATTAATGCATGGACATGTTGTAATGCTTATGCATGAGTACCCCTTTTCACCCACACGTCACTTGCGTTTGGGGTGATTTCCTTAAAGGATTGGGTACGGGAGTTAGGGCTTTCAAACCTTCGTGAGAAGCTTTCCAAGCAGTTGGTGAATGCACCAATCATCTTCATCACGTTCATCATTCCGGGATCTCCATTTTGCTCTCTAGGTTGATCACCTGCCCAAGTTCTCCTATCAATTCTTGGTCCTCCTGACCTTTGAGGATTTGCACTGTTCTTTGCTCTCAGCTTTTGGCAATTTGGTTGAGTGTGCCCTTGAAGTCTGCAATAATGGCACACATACATTCCTCTAGGACCTCTTTGTGGTCGTGGACGTGACTTGGCACGAGATTCAGACCTGCCCACAGACTGATTACGATGATTCAGCATCCGTTGGTCCACCACATTCTTCTTCTCCTCCACCTCGAGCTTCACACCAGTAAGTTCAGCTACAACTGGATCTTTGGCCTTTACAAACTTCACTTCTTTAGTGACATTTCTAGTTGAGCTACTTCCTCCGGTATATCCCAGTCCGGATTTGTCTGAAAAGCTCTTTTGAGAAGATATAACATCATCTAGCTTCTCGGTGGTGACCCTCTCTATTTTTGCATTTGCTTGCACAACCTCATTCTCAAGAAATCTCACTTTAGTGTAAGCTTTGGACAGCTCACCATTCAGTGTTTCAATCTCGCATTTGGCCTCCCTATACCGGATTAGGAGACTTTTGTAGTCCTCCTCAGCCTTCTTCATTTTTCTTACAGCAGCCTTGGCCACCCTTGTGTACTCACCTGATTTCTCCAAGAGTGAGTTATAATTCTCTTGAAGAGTTGCTGTGCTTTCTTCTTCTTCAGCTTCTGATTCTTCAACAATTCCTAGTGAGTCATCATCACTATGTTCTCCAAGGTCTTGAACAAGCAAATTCAACTCATCCGACGACTCAACATGAGCAATAGTCATGAAAGCTGAATAGTTCCCCTCTCCATCACAGCTTTCTTCAGATTCTGAGTCAGACGAATCTGAGTCACTCAGGGTCGTGGCATACACCTTGCCTTTCGATTTCAAATAATTAGGACATTCCTTCTTAAAGTGTCCATGCCCGTTGCATTCAAAACAAGTGACATCTTGTGTGGATTGGGATTCTTTTCCATCTTTCCTTTTGAAATCCCTCTTCTCCCTTCCAGAATTTTGGAATTTTCTCTTATCATCAAATTTTCCATTGTTTTTGAATTTCAAAAACTTTCTGAAATTTTTAACAAGATAGGCTACATCCTTGTCCACCATATCTTCTCCCGATGAGCCTTGATCTTCCACCTTCTCATTAATGGTCTTTAGAGCAAGGGATTTACTCTTCCGTTGATTGGGCAGCGACATCTCATAAGTCTGTAGAGAACCAACCAGCTCCTGTACCTTGATGTCGTCAAGATCCTTGCTCTCTTCAATGGCTGTCACTTTAGCACGAAAACTTTCCGGCAATGATCGAAGGATCTTCCTTACAATCTTTGAGTCCTCCATTTTCTCCCCCAAGTTAAACTTACTGACAACCACTTCATTTAGCTTCCCATAGAAAGAGTCGAAAGACTCATCCTCACTCATCTTGAGCTCCTCAAACCGAGTGGTCAGCATTTGTAACTTGGTATCTTTCACTTTCTTCGTGCCTTCATAAGTTGTTTCCAGAATCTCACATGCATCTTTGGCAATGGTAATGTGAGAAATCCTGTGAAATTCATCTGGAGACACACCACAGAAAATAGCATTTAGTGCTTTACTGTTAGCATTAGATGCAGCAAGTGCTGCCTTATCCCATGTGGATTTGGCTGCCTCAGGTTTGGTCCAACCAATCTCAACAGCATCCCACACGGATTCATCAATAGAGCATAGAAAAGCTCTCATACGAACCTTCCAAAACGCATAATTACTTCCATCAAAATATGGAGGTGCATTAAGGGATTGAGACCTATCCATCTCAAAAAGGGAGTCAAGGATCACACAAATGGTAATGAAACCAAACAGCAGTGTACCCGCTCTGATACCAATTGAAAGTTCAAAAACGTGTACAAAAACACTTTTGAACGTTTAGACCCCCAAAAACCAACTTAACTAACACAAGCAATATGTCAAACAACAAGTGTGCGGAAATTTAACATATGCTATAATATGAAATTGGTTAAACAACTATCTAAGCCATAACAAAATAAACCACATCAGATAATGTAAAGGCAGAGATAGAGAGGAAGGAAGATGCAAACACAGAGATAACACCCGATGTGTTATCGAAGAGGAAACCGAAGACCTCGGCGAAAAACCTCTCCGCCCTCCAAGCGGTAATCAATCCACTAGAAAATACAGTTGGGATACAAGGACAGCAATAGACCCTCCAAGCCTAATCTACCCAATGCACCTAAGCCCTCCAAGCTTCTTGCTCCAACGAGGTTGCGCCGAACCTTTTTCTTTTCTAGCTTTCCGGATTCCGCTACTACACCGTAGCATCAACCAATGAAGATTGGCTCCTTCCTAACTACTTCCTAGAACTCCAAACGACTGTCTCACAGAGATGATAATGGTGAGAACCAGGTTTGGTATAATGCCTCTCAAGGATTTGACAATGGAGAGGAAGAGAGTGAGGGAATTTGATGAGACTCTAAGGTAGAGATTGTGGGTGAAACAATCTGGTTTTTCTTTAGGGTTTCTCTCTCAAAATTCTCTCTGGAAGCTCTCTTTCAATTGTGGGTTAAAAGGGTATTTATACTGGAGTGAAGAGGAATGTGAAACGTCAGGTTTTTCCAAAACAGGGGTGGCTCGCGGCTTGACCTCGCGGCTTGACCAAGTCGCGAGATCCAGTCGCGAGTTAACCGTATGGCCAGTTGTCCTGTTTTGTCCTGTAGTGCTCCAGCTAGCATGACTGTTCATCTTCCAGCATGCTTGGCACGTGTGCAGCTTCTGGCAACTTGTAGCCGCGAGTCCACCCGCGAGTCCCAGCCGCGACACTCTGTTTTCTTGCACACTCTTGAGCAATCTTCACTCTATCTCACTCACTACCCTTACAACAATCCCACCTAAATACAGGGTTACTAAATGCTGAATTACAAGCAAATTTGGCACGGAATAAAGCCAATTAGATGGTTGAATAAATTCAACCTTACAAATTTTAACTTAACTTGGTGAAATTACAGATTATAATGTCTTATTTTTTGGCAGTTGTTGACTTAAAATTAATTTGGAAGAGCAAGATGGAATTGAAGGATCAGTTTGATGCTCACGCATTCTCTCTACACATTTTCTCTCTAACACTTCCAATCTTTTGGGGAAATGAGTAACAAAATTGGACAGAGAAAAATATTCGGATCGACTAAAAAAACAGTTTTTCATGGAAATGAGAGGGTGTTGTTTAGTAATTTTTCATTCTTGTACAACTGCCACTGTCCTTAAAAATTCCAATCACCTAAAATTATAGTCATTAATATCAACATCAGTTATTTTACCTTTATATATACATAAAACTATTAGGTTGCTTATGAGAAACCGATTCTTAGTCATACATATTTAAATTTAATATTGAAACAACTGAAATTACAATCATTAATATCCACATCAGTTATTTTACTATTCATGAGAGTAAGGGAAGACATAGCAATGCTATGGACACATGTTAATTTATTCGGTGGGCTCATCATTCGCTGATCATTGGCATGAATGGAATGTGTGGTTGCTAATGAAAACACAATAATATTGATTAAGACATGGCTAGGTTGGCACTTTAGAATTATGCAACACAAATCAAAGCAAATGGCTAGACTGCCTGTTTTTGTAGTGTACGGTAGAAGAACTGTAAATCTTGGTACTTAGATTTGATGGCCGTTGATATGAAACTCTATCACACATTAGATTTGATGGCCATTGATATGAAACTCTATCTCACACACACCTGCCTTCATTTAATGTACATTAGGGAAATTAGAAAATTTGTGCATATAATTAATAAAGGGCCATATAAATTACAATGTAGATATCATTTTTTGAATGTGTCTAGGCCTAGAGAATGAACAATCTGTAAACTTAAAAGGGTATTGAAAATGGATTTTTTGAATCAAAGACCAAAAGAATATGAAATTCTCTAACTACTATTATGGACTGGCCAACATAGAAGGGGACAAAATGTAAAATATGGATTGGTAATTGAATTGTTATGTGAATCAAATGATGAAGGAATATAACTACTATTATCAATTCTAAATCAATCATGAATCCTGCAATATATTGGTGATATGTATAATGGGGCTTGAGTTGTAATAACATAACAAATATTAATTATAATAAGACTATCCTAAAATAGATTATCACTCGCAACGCATAGGTCCGTGACTAGTTATAATGTTATATATAAAAGCTAAATTTTATGAGAAGTAAAATAAGTGTAATGAGATGTGTTTGTGACAAATCTTATGATCCAACACTAGCATTTCATGGACTATTTGTTCATGATACAGTTTTTTTAAAATCTAACTTTTGCTAATTATAACTTTTCCAAACAATCTATTTTCAAAAAGCTGAAAAATGAGTTATACAAAATAAACATTATCATGGTGATAATGTAATTTTTTTTTTTTGTTAAATTCATTATATATTGGATTTAATATTCATGTAGATGTATGAAGGTGTCTTTTTGAAAATTCAAATCCTTACATGGTAATGCAAAGCAAGCATACCTCTTCTTTTTTTTTTTTTTTTTTTTTTTTTTCTTTTCTTTTTTATAAATAAAGAAAACTAGGTGACAATGTTGATGCAAATGAGTTATAAATTCTTGTGATCATGCCCAAGAATTATAGTGAGCAATGGTACTATTTTAGATGGGGCAATGGTACTATTTTATATGGAAATCCCTTTCCAAGCATTTTTCTATATCATTGTACCTATGATAATATGGGTTGTAAAATAAAACAAACCGGTCATGAACAACTTGGGCTTGGCTCGATAAAAAGCTTGTTCATGTATATATATATATTTTGTTTATAAATAAGCCAAACTTGAGCCTTAGTTTTAGGCTCGTTTAATAAACAAGTTGAGCCTAAGCTAAAAAATTTGTTCACGGACAAGCTTGTGAGCTATAAGGCTTGATACAAAACAATTCAAGTACAGACTTGTGGGTACATGAGCACCTCACACCGCAAGAGATTTGTCCGCTTTGGGGAGCCAGTCCCTCACGGTTTTGTCCTCGTCCCCGAGTATGGAACCCCAGGATTTTTGCCTTTGAAGTGATTAACACCTAGGCTCACCCGAATCCCACATCGGTTAGAGAACCCTCCCACTCAAGGTTTATAAGCTTCTGGAGCGACCAAGAGTGTACCACTACTACAAAAAAAAAAAGGGGGGGGTGGGGGATTAGTAAATTACGCGCCAGGTAGGGGTCGAACCTACGACTTTCTGCTTAGGAAACAGACGCTCTATCCACTGAGCTACAGGCGCTCGTTGAGATATCTCTCTCGCTTTCAATAAATATATATACAAATAGTTTACAAAAAATTAAATCATAATTACCAAAAAAAAAGACCCACCTCCTTTCCCTCCGTGTCCAATTTCTCTTTCTCTGCAACCCAAGCTCTCTCTCTCTCTGTCTCTCTCTTTCTCAGAAAAGCTTAAAAAAGCTCTTTTGACCGTTTTGTCGTCATCACATCAGACGGTCCCCTGTACTTCTCCTCCAATCATATTCTGATTCTATTAATCACTTTCAGTCATCATCATCAAGTGACAGTAGTATTTTCTGTATTTTGACCACACTTAATACTTTGTTTCACACACGAATACAAATTAAAACAACAACAGCAAATTAACAAAACCGTGAAAACGATGTCCGGTGGTTCCGATGTGGCCGATACCACTTCCCTATCCTGCGCTCGCTGTGGCAAACCTGCTCGCCTTCAGTACGTATTTTCAATTTTCACTCTTTCTTTTTAATTATTATTATTATCATATATCAAAAAGACTATTTTGGTTTTATTAAATTTATCAATGAATGCAAAGAACTTGAGAATTTAAGCTATTTGTATAGTGATTTTGGAACTTATGGATAGGTGGTATTAGGGGAATAGTGGCTGCCAGTTTTGCATTTCATAGTGATAAATTTTATGTTGTAAGTGCCCGCCCGGTGATTAAGGGTCCGTTTGGATACAGCTGAAAACTGAAAAACACTTTAGTGAAATAATTTTTAAATGTGTGAATAGTATTGTGTGACCTATTTTTAATGAAAAAGTTGTTGAAAAGTGAAATTTGTGGGTCTATGAACAGTACACGATATGCTGTGATTGGTAAAAAAATTTGAAAAGTCAAAGTTTGCGGTTACTGTTCATTGAACAGTGCATGAACAGTAGCCGCAACACCCAAAACGCTCCAAAACGCGTGAAAAAAAAAAAAATAGACAAAACGCAAACGCAACAATTTTCAGCCGAATCCAAACGCGCTCTAAATGAAGCCGGCGTTACTTTTTTCAATAGTTTAGAGACAAAAATAGGGATTAAAAAACTTTTTTCAATAGTTTAGGGACAAAGAAAGATATTTTTTAAAGTCCTGAGTACAGAAAGTGAAACATTTTCAATAGTTCAGAGACGAAAGGCGAACTTTTGGTGAAGTTTAGGGACCAAAAAATAGTATTTTACACTTGGAAAAATGATTTTTGGCTCAACTTTCATCTGTTTTAAAGGTTGAGGTTTCGATTTCATTTGTTGTGTCAGATAAATCTTCCATGTGATTTTGACTAGAAATGGAATTTGGTTAAGACTCTTATGCCCTGCCATTTGCGATTGACGTTTGTTTTTGCTTATAGGTGTCCCAAATGCGTGGAATTAAAGCTCCCTCGTGAAGGCGCTGCTTTCTGGTGTGTAATCTTTTCCTGCTTTTGTTTTACTTGTATGAACATTTTTATGCAATATGTGCTTGGAATGGTATTTCTTTTTTTTTTTTTTTTCAGTTTTGATTTATTGGGATAAATGATATTCATGTTCATGCCCTTGGGCTATTGCTGTCCCTTGGGTTCGGTGAATAATGCTCATACTGTCACAAATACTGTTTTCTTCAGTATTAATATTTTGCTTTGAAAGCAAGCATTAAGGGTTGTCTTTGACTGTAAATTCTGATTTCTTGAATCAAGTGTTTTATGGATATTTTATTTGTGAAAAATTGTGAGTAGAACTTGCCAAATGTAGCACACAGTAGTAGAAAGTAGATGAGATTGAGACTTTGTAGGAAATATGAACTTCATAGTATTATGGGAACTTCATACTTCTTAGGTTTGGAACAAGTCATCAAATAATTTGCATATCTGTATGCGTCCAAGGCCGTATTGATCATTTGAAAATAATGGGTTATCATTATATCTGAGTTGATTTTTAGTTGCAAAATCCTGGCAGAGAATTGCATTATGGAAGGCTAATTATTTTGTGTATTTAAACTTGGTTGCAGTACATGCAGGCTGACTCTACAACTTATACAGTTTATTCATTCAAACATCGCATTATTTTATTGTGCCTGAAGGGATCCATTATTTGACATGTTCTGTGTCTCCTAGAAAATTTTATTTTGGCATCTGGATATCTGATTGAGACTAACTTGTCCAGTCGCATTAATTGTAGGGGGGTTTGAAATGAGCTGTCAAGTTCTATGACACTCCATGTAAAACTTTCAAATATTACATTCAAATGTTATGCATGGGATATGCCAACTTGGTCCATGATACTGGGCTGTGGAGATTATGCATGAATTAAGCATGTTGAGTTAGAATGCAGATAGCAAGAGGTGTCTTGTCTTGGTGGTAATATACAACCATCATTGAACATATTTTGATGCCAAAGAATTTATATGCTGACACTGTTGGCTCTTAGTTTCATTTCATATACTTGTATGTATTAATATTGGACACAAGGAGAAAGGCTTCTCATCAACTTCTTTCGATATAATTTGCACATTGGCCCTTTCACATCAACTAAAATAGTGCATATTCCTTTAAATTTGGACCAAATATGCTTTTTTGTTTTGTGTTGTTGTTGTTCTCATATTATGGTTTATTTCTTATCAGCACTCAAGATTGTTTCAAGGCTTCTTGGAGCTCTCATAAAGCAGTGCATTTGAAGGCAAAGCTATCCTCACTTGGGACAGGTACTCCGCATGAACAAAATTCAGACTTACATAATGAAGGTTGGCTATATTGCTTGAAGAAAGGACAGGCTCGAACTCCAAAACTTCCCCATTTTGATTGGACAGGGTATTTCTCAAGGATTATGTCTGCCTCATATTCTACATACGCTTCTGTTTATTCATCAGGCATTTATGTCTGATAATTCTGATGCTACATTTAAGTTGGATAGGGATTTTTAGGTTTCAACACTGCCTTTCCAATTTCCTCGTTCATTTAATCTCCTCTTCTTCTCTTTTAGATTTTTTTTTTAGGGTTTTGGGTGGGGGGGGGGGGGGGGGTTGATTATTTGATTATACAGATCTTCAAGGCTGTGATACTAGATAGAGTATTGTTAGCTGGTGATATATGACTGAAGCATCTGTTTGGTTCTAAGTAGTCTTAGATATATATAAAATTTCCTAGATTTATTTGTAAATATTAGGACTTATATCTACCAATTACCTGAATAATGGTTACTGAGGAAAAAAATTTAGAAACTTCCACCATTATGTGACATAGAGAGAAGATGGAAAAGTCTGCCAGCAGTAGATTATCAAAATTTTGAATAGGCAAAATCAGCTAGCAGCTAATCTTTTTTAAGGGAAGTGTTCTTTATTGGAATTTAGTGAGCTTTTTACCCTTTAATCTTTTATGATTATAATTTTTTTTCCTAGCTTCTTGCACCTCCTTGATTTATGTTAAAGTATGCTTCACACCATAATTTCTTGTTATTGTCAAAGCATCTTGAAGGTGAAGGACATTAATAAAGTAGCCCTTTACATGGGTGGCGGTTATGGAAAAGATTCTTACTATGGAAAATTTGAGGAAGAGAAGTATTTGTATTGCAGAATGGTGTTCTACATGCAAAAACAGTGGGGAAATCTACGGACCACTTTCTTCTCCTCTGTGCTTATGCATAAAGTTTATGGTCCTTGGTGTTTTGTTTGTTTGGCATCACATGGTGGTGCCTAAGTGAGTGGTGGACTTGCTGGCGTGTTGGAAGGGGTTTTTGGTGGTCATAATTCTGCAGAAGTGCAGATATATGGGGTGCTATCCCACTTTGTATTATGTAGACTATTTGGAGAACAGATTTAATGTACTTTTGAAGGGTTAGAGCGTTCAATTGTGGAGTTGAAATGGTTTTTCTTGCACTCCTTGTATGATTGGATGACACTTTGAGCAGTCATTCTTTTTCTTCACTTGAGGAGTTTCTTGACATATGTAACTTTAGATGATTTTTGTAGCATCCCTAGTACACTTCCTGTTTACACGGGGAGCAAGTTTGTTTTTTTTTTTTTGTTTTTTTAAGTATTTCATTACCTATCTCAAAAAAAAAATCTTTATTGTGCAGGGAATTAAGGCCATATGCTATATCTAGAAGACGTGCTGTACCTGCTCATATTGAGCTTCCTGACTGGGCAGCTGATGTGAGTTTTTTGACTCATTTCTTTTTACATGTTGAGTATCATTTTTAACACTCATATGCATGTCTTTTTCTTCTCACTAGAGGATTTTTTGTCCACAAATATGGATTCACTCAATATTTTAGATGGACTTTGTCCTCACTGATTTGATTGTAGTTCAGCAATTGCTGAATCTGGATTTTGTCTTTTCTAGCCTGAGTGCTGTGGGCACTGTCCACACCCACACTCTTTATATTGAGTCAAATGTGGTTTTCATCCAGCTTTTCTTGCCGTTTGACTTGTAGGGTATCCCAAAAACTGAGCCCAATAGTGATCTGCAGCATGTTGTTGAGGTACACTTGTACTTAAACTTTTTAGTGGAATTTAATGTGTAATAAAATTGGACCTTTTCTTTTGTTTTAGTTTACATATTAATTCCTCTTTTATAATTGATGTATTTTGTTTTGAAGATCAAAACACCGGATCAAATTGAGAGAATGAGAGAGACTTGTCGAGTAAGTTCTGTTTGTAATTATCTCTTTTCTTATGACATCATTTTTTTAATGCATGCCAATATTGCATCATCGTCTCATCCTTGGTCTTCCTTAAAGCATGCATCATTGTTGACAATATACATGTATAGGAGCACTGTGTGCTGCATGCATCCTAGAAGACGAATTTTGCATAATGATTTGAGTCTTCATTATTGTTAAAATTTTATAATTTTGTTTATTGCTTTATACAACAACCAAGTTTGGTTTATAATTTTCCACAGCCTTAAATGAGCCTTTTGTTTTTCCTCGTGCAAATTAATCTGTAAGCATACCAAACTAATTGTGTAATGCTCTTTAAAGATCCTATATCAATAACACTTTCATTATTTTCTAAGCAAATAAGGATTCCATTTTACTTCATGTAGTTGTCTCTATTTTTTATTATATTTTGTATACTGAACTTGGGCATGTTTGAGCATGATTTGAAACCTTCGCTGGTTTATTAAGCCCTGTTCATTCAGATAGATTCTCAATTTTGTCGTTTAACAATCATCATCCTTAGATTGGAAGGGAAGTTTTGGATGCGGCTGCTCGTGTGATACAGCCTGGTGTGACAACTGATGAGATTGACAGAGTGGTTCATGATGCAACTATTGCGGCTGGTATGAGCTTTTTCATTCTTTAGAATATGTTAGTACTTTTATTTTTTCCATTTTTGAACCCTTGAACCAAAATTTCCTTTTAAGCATGCAATATTATGATTGATTAGATAATTTTAGCAATGATATGTCTCTCGAGGGGTACTTTCAGATATGATCTTAAGGGTTGTCATTATTTTTGTTTAATTTACCTTTGTTTGTGTTGTATTTTAAATTTGTTTTTTGAAGAGTGAAACTGAGTGGGGATTGATTTGTAAAGTCCTCCATCCTATATGACAAGGGTGTGGTGTTTCTATCTTTATCTTTTTGTTTGATTAGAGATTTTTTTTTGGTTGGGGGGGGGGGGGGGGGAGGTGTTGGGGGATAAATAAGAAAAGCTTTATTAGAAAAATAAAAATGAAAAGAAATTATGTAGCGTTCTTTGTACGCGAGCAGTGTACTTGGACGCCTACGAGAGCATCACCTAAAAGAACAAGCATCTAAAAACTTAAACAAATTAGCCCCAGAATGGCTATTCCAAAATTGCCACTGACGGAGAACAAATTGAGAAAATGTCTTTCTGTGTTTGTGGTGGGCTTAGGGTTAGGAGAACTTGTGATCTAGATTTAGAATTGTTTAAGAAGGATTAAGGGATTGTAAAGGGGTTGCATACTTGTGAACAGGAAATTGGAGAAAGAAAAGAAGAGAAGAAAGAAAGAAAGAAGAGAGCCTATATGCTCAAAACACTCAATTTTTTATTAATCAACTCTACATCCTTCAAGTGCATTGAGCACAATATATATACTCTTTCTTGTACTAGTAGTATTAGGACTCCTACGAGTACTAGTAGTAAACTAACCTATTTGAATTAAACTGAAGCCCATACATAAATACCCATAAACTATATAATCAGTGTTGTTAAAAGTGCTCTGAAGTGCAAAGCGCAGAGCGCACAGGCCTTGGGGCTTTTTCCCTCTAAAGTGAGGCACCCTCACAAAAGTGCGCCTTAGGCGCACTTTTTAGAGCTTTTTTTTTTTTGGATAGATAATCACAAATCTATTATAAATGAGAAAAAAATGAAAAGTACAAGAAGTTCATGATGATGAACAACAAGAAGTAAACGAAACAATCAGCACGGCAAACAGAGGGTAGTTAGGAAATTAAGCTAAGACATAAACTCAAAGAGAGAAGAACAATCAGTAAAACCCCAACAACGAGACCACTCCAAAATACTACGTAGGCATAAAACCTTTAACTCATCCAACATCTTCTCCTTGTCCTCAAAGGAACGACGATTTCGTTCCAACCACACAATTTGCATTAAGCACCTGGGAACCAAATTCCAAATGTCTGAATTATGCTTCCCAAGCCACTGATGCCAACAAGATAATAAACCCACAACTGATCCTAGCATAACCCAATGAATACCAAAAGCCTGAATCACAATCCACATTAGAGCTTTTTTTATTAAGCGCAACGCTTTTTTGAGCTTTTTGTAATTTTTTTTTTTTTTAAATCCTAATTTTATTTTTAGCCATTGGATCTAAATATGTTTGATATAAGCCATTGATTTAATATATAAAAACTAATAGTGTGGTGTGCTACTATAAACCTAAGCCTACCTCTTTAGTTATTTTTAGTTCTTTTGGACCACAACCACACAAACAAACACTCAAGTCAGACAATTATGATGGTCCCTTGCTTAATGAGGATGATGATTATGTAGATTAGGAATGCATTGCATATTTGCATTGATTTTGTTAGGCAAAGACAACATTACTTAACATTCTAGTACTTTTTAGCCATTGCCTTTTTGGTTCTATACTTCTATTTTGATTCAATGATTTTTTGTAATCATGGCCATCAAATATCATGTTTGCATATATTTTGTTAAGCACAAGAGAATTATATAAATGTTATATAAATTATATAAAATGTTTTTATCATAATTTATATGATTAATTGATCACTTGATTGTTGTATTGACCATTGATAATTTTTTTTTTTAAATGTGCACTTCACATCAATCAGGCGTGTGCTTGCACTTTGCGCTTAGGCTCCAGGTGGCCTTTGTGCTTAAATGCGGTGCGCTTAGCGCTTTTAACAACACTGTATATAATGCTTATTAATAAAACAAAACCAATGGCGCATAACTATGGCCCATACCCAACAATTGTAAAATTACTAAATACCCTCGACTCTAGAATAACTAAATAAAATATAAAAACCTTAATTAACTAGGATGGACACTTATTCTTGGGCTTTGCCTTAGCCTTAGGCCTCCTAAGGGAATATTCTTTCTTTAACAATGCTATGGTTGTACCATCAACCACCCAAAGTCATACAAGGTGCACAGCAAGAAAAGTGCCCCTTTCAGCAAGCCAGCATGTCTACCACCCTCCCAGGCATGGTCCAAAGTAGGCCAAAGAGACAAAACACCAAGGACCAAAGCTGGGAAGTAAACTCACAGTGAAGGAGCAAATGATCCACTAACAACACTTTTCTTGCACAAAATTTTCTACTACAAAGATTATCCATTGTAAAAATTCTACCCTTTGCAGCTGTCCATTTAAAGAAAGCAACTTTGGGAGGAATGTTTACTCTCAACACACTCTTCCACGTGAAGGACATGGGCTGCCTTGAGGAAGACAATTATAATAAGACCACCTCAAAAATCTTGCTCTTTGATGGAAGCCAACCTATCCTATCAATTCCACCCCCACCAATCTTGCAAGAATAAATACAAGCAAAAAAAGAATGCAAAGTCTCCAACTCCCATTCCTGAAAGGGCCTAAGGAACGTGACATCACAAAGCAAATCACCATTGCCCCCTGCATAAGGTCCCTTACTGATGCCTCTTATGAATATGTCTCCATTGGCTTACGCCATAAGATTCTTTAATCGTCTAGGACACCCAATTTCCCAAATCAGTACCATGCTTGGTGTGAACCATTGTTCTCCAAAAGGACTACTTTTTCATAACATCTCTCCAAAGCCATTTACCAAATAACACCTTATCAAAGAGCATAAGATTCCACACTCCCAAACCCCCAGATTGCATTGGTTCACACACTGTCTTCCAATCAACCAAAGAATTTTGAACTCATCCCCGAGGCTACCCATATAAAATCCCTTTGCAACTTCTCCATATGATTTTCCAAACTAGCAAGAATCGGAAATAGGGATAAAAAATACATAGGCATTCTTGGGAGAGTACTCTTAATTAGTGCAACTCACTAAGAGGCGTAGGAAAATGTGGGAGGAGCTGACAGGACTGATTAGTTGGTGGGACGTGCCATGTTGTCTAGGAGGTGATCTCAATATAATTTGTTTTCCTTCGGAAAGATTAGGGCTTGCAAGTCATATTTAGGCTATGTATGGATTTTTTTTATTTTATCTCTCTTCATGGGCTAATGGATATACCTATGGAAGGTCTTTATACTTGGTCCAATACTTCCTCCACTTCTAGATTAGATCAGTCTCTTTTTTCTCTGCTCTTGGCGGATCACTTCACTCTATTTTCACAAAAAATGCTGTCTGGAGTACTTTCAGACCACTACCCAATTCTGTTGGAGGGAGGGAGTCATCGGAGAGGTAGAACTCCTTTTCATTTTGAAAATATGTGGTTGAGGGTGGAAAATTTTGTTGATAAAGTGAAAGCTTGGTGGTAATCCTATTTGTTCCAAGGAAATCCTAGTTTTATACTAGCTAAGAAATTGGCAACTTTGAAGTTGGATCTAAAAAAATGGAATGAAGTAGAATTTGGCAATGTCACTTTTAAGAAACAGCAGCTCTGGAACAAAGTGAATGATTTGGATGTTAGAGAGGAGACTCATCCTTTAATAGCTGAGGAAAAGTTAGAACAAGTTAATCTTCGTACTGATATTGAAAAGCTCACCCTTTTTGAAGAGATTAGTTGAAGGTAGAAGTCTAAGGTGCTTCACTTGAGGGAGGGGGATGCAAATACCAAATTTTTTCATAGAATGGTTAATTCTAATAGAAGAAATAACGGTATTGAGAGCCTTATGGTTGATGGAATCTTGTCTTCTGATCAAGGTATGATTGCTGATTGTATTACTCAATTCTTTATGAATTTATACTCTTGAGCAGCAAATTGTTCGACCTTTCCCAGAAGTCTTGGTATTTCCAAGATATCCGGTGATAATGCAAATTGGCATGATAGACCCTTTGAGGAGGCAGAAATCTTTGATGTCATACAGAATTTTAATGATGATAAATCGCTTGGACCGGATGGGTTTCCAATGGCTTTCTTCCAAGCTTGTTGGGGAATTCTCAAACCTGATCTTATGGCTGTATTTCATCATTTTTTTGTTAAAGGTCAGTTTGAGAAAAGTTTGAATGCAACTTTCATCACTCTCATCCCTAAAAAAAAATGCAGCAATTGAAGTTAAGGATTTTCGACCTATTAGTTTTGTTGGGGGAGTTTATAAGATCATTGCTAAGGTCTTAGCGACTAGACTTCACATGGTTATGGGAAATATAGTTTCATCTTCGCAAAATGCTTTTGTGAGGAACAGGCAGATTCTTGACCTTGTGCTTATTGCTAATGAGTGCCTTGACAGTAGAGTGAAATCTGGTTTGCCAGGCTACTTTGCAAATTGGATGTGGAGAAAGCTTTTGATCATGTAAACTGGGGATTTCTTATGTAGTTACTAGAACGGGGTGAGTTCTCTGCTAAATGGAGGCGGTGGATTTTCTTTTGTATATCTACAATTCACTTCTCTATTTTGATAAATGGCTCTCCTTGTGGGTTTTTTGAGAGTTCTAGGGGGTTGAGACAAGGTGACCCATCGTCCCCTTTGCCGTTTGTTTTGGTTATGGAAGCCCTTGGGAGGATGTTGGATAAAGCTATTCGTGATGGTCACATGTCAGGCTTTGGTGTGGGTCGTTTAGAGGGAAGATCTTTGGCAATGTCTCATCTCCTCTTTGCAGACAACACTTTAATTTTTGTTATGCTGATTTGGATCAGGTTTTTTTTCTCCGTATGATCCTCATTTGGTTTGAGGTGGTTTCTAGTCTAAAGATAAATTTGGGCAAGTCAGAGTTGGTTCTTGTTGGTATGGTGCATAATTTTGACTTACTGTTTTCTGTCCTTGGCTATAAACAAGGTACTCTTCCTATGAAATATTTGGGTCTTCCCTTGGGTGCTAAATTCAAGGATAAGACGATATGGAATCCAATTCTGGAGAAGATAGAAAGAAGATTAGTAGGGTGGAAACATTTGTACCTATCCAAGGGAGGTAGAGTTACTTTAATTAAAAGCACTCTATCTAATTTACCCATGTATTTTCTATCTTTATTTCCTATTCCTGCTGCTGTGGCTAACTGAATTGAGAAACTTCAAAAGAATTTCTTATGGGGTGGCATTGGTGATGAACCAAAATTCCATTTGGTTAATTGGGCTACTATCTACAGTCCCATTGCTTCGAGAGGTTTGGGGATAAGGAAGGTAAGACTTCTTAATGAAGCTTTGCTTGGGAAGTGGCTGTGGAGATTTGGGATGGAGAGGGCTGCCCTTTGGAGGCAAGTGACAGCGGTGAAATATGGCTGTGAATGGGGTGGCTGGTGTACTAGACCTATTAATGGCCCATATGCTGTTAGCTTGTGGAAAACTATTAGTCGAGGATGGCCTTCTTTTTCTCGCCACATTCTACATGATATTGGGGATGGGTCTAGGGTGAAATTTTGGCAAGACCATTGGTGTGGCGAAACATCTCTTGTAGTTAGCTATCCTGAATTGTTTCGATTTTGCCGAGATTAGGAGGTTAGTGTGGCTGAGATTATGAAGTTTGATAATGGAACCCTATTTTGGGATGTCAGTTTCTATAGGGGTGTGCATGCTCGAGAATTAGAGGCGCTAGCTGGTTTCATGGATGCCATATATGGTGCTTCGGTGAGAGGGTTTGGGGAGGATAAGATGTGCTGGAAATTGGATAGAGAGAAGGGCTTCATGATTAAGGATTATTATAGTCTCTTAGTGGGCTCTAATGACTATTCATTTCCTTGGAAAAGCATTTGGAAACAAAATATTCCTTCTCGAGTAGCTTTCTTTGTTTGGATTGCTACTTTAGGAAAATGCTTAACGATTGACAATCTACGGAAAAGGAAGGTTTGGATATTGGATTGGTGCAACATGTGCATGTGTAATGGTTATTTTTTTTTTTTGGCATGATAAGTGGGCTAATGTTGTTCCTCTCAAAATTCTTTATTCTCAGTTATTTTTGTGTTCAGCTAATAAGGAGGCTTGTATTTTTGAGGTGTTAAGCCCTCCTGTGGGTGATAATGACAGAGTGTGGAGTTTAAGTTTTCACAGGGACTTCAATGATTGGGAGTTGGCGGCTTCCTACTCCTTTCTTCATTTCATCCAAACCCGAATTCCTAGGGGAGGAGGGTGTGATAGGCTTTGTTGGGATCTTAATGGCAGTGGGAAGTTTGATACTCGGTCCTTTTATCATAAGATTTGAAATGTAGCTCCTTCCACTTTCCCTTGGAAAGGAATTTGGAAAGTTAAGTTTCTTAAAAGGGTGGCTTTTTTTATGTGGATAGCATCCCATGGTCAGATTCTAACTTTGGATAACCTTATGCTTCATGGTCACCCTTTGGCGAATCGTTATTGTTTGTGTTGTTGTAATGCAGAATCTGTGGATCACCTGTTACTTTGTTGTCCGATAGCTCATTCTTTGTGAATGTATATGCTTCAGTTGTTTGGGATGGAATGGGTCATGCCGGGTTCAGTTGTGGACTTATTATTTTGCTGGTATCATTGGCTTGGGAAGTATAGTTCAGATATTTGGGATTTGGTTCCAGGATGTTTAATGTGGACTATTTGGACTGAACAGAATCGTCAGTCTTTTGAGGATGAGGAGAAAACGGTGGTTTAGTTATTAGAGGATTGCCAGCGGACCCTCTTTGATTGGTCTCATTGTTGGGGCTATTCGGATTGTTCTACCCTTTTGGATTTTCTTTCCTCTATTAGTATAGATTAGTGGCTGTTTTTGTTTTTTGTTTCTTTCTTCCTTTGTTCACTACCATGAACTTTGTATGCTTTTTTGCTTTTCTTTTTTTAATAATATTCTCTTCTTACTTATCAAAAAAAAAAAAAAAAAGTGTAATGATTAATTGGTTGATCATCTTTTTCTTAATTGTCCGGTTGCAATGGATTTGTGGGCTATGGTGTTTGGAGTGAGTTGGGTTATGCCACAATCCGGAATGGGGCTTATAGCATGTTGGCAAGGCAGTTGTGGTCGTCATCGAAATGGGTATATATGGTTGATGGTTCCCCATTGCTTATTGTGATGCCTTTGGAGGGAGAGAAATAGTCGGTGCTTTGAAGATAAGGAGAGATCTATATCTGACTTGAAACTATTTTTCTTTAAAACTTTAATGGAATGATTGGCTGCATTGCAGAAGCAATCATTTTTATCTTTTCTTGATTTCTTAGATTCTTGTAATTTTTGTTTTTGATTGTTTCAACCTTTGTACACTCCTTGTGTACTAGGATGTTCCCCTTTTTTGACATCAATAAACTTATTACTTATAAAAAAAAAAAATTTAGTGCAACTCACCCACCCTTTGCTAAATAAGTCTTTTCCTACCCTCCTTTCCACCTTCTCCAACAACAGGTGCCAGATTGCTTTTGACTTAAATGATTATATCTTTGCCCCCAATGGTAACCCCAAATACTTAATGGGCAGAGTAGAAAATTTTCAACCTAATAAAGCAGCCAAGGACTCCACCTTAGCAGCCTCCCCTATTGGAACCATCTAAGATCAGATACAGCTTCAAAACACAGTAATACACACTTAAAATAGCAGAGCTGTTCAGATCAGTTTCACAGAAAATCAAAGTATCATCTGCAAATAAAAGACGAGAAACTATTGCAGAAATAGAAAGGAGAACATAGGTGTAAAAATGTTGGCAGAAAGATAAAAAAATAAAATAAAAAAGCCAAATGGCTTTAGCCTAATGGTATTGCATCCATTCCTCTAATAACATGAATGGGTCCAATACATGGTAGCAGTACAACTACAACAACGAAGCTTTCGTCCCAAATTTTTGGGGTCAGCTATGAATCCTCAATAAAGTACTTGCCACATGTATTCTTTTCCTCCATTGGATTCTATTTGAAGTCATACTCTTTGTTACTTCCTTAATTGATATGTCCTTTTTTATTACTTCCACTAACATTATATTTGGTCTTCCTCTACCTTTTTTTTTTTTTTTTTTCCGCTCTCTTAACTTGGTTCAACTCACTCTTTAAGTTTGAATTTGTAAAAACATGTGTGCATGTAATTTGCGGACCAAACTTGATTCAGCTGCAGGGCTTATATTGGCATTATGCTAACCTGGATTTGATCAGCTTTTGATTGGTTTTACTTTCTTATTTGATCTTTTAATTGTAGTAAATCAGAAAAGTGTTTCACTGTTTCCTGGTCTGACCAGCATGTTGGTCTGATGTCCATTTCTGGTTACTGTGATTTTTATGGGGGCAATGACACAGGCTTGCATCCATCATCAGATTGAATTGGATGATATGTCAATACCTTTGATATATGTTTGGCAATGCTGCCTGCTTTTTGCCCTCTTGTAAGATGGCTAATGCTTCTACTAATCTTGTGAGTTTTCATCATTGTATTAAATGCTGGAGTCCAAATTGGTTTTGTGAGTTCATTCTTCAATTACATCAGTAGAGCCACTCATGTAGACTACCAAAATTTTGTGGGTGATAGTTTGTCCGAATGCTTTGATTACTAGGGTTATAATCTGTCATGCAGAGTGGCATGTTGTTTCTTGTTTGTAACTGTTTGGCTGTGCCTGTGGTAATCTAGTGAGACACATGTAATTGAACTCATGGTGATCTGGCAACTTTTTTACGTGCCTCTGAGGGTAATTGTCTTTGTGTGGTTTTTTGAAGTTCTAGATATGGCAATGTGAATTTTTTAAATATAATTAGTAAATGCTCTGCTAAATTATTCTTGAAATTTTACTTTACTGCAGGAGGATATCCTTCTCCTCTCAATTATCATTTCTTCCCAAAGTCTTGCTGCACGTAGGTACTTCTTTGTGTACTCTCTTATGAAGATTCTTGGGATTCTATGGTATTGATCGAGGAAATCTACTTCAATTTGTCTATTTGTTGCAGGTCAGTTAATGAAGTAATTTGCCATGGAATTCCAGATGCGAGGTATGTGTGTATCAATCAGGTCAAATTAGTATTTTTTAGTCCTGAGTGAATTCCTATGCTTTTTCATGTCTCACTTCTTTGACTCTCTCTGCAATCAATTTTTTTGAAACAATAAACATCTAATGATCTTGTAATTATCCAAAAGTATGTTATAGTTTTCAGTTATGTTGTAATTATTCTTTTTTTATGGCTCATTGGTTAATTTCTTAGCAGACTGACATGTATTGCTTTTAGTTACAAGTGAGTACTTAGGATTTCATGTCTGGACATTTGTGGTATAAGTCATGCCATATTTTTGTTATATATAGAGTGATTCTAAGTGGGTAGCAGAACTGTGCTTTTGTGTATACTTTCCTTTTGTGAGCTTTTGTAGTCGGCTCTGTATTTCTCATTGTCTAAGTGTATTCTAAAGAAAACTTTCCTAAGCAGATTCTGTTTTATTTCCTACAGGAAATTAGAGGATGGTGATATTGTAAATGTTGATATATCTGTGTACTATAAAGGTGTCCATGGTACGAAACATCATACCCCTTTGAAATTAATTCAAATATTGCCAAAGAAGCTCTGTATTTGACTGATTGGTGACTCTTTATGCAGGTGATCTCAATGAAACGTATTTTGTGGGTAATGTTGATGAAGAGTCTCGACGGCTGGTTCAATGTACTTATGAAAGCTTGGAGAAAGCAATAGCTATTGGTATATTCAAATTATATACTTATAGACCTGGCTTTAAAAAAAAATGATAGACTTGATCACTGTAAAATTTGGCTGAGTGATGTCAGCTGGGAAGAAAGTGCATGGGATAATTCTAATTCTTTTATGGAGGGGATAATGGAAATTGACCTTGTTCTGGATATGTCTAGTATGCAAAAGCTTATAGGGAATACCAAGATGTTTGTAGAGATCTACCTGTTTGATCTGGATTTGCCGAATTTATTGTTTAATACCAATTCAGCAAAGACTTTCAGTCTTTTATGTTGTATTAGAACTTAAAATCTGATTTATGTTTTTTTTGTTAAATTCAGTGAAACCTGGGGTGCGATTCCGTGAAATTGGGGAAGTTATTAATCGTCATACTACAATGTCGGGGTTCTCAGTGGTAATGTCTGGTCTGCAATTGTAAGATTTTCCCTTTCTATTAAAATGACTTACGGTATTTAATAATTTCTTACTCTTTCTGCTCTATGACTAGGTAAAATCATATTGGGGTCATGGTATTGGAGAGCTTTATCATTGTGCACCAAATATTCCCCATTATGGAAGTATCCTAAATTATTTTTTGCTGAAGGAAGTATCCTAAATTAGGCAGGCTTTTAAGCTCACTATTTTCTATATCAGTTAGATACTTTCAATTTCATGGGAAATTAAACAATAAAGTGTCATGAACTCTCTTTATAATACTGTGACAACAAAGAATTCTATTGCTTCTTTCTTGCGTCATTTGTGCATTGGTGACCTTAACCCAAGCAGGAAATAAAGCAGTTGGTGTAATGAAGGCTGGGCAGACCTTTACAATTGAACCAATGATCAATGCTGGTATTTTGAAAATTTGTTAAATTTGTGGGTATAATAGTTGAAAATTGATGCTTTATTTGCTAGCTACATTTAAAGAAATGTTTTGAATAGGGGTTTGGCGTGATCGGATGTGGCCTGATGGATGGACTGCTGTCACTGCTGATGGCAAACGCAGTGCTCAGTTTGAGCACACTCTTCTGGTACATATGCATCTTTTACTTCTTTCATCATTGTTTTTTACTTTTATTTGGCGGTGGTAATGGTGATTCTTTTCTGATTTTTGTATAAGAATATAATTCAAAAAAATTAAAATAAAATAAAACTATTGCCAGCATCTGTGGGAATTTCAAGCTTGTGTAGTTGTGTTCTTAAGGACCGACACTTATATATCCCCTTATATATCGATTGACCATCTATTCCTTCATTGTCCTTTTGCTTCGGATCTATGGTCTATGGTTTTGGGTCTTTTTGGAGTTTCTTGGGTTATGCCACACTCTGTTTTGGGGCTACTGCGTTGTTGGCAAGGCAGCTTTGGTCGTCATCGAAATGGTTTTATTTGGTCTATCATTCCTCATTGCTTATTGTGGTGCCTTTGGAGGGAGAGGAATAGTAGATGTTTTGAAGATTCTGAGAGATCTATTCCGGACCTCAAGCTTCTCTTTTTTAGAACTTTAAGGGATTGGTTGCTTGCTTTGCAAAATAAATCTTTCCCTTCTTTTATTGTTTTCCTAGACTCTTGTAATTTTTGTATTTGATTTCCTATCCCTTGTTCACTTCCGGTGCACTTGGGTGTTTCTTTTTTTCAATATATCTTATTACTTATCAAAAAAAAAATATATCCCCTTAGTGCAATCATTTTGTCACCGTTGGAAGAAAATATGTATTGCTGCTTTAAGGTTTATGTGATTTTTGTCCAATTGATGGGATAAGTATGTTCATGACTGATGCTAATACTGGGAAAACTAGCTTGCAATGTTTTGGTGTTTTGACTGATTATTTGATGTTAGTTCCAACGGAGTTCCCAGACTGCCTAACGGACTCTTGACACCTTTTTATTTTCTTCCCATATGAACATTTAGGTGACACAGACTGGAGTTGAGGTTCTTACAGGGCGGCTGCCTTCCTCCCCAAATGTGTTTCCTTGGCTAAATGCATAATAGTTGGCAACTATTGGCAATTGTCTGTATGGTGAACCTGCATCCACCAATATCATGCCATCAGTGAACAATCACTGATTATTGATGGAGGGTTTTCTAGATTCCTACCATTTCCTTTTCTGTTGGATGCGAATGTGTTATTGGAAGTGTGCTTTGGTGTTTCACACCTTTTAAACAATCTTGTAATTTTTTTTTTTTTTTTTTTTTGATATTTTTTGTAGTTGCTAACTGGTGTTTGTCTTGGACCCCAGTAAGTTATTCTAATAAACATTTTTAATTTTTGGATAAATTGGGAAAAAAATTGTTTAGATTTTATGTTATTGCTTATGTTTTTACTTGTTTAGTGCATAAATGATTGTTGATTAAAGTATGTTAAAATATCAATGGGACCTGAAGTTTGAACATGGATAAAAAAGAGACTACCTTCAAACCAACAAGGATCTGAATGTCAATCTAATGCTCAACCATTTTGCCCTTCTAGCCTTAAAACTTTAGGTTTAGGTATTTTAAGGGAATTTTGACAGAGTTTTGGTAAGACTTAATTTTTATCCCCCTTGGATGTTGAAAATGGGAGTTTTTATAGGGGATATTGGTATCTAGGGTTTGATGACACATTTAGGCAACCAGTTGGTCAGGTTGGTTACCCTAGCATCTCATCAAAATGGAAATTGAGTGATTTTAGGCTTTTTGTCTAGAGAGTGCGCATGTCACATATTGGGTGCGTACGCATACGCACTCTTTGTTAACCTTGGCCAAATTGGGTCAAATTGTCTTTTAGGCTTTAGGCTTCAAGCTTCTTACCTATTTAATAATTGGGCTTGGGCTTAGACTGTATTGGGTCATGTTTAAGCTTGTCATTCTCATCGGGTTCCACACACAATGCTGTTCATTCTGGTAGCGATTTGATTTATTGTTATTGGGAATGGGGGGCTTGGATATAGGTCAGAACGAAATAGGTTGTCTATAGTATCTACCAAGTCTAATTTTCAGTCATGGACGATTATATGTTGTAGTATCTAGAGTTACAAGTAGAAATGGCCTAAAGTTCCTCATCATCAACAATGAAATCGAAGAAGGGTCACATACAAAAAAATATTGTCTATAAAGAAGTTTTCACAGGTCTTACTTAATCCTTGATACAACAAATAATAGAATTCCTACTGTAGGTCTATCCCACTTCTCCTATCATTTATTTAGTACTATTTTGGTCATTAATGTTAACATAACTTGGAGAAATTACATGTTATAATGTTTTATTTTTTTGGCATTTGTTAACTTAAAATTAATTTGGAAGAGTGAGATGGAGTAGAAGGATTAGTTTGATATGCTCATGCATTCTCTCTACATTTTTTCTCTCTTAACACTTTCATTCTTTTGGATCAAGACAGTGGAGGTCCTGCAGGTCTGTACCCACCTCTCCTATCATTTATTTAGTATTATTTTGGTCATTAATTTTAACTTAACTTGGTGAAATTACAGATTATAATGTCTTATTTTTTGGCAGTTGTTAACTTAAAATTAATTTGGAAGAGCAAGATGGAGTTGAAGGATCAGTTTGATGCTCACGCATTCTCTCTACACATTTTCTCTCTAACACTTTCATTCTTTTGGGGAAATGAGTAACAAAATTGGACACACAAAAATATTCGGATCGACTAAAAAAACAGTTTTTCATGGAAATGAGAGGGTGTTGTTTAGTAATTTTTCATACTTGTACAACTGCCACTGTCCTTAAAAATTCCAATCACCTAAAATTACAGTCATTAATATCAACATCAGTTATTTTACCTTTACATATACATAAAACTATTAGGTTGCTTATGAGAAACCGATTCTTAGTCATATATATTTAAATTTAATATTGAAACAACTGAAATTACAATCATTAATATCCACATAAGTTATTTTATCATTCATGAGAGTAAGGGAAGGCATAGCAATGCTATGGACACATGTTAATTTATTCGGTGGGCTCATCATTCGCTGATCATTGGCATGAATGGAATGTGTGGTTGCTAATGAAAACACAATAATATTGATTAAGACATGGCTAGGTTGGCACTTCAGAATTATGCAACACAAATCAAAGCAAATGGCTAGATTGCCTGTTTTTGTAGTATACGGCAGAAGAGTCATAAATCTTGGTACTTAGATTTGATGGCCATTGATATGAAACTCTATCACACACACACCTGCCTTCCTTTAATGTAGTATACGGCAGAAGGGCCATATAGTTTACAATGTAGATATCATTTTTTTAATAAAGAACAATTTGTAGACTTAAAAGGGTATTGAAAATGGATTTTTTGAATTAAAGACCAAAAGAATATGAACTACTCTTAACTACTATTATGGACTGGCCAACATAGAAGGGGACAAAATGCAAAATGTGGACTGGTAATTGAACTGCTATGTGAATCAAATGATGAGGGAATATAACTATTATTATCAATTCTAAATCAACCATGAATCCTGCAATATATTGGTGATACGTAACGCAACTTGAGTTGTAATGACATAACAAATATTAATTATAATAAGACTATCCTTAAAAAATTATCATGCGCAATGCATAGATCTATGACTAGTTATATAGAAAAGCTAATTTTTATGAGAAGTTAAATAAGTGTAATGAGATGTGTTTGTGACAAATCTTATGATCCAACACTAGCATTTCATGGACTATTTGTTCATGATACAATTTTTTTTTTTTTTTAAATCTAACTTTTGCTAATTATAACTTTTCCAAACAATTTATTTTCAAAAAGCTGAAAAATTAGTTATACAAAATAATAAATTCGTTATATATTGGATTTAATATTTATGTAGATGAATGAAGGTGTCTTTTTGAAAATTCAAATCCTTACATGGTAATGCAAAGCAAGCATACCTTTTTTATCTTTTTCTTTTTTTAATAAAGAAAACTAGGTGACAATGTTGATGCAAATGAATTATAAATTATTGTGATCATGCCCTAGCATTATCATGAGCAATGGTACTATTTTAGATGGAAATCCGTCTCCAAGCATTCTTCTATATCATTGTACCTATGATAATATGGACTGTGAATAAAACAAACTGATCATGAACAACTCAATCTCGACTAAGTAAAATGCTCTTTTTTTTTTTTATTATAAATAAGCCAAGTTTGAGCTTTAGTTTTAAGCTCATTTAATAAACAAGCCGAGCCTAAACTAAAAAATCTACTCACGAATAAGCTTGTGAGCTATAAGCCTTGATACAAAACAATTCAAGTATAAACTCATTTATAAGTTTATATGCGTTAACTAAATATACTCATTACACATATCTTAATAATAACATGGCTAACATGGGACCACTATTCATTACTTTAATTTTTTTTCCTTCCCTCTAAACTGACTAAGAACCATTTAGACTTTAGTTACATTTAAAAATAAATTAATTAATTAAGTGGGTCACATAATGATTCTTTCCCATCAATCATTTAGCGTAATGTTATAAAACATGCTAGTATTTTCTCATTCATAATAGTTACAAACAAGTATTTTTTTAATTCTCCACCATCTAACATGAATGTAAGAGCAACCACATCAGTTCGTGCAAATTTTCTATCTATTTTGCAAGAAAAAACCTAATTTTTCTATTTTACACATTCACTTTTACAAAACACTCATATCAGTTTATCTATTCTACACATTTATTCAATAAAATATTCATTCTTTGTACATTTTTTATTATTTCCTTCCCTCTCCTCCTCTCTGGAACCCTCTCATAGACCCAACACATGTCGAGGGGCTAAACACCTTGGGGAGCTTCCTTAAGTAATTAATATAACATATAGAGACACACTTTAACCTAAAAGGCCTAAGCCCAATGGGTATGTGCTCAATTATGTTATATTAATCACTCATTCTTCTCATCTTTATTCAATGTGGGACTTCACTCACATGTGTAACCCAACAATCTCCCCCTCACGTGTGAGTCTCTGCTTCTCTGTGGGCTTCAAGACCTCTCTATGGGCCATGAACAAGTCCTACTCACTCCCCCTTGCCTAATGGGCTTTTCACTTCATCAATGCATCATCCATGAGTCTCTCGTATGCCATCCATGGGAACCACGTGTCAACCCCACACGCACATCCATGGGAACCCCGCACGTCCATGTCCATAGGAACCTTGCATCACACCATTATTTAGCACCATTAGCAATATTCATTTGTTGGGCTCTTTTTTTTCTTCTCCAAGATCTTTGTGTGTGGGTTGTTTAGGCTTTTTCTTTCCCCGCTAGGTAGGGACCATGAACACCTCACCACCTTCGCCGCACACCACCATGGGCTCTAATACCACTTGTCGAGGGGCTAAACATCTTGGGGAGCTTTCTTAAGTAATTAATATAACATATAGAGACACACTTTAACCCAAAAGGCCTAAGCCTAATGGGTATGTGCTCAATTATGTTATATTAATCACTCATTCTTCTCATCTTTATTCAATGTGGAATTTTACTCACATGTGTAACCCAACAATACAAACCCAAAATCACCCACACCTAGCCACCCAGCCACCACCATCAACCCACAATCATCAACAACCATCACCCCACAGAAAATCCAAACAAAAAATCCAAACCCCACAGAAAATCCAAACAGTAAATCGAAACCCCACAGAAAATTGAGACCCCTAAACCCCATCATCAACGACTCTCATCATCTCGATCCTCTGCGGCGCTAGAGTTCGAGACCTCGGCCCCACACAAAAACCCCTTGGCACTAAAGGAGGGGCTGGAGCTGTCTAGGTAGTAACGAGCTTTGCCCTCCATGTTTGATCAATTCTTTGTCACTGTCTCTGTTTCCAAACGGATTGTTGGATCGGAAAGGCTAATCGGCGTTCCCAACTCACTTGCCACCCAAACTCGCCAATCAGACTCAATCCATGGCGCGCGAGATCTTCGCCGAGCTATTGTCGTCTTCGTCTTCAAAACCTGAGATTTTGAAGAAGAAGGAGAAGCTAATCGGCTTTGCAAAGTTGAGATAAGAGAAAGAGAGAGTTGTGATAAAATGAGAAAGTGAGAGTTGAGATGAGAGTTAGACGTAGGAGAGAGAAGAAATTATTAAAATAGTAAATACACAAGTTACAGTGACCGTACATATATGCACGGTCACTATACCATTTGTAAAATTATGCACAACTTTACACAACTTCACATCCACTAATGTAGGTGTTTTTTTGGCCAAAATGTGTAAAATGAAGGAGTTTTTGTATTATATCCACCAACTAACGTGGATGCTCTAAAAATTGTATTTTGAACAATTGTGTGTTGAAGTTGTAGACAAGGAAGGATGAATGAATAAATTTAATTATGTAATTTTTAATTTGAATAATGGCTAATCATGAATAGGACTAGACATATGATAAAATGAATAAATTAATTTTTTATTTTTTTATTTTTTTTTATCTTAATTTTAGAGATTTAAGCATTTAATAATATAATTATCTTAGATCTCAAGCTCAAAAGTATGACTTGAGGTCGAGTTTGAACTTAATATTAAGCTTGAGCTTGGCTTGACTAATTCTCAAGCCAAGCTCAAACTTTTTGACTTTCCCACAAGTTCAAGTTTAAACATGATTTTTAGGCTTGTCAAGCTAAGCATGAGCTTTTGACTTTTCCTAACAAGCCAAATTTAAACATGTACTATTCGACAAAACTCGGCTCGTTTGCAATCCTAGATGCTTAAGACAACTTTATACATTCTATCTTCCCTTGACCAATGGTATTGCCACAGTCTTATATATATCTATTGTGGGTGGTGGAAACCTTGAAGGGAGGACGTAGCAAGATAGTACCATGACTTCATATGTTAGGTTTGACATTGGCTAATCCACCAGATTAAGTCTGACACCTACACAAGTCTGGCACTAGCATGATTTATTTGATAAGAAATGGAGCTTTGCTGAAGGTTGATTGATGGGTCATGAGTACTCTTTAAACACTACCTAGGTTGTGTTTAAAATTTACAATATAACTAACTTGTAATCTCATGCATATACATAAATACACTTAAAGATACATAATATAATTCCTATATATATATATATATATAATTTAAATAGCATTGATAGTTATTTTTATATTATGTTGACTCCATAAAAAATAATTGTAAGGATATTATTAGGTAAAATGTAAATTGTCTAATTTTTTTTTAAAATTATTATGAAGCACTTTTTTTTTATGATTAATTTATTTTAGACTTTTGGTTTTTGTACTTAATAACTCACTTTGATGAATATTTATGGTGTTCATCATAAATTACCAAGTATAAAAGGTAAAATAAAAAGAAAAAGAAAAAGACCCACCTCCTTTCCCTCCGTGTCCATTTTCTCTTTCTCTGCAACCCTAGCTCTCTCTCTCTTTCTCAGAAAAGCTTAAAAAAGCTCTTTTGACCGTTTTGTCGTCATCACATCAGACGGTCCCCTGTACTTCTCCTCCAATCATATTCTGATTCTATTAATCACTTTCAGTCATCATCATCGTCAAGTGACAGTAGTATTTTCTGTATTTTGACCACACTTAATACTTTGTTTCACACACGAATACAAATTAAAACAACAACAGCAAATTAACAAAACCGTGAAAACGATGTCCGGTGGTTCCGATGTGGCCGATACCACTTCCCTATCCTGCGCTCGCTGTGGCAAACCTGCTCGCCTTCAGTACGTATTTGCAATTTTCACTCTTTCTTTTTAATTATTATTATTATCATATATCAAAAAGACTATTTTGGTTTTATTAAATTTATCAATGAATGCAAAGAACTTGAGAATTTAAGCTATTTGTATGGTGATTTTGGAACTTATGGATAGGTGGTATTAGGGGAATAGTGGCTGCCAGTTTTGCATTTCGTAGTGATAAATTTTATGTTGTAAGTGCCCGCCCGGTGATTAAATGAAGCCGGCATTACTTTTTTCAATAGTTTAGAGACAAAAATAGGGATGGAAAAGCTTTTTTCAATAGTTTAGGGATGAAGAAAGATATTTTTTTTAAGTTCTGAGGACGGAAAGTGAAACATTTTCAATAGTTTAGGAGTGAAAGATGAACTTTTGGTGAAGTTTAGGGACCAAAAAATAGTATTTTACCCTCGGAAAAATGATTTTTGGCTCAACTTTCATCTGTTTTAAAGGTTGAGGTTTCGATTTCGTTTGTTGTGTCAGATAAATCTTCCATGTGATTTTGACTAGAAATGGAATTTGGTTAAAACTCTTATGCACTGCCGTTTACGATTGACGTTTTGTTTTTGTTTATAGGTGTCCCAAATGCGTGGAATTAAAGCTCCCTCGCGAAGGTGCTGCTTTCTGGTGTGTAATCGTTTCCTGCTTTTGTTTTACTTGTATGAACATTTTTATGCAATATGTGCTTTGATTTATTGGGATAAATCAAATTCATGTTCATGCCCTTGGGTTATTGCTGTCCCTTGGTTTTGGTGAATAATGCTCATACTGTCACAAATACTGTTTTCTTCAGTATTAATATTTTGATTTGAAAGCAAGCATTAAGGGTTGTCTTTGACTGTAAATTCTGATTTCTTGAATCAAGTGTTTTATGGATATTTTATTTGTGAAAAATTGTGAGTAGAACTTGCCAAATGTAGCATACAGTAGTAGAAAGTAGACGAGATTGAGACTTTGTAGGAAATTATGAACTTCACAGTATTATGGGAACTTCATACTTCTTAGGTTTGGAACAAGTCATCAAACAATATGCGTATCTGTATGCGTCCAAGGCCATATTGATCATTTGAAAATAATGGGTTATCATTATATCTGAGTTGATTTTTAGTTACAAAATTCTGGCAGAGAATTGCATGATGGAAGGCTAATTATTTTGTGTATTTAAACTTGGTTGCAGCACATGCAGGCTGGCTCTACAACTTATACAGTTTATTCATTGAAACATCACATTATTTTATTGTGCTGGAAGGGATCCATTATTTGACATGTTCTGTGTCTCCTATAAAATTTTATCATGGCATCTGGATATCTGATTGAGACTAACTTGTCCAGTTGCATTAATTGTAGAGGGGGGGGGGGGTTTGAAATGAGCGGTCGAGTTCTATGACACTCCATGTAAAACTTTCAAATATTACATTCAAATGCTATGTATGGGATATGCCAACTTGGTCCATGATACTGGGTTGTGGAGATTATGCATGAATTAAGCATGTTGAGTTAAAATGCAGATAACAAGAGGTGTCTTATCTTGGTGGTAATATACAACCATCATTGAACATATTTTGATGCCAAAGAATTTATATGCTTACACTGTTGGCTCTTAGTTTCATTTCATATACTTGTATGTATTAATATTGGACACAAGGAGAAAGGCTTCTCATCAATTTCTTTCAATATAATTTGCACATTGGCCCTTTGACATCAACTAAAATAGTGTATATTCCTTTAAATTTGGACCTAATATGCTTTTTTGTTTTGTGTTGTTGTTGTTCTCATATTATGGTTTATTTCTTATCAGCACTCAAGATTGTTTCAAGGCTTCTTGGAGCTCTCATAAAGCAGTGCATTTGAAGGCAAAGCTGTCCTCACTTGGGACAGGTACTCCGCATGAACAAAATTCAGACTTACTTAATGAAGATTGGCTATATTGCTTGAAGAAAGGACAGGCTCGAACTCCAAAACTTCCCCATTTTGATTGGACAGGGTATTTCTCAAGGATTATGTCTGCCTCATATTCTACATACCCTTCTGTTTATTCGTCAGGCATTTATGTCTGATAATTCTGATGCTACATTTAAGCTGGATAGGGATTTTTAGGTTTCAACACTGCCTTTCCAATTTCCTCGTTCATTTAATCTCCTCTTCTTCTCTTTTAGATTTTTTTTAGGGTATTTTTTTTTTGGGGGGGGGGGGGGGGGCAATTATTCGATTATACAAATCTTCAAGGCTGTGATATCAGATAGAGTATTGTTAGCTGGTGATATATGACTGAAGCATCTGTTTGGTTCTAAGTAGTCTTAGATATATATATAAAATTTCCTAGATTTATTTGTAAATATTAGGACTTATATCTACCAATTACCTGAATAATGGTTACTAAGGAAAGAAATTTAGAAACTTCCACCATTATGTGACATATAGAGAAGATGGAAAAGTCTGCCAGCAGTAGATTATCAAAATTTTGAATAGGCGAAATCAGCTAGCAGCTGATACTTTTTAAGGGCAGTGTTCTTTATTGGAATTTACTGAGCTTTATGATAATAATTTTTTTCCTAGCTTCTTGCACCTCCTTGATTTTTGTTAAAGTATGCTTCACACCATAATTTCTTGTTATTGTCAAAGCATCTTGAAGGTGAAGGACATTAATAAAGTAGCCCTTTACATGGGTGGCGGTTATTGAAAAGATTCTTAATATGGACAATTTGAGTAAGAGAAGTATTTGTATTGCAGACTGGTGTTCTACATGCAAAAACAGTGGGGAAATCTACGGATCACTTTCTTCTCCTCTGCTTATGCATAAAGTTTATGGTCCTTGGTGTTTTGTTTGTTCGGCATCACTTGGTGGTGCCTAAGCGAGTGGTGGACTTGCCGGCGTGTTGGAAGGGGTTTTTGGTGGTCATAATTCTGCAGAAGTGCAGATATATGGGGTGCTATCCCACTATGTATTATGTAGACTGTTTGGAGAACAGATTTAATGTACTTTTGAAGGGGTAGAATGTTCAATTGTGGAGTTGAAACGGTTTTTCTTGCACTCCTCATATGATTGGATGACACTTTGAGCAGTCATTCTTTTTCTTCACTTGAGGAGTTTCTTGACATATATAACTTTAGATGATTTTTGTAGCATCCCTAGTACACTACCTGTTTACATGGGGAGCAAGTTTCTTTGGTTTTTTTTTTTTTTTTAGTATTTCATTACCTATCCAAAAAAAAAAAAAAAAAATCATGTCTGTGGTCTCTTATTGTGCAGGGAATTAAGGCCATATGCTATATCTAGAAGACGTGCTGTACCTGCTCATATTGAGCTTCCTGACTGGGCAGCTGATGTGAGTTTTTCGACTCATTTCTTTTTACATGTTGAGTATCATTTTTTACATACATATGCATGTCTTTTTCTTCTCACTAGAGGATTTTTTGTCCGCAAATATGGATTCACTCAATATTTTAGATGGACTTTGTCCTTGCTGATTTGATTGTAGTTCAGCAATTGCTGAAGCTGGATTTTGTCTTATCTAGCCAGAGTGCTGTGGGCACTGTCCACACCCACACTCTTTATATTGAGTCAAATGTGGTTTTCATCCAGCTTTTCTTGCCGTTTGACTTGTAGGGTATCCCAAAAACTGAGCCCAATAGTGATCTGCAGCATGTTGTTGAGGTACACTTGTACTTAAACTTTTTAGTGGAATTTAATGTGTAATAAAATTGGTCTTTTTCTTTTGTTTTAGTTTACATATTAATTCCTCTTTTATAATTGATGTATTTTGTTTTGAAGATCAAAACACCGGATCAAATTGAGAGAATGAGAGAGACTTGTCGAGTAAGTTCTGTTTGTAATTATCTCTTTTCTTATGACATCATTTTTTTAATGCATGCCAATATTGCATCATCGTCTCATCCTTGGTCTTCCTTAAAGCATGCATCATTGTTGACAATATACATGTATAGGAGCACTGTGTGCTGCATGCATCCTAGAAGACGAATTTTGCATAATGATTTGAGTCTTCATTATTGTTAAAATTTTATAATTTTGTTTATTGCTTTATACAACAACCAAGTTTGGTTTAGTCCTTTTGGTCGACTATGAATTTTTAACAGATTAGTCAGGGTTGGCAATATATATTCTTTCTACAAATCTATTTTATTTGAAGTCATACTCACTATTACTTCCTTAATTGACATGTCCTTTTTTTCCTACTACAAATGTTATTTTTGGTCTTCCTCTACCTTTTTCCACAGCCTTAAATGAGCCTTTTGTTTTTCCTCGTGCAAATTAATCTGTAAGCATACCAAACTAATTGTGTAATGCTCTTTAAAGATCCTATATCAATAACACTTTCAATATTTTCTAAGCAAATAAGGATTCCATTTTACTTCTTGTAGTTGTCTCTATTTTTTATTATATTTTGTATACTGAACTTGGGCATGTTTGAGCATGATTTGAAACCTTCGCTGGTTTATTAAACCCTGTTCATTCAGATAGATTCTCAATTTTGTTGTTTAAAAATCATCATCCTTAGATTGGAAGGGAAGTTTTGGACGCAGCTGCTCGTGTAATACAGCCTGGTGTGACAACTGATGAGATTGACAGAGTGGTTCATGATGCAACTATTGCGGCTGGTATGAGCTTTTTCATTCTTTAGAATATGTTAGTACTTTTATTTTTCCATTTTTTAACCCTTGAATGAAAATTTCCTTTTAAGCATGCAATATATGATTGATTAGATAATTTTAGCAATGATATGTCTCTCGAGGGGTACTTTCAGATATGATCTTAAGGGTTGTCATTATTTTTGTTTAATTTACCTTTGATTGTTTTTTGAAGAGTGAAACTGAGTGGGGATTGATTTGTAAAGTCCTCCATCCTATATGACAAGGGTGTGGTGTTTCTATCTTTATCTTTTTGTTTAATTAGAGATTTTTTTTGGTGGGGAGGGGGGGTGTTGGGGGATAAATAAGAAAAGCTTTATTAGAAAAATAAAAATGAAAAGAAATTATGTAGCGTTCTTTGTACGCAAGCAGTGTACTTGGATTCCTACAAGAGCATCACCTAAAAGAACAAGCATCTAAAAACTTAAACAAATTAGCCCAAGAATGGCTATTCCAAATTGCCACTGACAAAGAACAAATTGAGAAAATGTCTTCCTGTGTTTGTGGTGGGCTTAGGGTTAGGAGAACTTGTGATCTAGATTTAGAATTGTTTAAGAAGGATTATGGGATTGTAAAGAAGAAGAAAAAAGAGGTTTTTAATGGTATTTTAGGGGTTGCATACCTGTGAACGGTAAATTGGAGAAAGAAAAGAAGAGAAGAAAGAAAGAAAGAAAGAAGAGAGCCTATATGCTCAAAACACTCAATTTTTTATTAATCAACTCTACATCCTTCAAGTACATTGAGCACAATATATATAGACTCTTTCTTGTACTAGTAGTATTAGGAATCCTACGAGCACTAGTCGTAAACTAACCTATTTGAATTAAACCAAAGCCCATACACAAATACTTGTAAACTATATAATTAGTGTTGTTATACCTATAAAAAACAAAAAAAAAAATTAGTGTTGTTATAAGCGCAAAGTGCAGAGCGCATAGGCCTTGGGGCTTTTTAGAGCTTTTTTATTAAACGCAAAGCGCATTTTTTTGAGCTTTTTGTATTTTTTTTTTTTTAAATCCTAATTTGATTTTTAGCCATTAGATCTAAATATGTTTGATATAAGCCATTGATTTAATATATAAAAATTAATAGTGTGGTGTGCTACCATAAACCTAAGCCTACCTCTTTTATTATTTTAGATCTTTTGGACCACGACCACACAAACAAACACTCAAGTCAGACAATTATGATGGTCCCTTTCTTAATGAGGATGCTGATTATGTAGATTAGGAATGCATTGCATATTTGCATTGATTTTGTTAGGTAAGGATAACATTACTTAACATTCTAGTACTTTTTAGCCATTGCCTTTTTGGTTCTATACTTCTATTTTGATTCAACGATTTTTTGTAATCATGGCCATCAAATATCATGTTTGCATATATTTTTAAAGCATAAGAGAATTATATAAATGTAATTATATAAAATGTTTTAACGTAATTTATAATTATTAATTGATCACTTGATTGTTGTATTGACCATTAATAATTTTTTTTTAAATGTGCCCTTCACATTAATCAGGTGCGTGCTTGCACTTTGCGCTTAGGCTCCAGGAGGCATTTGTGCTTAAATGCGGTGCGCTCAGCGCTTTTAACAACACTGTATTTAATGCTTATTAATAAAATAAAACTAATGGCCCATAACTATGGCCCTTACCCAACAATTGTAAAATTACTAGATACCCCTGACTCTAGAATAACCAAATAAAATATAAAAACCTTAATTAACTAGGATGGACACTTATTCTTGGGCTTTGCCTTAGCCTTAGGCCTCCTAAGAGAATATTCTTTCTTTAACAATGCTATGGTTGCACCATCAACCACCCAATCGTACAAGGTGCACAGCAAGAAAAGTGCCCCTTTCAGCAAGCCAGCATGTCTACCGCCCTCCCAGGCCTGGTCCAATGTAGGCCAAAGAGACAAAACACCAAGGACCAAAGCAGTACAACCAAAACAGTGAAGCTTTAGTCCCAAATTTTGGGGTCTGCTATGAATCCTCAATAAAGTACTTGTCACATGTATTCTTTTCCTCCATTGGATTCTATCTGAAGTCATACTCTTTGTTACTTCCTTAATTGATATGTCCTTTTTTATTACTTTTATATTTGGTCTTCCTCAAACCTTTTTTTTTTTTTTTTTTTTTTTTTCTCGCTCTCTTAACTTGGTTCAACTCACTCTTTAAGTTTGAGTTTGTAAAAACATGTGTGCATGTAATTTGCGGACCAAACTTGATTCAGCTGCAGGGCTTATATTGGCATTATGCTAACCTGGATTTGATCAGCTTTTGATTGGTTTTACTTTCTTATTTGATCTTTTAATTGTAGTAAATCAGAAAAGTGTTCATTCACCGTTTCCTGGTCTGACCAGCATGTTGGTCCAATGTCCATTTCTGGTTACTGTGATTTTTATGGGGGCAATGGCACATGCTTGTATCCATCATCAGATTGAATTGGATGATATGTCAATACCTTTGATATGTCAATTCTTTGTTTCTTGACCGTTGTTCTTTTGTTTCCTGATTTGTGCCCCCATAGCACATCCCCAGTGTACTCGGTTTGGCAATCTTTTTATTATTAATAATATTCTTACGTTATTTATCCAAAAAAAAAAAAACTGCTGCCTGCTTTTTGCCCTCTTGTAAGATGGCTAATGCTTCTACTAATCTTGTGAGTTTCATCACTGTATTAAATGCTGGAGTCCAAATTGGTTTTGTGAGTTCATTCTTCAATTGCGTCATTAGAACCACTCATGTAGACTACCAAAATTTTTTGGGTGATAGTTTGTCCGAATGCTTTGATTACTAGGGTTATAATTAAGACTGTCATGCACAGTGGCATGTTGTTTCTTGTTTGTAACTGTTGGGCTATGTGTGTGGTAATCTAGTGAGACACATGTAATTGGACTCATGGTGATCTGGCAACTTTTTTACGTGCCTTTGAGGGTAATTGTCTTTCTGTAGTTTTTTGAAGTTCTAGATATGGCAATGTGAATTTTTTTTACATATAATTAGTAAATGGTCTGCTAAATTATTCTTGAAATTTTACTTTACTGCAGGAGGATATCCTTCTCCTCTCAATTATCATTTCTTCCCAAAGTCTTGCTGCACGTAGGTATTTCTTTGTGTACTCTCTTATGAAGATTCTTGGGATTCTATGGTATTGATTGAGGAAATCTACTTCAATTTGTCTATTTGTTGCAGGTCAGTTAATGAAGTAATTTGCCATGGAATTCCAGATGCAAGGTATGTGTGTATCAATCAGGTCAAATTAGTATTTTTTAGTCCTGAGTGAATTCCTATGCTTTTTCGTGTCTCACTTCTTTGACTCTCTCTGCAATCAATTTTTTTGAAACAATAAACATCTAATGATCTTGTAATTTTACCAAAGTATGTTAAAGTTTTGGGTTATGTTGTAATTATTCTTTTTTTATGGCTCATTGGTTAATTTCTTAGCAGACTGACATGTATTGCTTTTAGTTACAAGTGAGTACTTAGGATTTCATGTCGGGAAAAATGCCAAGAGACCTCCTAAACTTTAAAATAGTGGATAGAACACCCCCTAAACTTTTATTTTGGCCAATTTTCTCCTTGAACTATACAAGCCTGCCAAATAAAGGCATCCGTTAGTCTATCTGTTAAGTGACTAACGGAGCTCACGTGCATATCATTTATTAAAAAAAAAAAAAAATTCCAAACCGATTGAGAGATCCCAACAATGGCGACTCGTTTGAAGAGGAATAGGAAGAAGCACGGACTTGTCGCATCATCTTCAATGCTGAGTCCACCTACCTTGGCAATATAACCATCTTCGTAACTACTGGCTTCTTCATTTAAATCGAAAGATAAGCACATTTGTGAAGACACTATATAGATGTGTTTTCAACATGTTCATCACTTCTGTCACTCTTTTCTTCATCATAATTCATAAGCTTCTAATCCTTCTGTCATGGCTACTTCAAAATTATTTATATCACTTCCCAGAATTGAGTTTCTTTTTCAATTGTTCTATTGCTGAAAGAAAAGAGAGTTTCAAATGATGTAAACTTGTTTGATGCCATAAATAGTGAGCGCCAGACATGGCTGTATTGGCAAGCACAGGAAGCATCGAGGAGGTTGCGGAATTGCCAGAGGTATGCACCACCATCGGATCATGTTCGACAAGTACCATCCTGGGTTTTGGCAAAGTCTCAAAGCCCAAACCAAAGCTTCTTTATGCAACTTCTCTCTCTAAACCCACAGATCAGCCTCTCTCTTGAACTCAAAGATCAGCCACCATGGCTGACTCAAGACCGCTACCACCACTGCCGGCTGTGGCTCCTAAGACCAAGCCATCTCTCTTCTCTAGCTTCTCTCCAGCAATTTCTTTCTCTTTCAATTTTCCCTCTCTAGCCAATCTGTAGCCTCCATAGCTAAAAACTCTCAAGCTCTAGCCTCTCAGAAGTTAAAACTAATCCCAAATCTAATCTCCACATCTCAAACTCTCTCTCCCTCTCTTAAAATTAATCCATGGATTTTTTTTTCTTTGATGTAAATGAAATGCACGTGTGTGTTGTGTTCCGTTAGTCACTTAACAGAAAGACTAACGGATGGCTTTATTTGGCAGGTTTGTATAGTTCAAGGAGCAAATTGGCCAAACTAAAAGTTTAGGGGGTGTTCTGGCCACTGCCTCAAAGTTTAGGGGGTCTCTTGGCATTTTTCCCTTTCATGTCTGGACATTTGTGGCATAAGTCATGCCATATTTTTGTTATATATAGAGTGATTCTAAGTGGGTAGCAGAACTGTGCTTTTGTGTATACTTTCCTTTTGTGAGCTTTTGTAGTCGGCTTTGTATTTCTCATTGTCTAAGTGTATTCTAAAGAAAACTTTCCTAAGCAGATTCTGTTTTATTTCCTACAGGAAATTAGAGGATGGTGATATTGTAAATGTTGATGTAACTGTGTACTATAAAGGTGTCCATGGTACGAAACATTATACCCCTTTGAAATTAATTCAAATATTGCCAAAGCAGCTCTGTATTTGACCAATTGGTGACTCATTATGCAGGTGATCTCAATGAAACGTATTTTGTGGGTAATGTTGATGAAGAGTCTCGACGGCTGGTTCAATGTACTTATGAAAGCTTGGAGAAAGCAATAGCTATTGGTATGTGTTGGATATTTTAATTAAGTAATACATGAACTCTCTCTCTCTCTCTCTCTCTCTCTGGTTAAGTGTTTTGGCTGGGACCTAGTTGAAACACTGGTACTTAGAAGAGGTGTCAGTGTTTCTATTATTCAAGTGTAAACTTGAAGCCAACTTCAGTAAAGATTAAAGATTGATGTCTGATAGGATTATGCTGATGGCCTGTTTTGTGTGCTTGTCAACCTTGATAAATTTAGCAAATCTTGGAATTAAAACTGCATTATGCTACAGTTTTTAGGGACTGATTAAGTCTTGTACATGAATTACAAGGGTCATTTATCTGACCAAGTCTCCAGATTTTTTTTTTTTTTTGATGATTAGTGGGGTTCCTTGGATTGTTCATCCATTATAGAGTTCCTAGTTTCTATTAGACTAGCCATTTGATTTTTGTACTTCTGTTTTCATTGTTCCTTTTTGTTCATCATTGTGAACTTAAAGGTTTTATTATTTTTTATTAATAAAACTGCACTAATTACCTATATATATATATAAAAGGAACTTAGTGTAAAAGTGATATACTAATTGAAGAAAAATCATGAAAAAGTAGAACTATCATTAATGTAAGTAAAGATAGAGAGGACTGAGCTGATGAAGCAGGCCGCCACATACAAAGTATGCAGCAAGAGCAGCTTCAGATCCGTTGGAGAATGTTCAACCTCCTCAAGTGCTCTTCGATTGCACTCCCTCCTCACCAACCAAAATAAACACAATGGCACTGCACTCCAAATCGTGTCATATCCTGTCCCAACATAACTTCCTTTTTAGCTGGCTAGGACTGCAGTGAGATTAGATGGCATAACCTATTGGACTCCAAAAAGATAGAATAATCAAAGACCATAGCTCACTAGCACAAGCACAGTGAAGGATCTAATGATCCACTCTCCCCAACTTTCTTACACATATAGCACCAATCATTAACACAAACCTTATGGAGTGGAGATCTATGATGCATGGACGCGGCAAAATGGGCGCCGCACCCGCATCCGACGCAGCGACGCCCAAGCGATGCCGCTGCCCACGCGTTGGTGCCGTGTCTGAGTTATTTATTTATTATTTTTTTTTTTACACGGATTCCCGCCTCATATTGGCCAAATCGGATCGTATCGACCAGCAGCCAAAATTGACCGAAACAGGCTGAAATCAGCCTTGAATCATGCTGGAACAGCCAAAAATCGGCTTTGAATGAGGCCCAAACATCCTAAATCTGTCATTCAATTTTATTTTGAATATTTGTTGCTTCTTTTGTGTTTTGTTTTGTGTTTCTTGCCTTCTTCTTTCTTTGTTTTGTGAACCAAGGACATATAATGTGTTTTTTAAGAATATTTTAATAGTAAAAATTTATAGAAAATATAAATAAAAATATTTTTAATAATTTTTTAATCGCCGCACCCCGTCGCACTTGCACCCTACTTTTTCAAAAATTGCCGAGTCCCGCACACACACCCGCGCTTCATAGGTGGAGATTATCAATCATTAGGACCTTACCCAATGCAGCAGTCCAAGTGAAAAAAGCAATCTTGGTTGGAACCTTAACCTTCCAAAAAGCAATCTTGAGTGATGTCTATTCTGTTCCGTTTTGGAATTGTTATTGTATTGGAATTTGGAAGGGACATTATGGAAGGAGAAGAAATGGGGAGATCTAGAAAGCCATTCCTTTGTGTTTAATGTGGTGTTTTTGGGGAGAAAGAAATGTCTGTGCCTTTGAAGAGAAAGAAATGATCCAGGAGAAGTTGAAGTAATGATTTTTGAAGACCTTTTTATGATCGGACTTCGACTTATACCTTTTTTAGAACACTCTTCTAGACTTCCTAGATACTTGAGCTTCTGTTAATTGTTATTGTATTTTTTTTTTTTTTTGAATTTTCTTTTACATTTTTATTGGGCTGTCCTTTGTATACTCCTTGTGCGCTAGGGTTCGTCCCTTTTGCACTTTTTTCAATTTTTTTTTTTACATAAAAAGAAAATTTTATTTAAGAAAACAAGAAATGGCCTTAAACTATATAGGATGTGTACGAAGGACCTCTTAACAATTACATTCTAAAGTTTTGAGAATTGAGGAATCCCTGAATGAATTGTTAATTTGGTACATCTATGAAAATTCATAAAGATGGTGTGAAAAGTGTATTGATCATTGTTCTAGTTGACAATTATATTTATCCTTTGGTGGCAAGTTAAGCCTGTGACTTGCCACTAGCATGGCATAATTGACCTGCTAATGCCTTGGACTGGAAGATCACTTGGTTGCTCATTAAATTTGATTAATCAAATTCTTTTTTAGTGGAATTTGATATCTTGCTAGCCATATTTTGGGTATCAATGAGCAATCTTGGTAATGGATGCACACTCCCTTTTTCTATTTATTTTTATATCTGGCTCTTCCTTTGTATATTACTTCTGTACTAGGGCTGAATTCACTTTTTTGTGGTTTTTGGTGATATTGTTACATATCAATGTTTTCCTTTTAAAATTATACTGCTTTTTTGTTGTGTATGTAATATTCAAATTATATACTTATGGACCTGGCTTTAAAAAAAAAAAAATGAAAGACTTGATCACTGTAAAATTTGGCCGAGTGATGTCAGCTGGGAAGAAAGTGCATGGGATAATTCTTTTATGGAGGGGATAATGGAAATTGACCTTGTTCTGGATATGTCTAGTATGCAAAAGCTTATAGGGAATACCAAGATGTTTGTAGAGATCTACCTGTTTGATCTGGATTTGCCAAATTTATTGTTTTATACCAATTTGGCAAAGACTTTCAGTCTTTTTCGTTGTATTAGAACTTAAAATCTGATTTATGGTTTTTTTTTTTTGGTTAAATTCAGTGAAACCTGGGGTGCGATTCCGTGAAATTGGGGAAGTTATTAATCGTCATACTACAATGTCGGGGTTCTCAGTGGTAATGTCTGGTCTGCAATTTTAAGATTTTCCTTTCTATTAAAATGACTTACGGTATTTAATAATTTCTTACTCTTTCTGCTCTATGACTAGGTAAAATCATATTGCGGTCATGGTATTGGAGAGCTTTTTCATTGTGCGCCAAATATTCCCCATTATGGAAGTATCCTAAATTATTTTTTGCTGAAGGAAGTATCCTAAATTAGGCAGGCTTTTAAGCTCACTATTTTCTATATCAGTTAGATACTTTCAATTTCATGGGAAATTAAACAATAAAGTGTCATGAACTCTCTTTATAATACTGTGACAACAAAGAATTCTACTGCTTCTTTCTTGCGTCATTTATGCATTGGTGACCTTAACCCAAGCAGGAAATAAAGCAGTTGGTGTAATGAAGGCTGGGCAGACCTTTACAATTGAACCAATGATCAATGCTGGTATTTTGAAAATTTGTTAAATTTGTGGGTATAATAGTTGAAAATTGATGCTTTATTTGCTAGCTACATTTAAAGAAATGTTTTGAATAGGGGTTTGGCGTGATCGGATGTGGCCTGATGGATGGACTGCTGTCACTGCTGATGGCAAACGCAGTGCTCAGTTTGAGCACACTCTTCTGGTACATATGCATCTTTTACTTCTTTCATCATTGTTTTTTACTTTATTTGGCGGTGGTAATTGTGATTCTTTTCTGATTTTTGCATAAGAATATAATTCAAAAAAATTAAAATAAAATAAAACTATTGCCAGCATCTGTGGAATTTCAAGCTTGTGTTCTTAAGGACCGACACTTATATATCCCCTTAGTGCAATCATTTCGTCACCGTTGGAAGAAAATATGTATTGCTGCTTTAAGGTTTATGTGATTTTTGTCCAGTTGATGGGATAAGTATGTCCATGACTGATGCAAATACTGGGAAAACTAGCTTGCAATGTTTTGGTGTTTTGACTGATTATTTGATGTTAGTTCCAACGGAGTTCCCAGACTGCCTAACGGACTCTTGACACCTTTTTATTTTCTTCCCATATGAACATTTAGGTGACACAGACTGGAGTTGAGGTTCTTACAGGGCGGCTGCCTTCCTCCCCAAATGTGTTTCCTTGGCTAAATGCGTAATAATTGGCAACTATCAGCAATTGTCTGTATGGTGAACCTTCATCCACCAATATCATGCCATCAGTGAACATTCACTGATTATTGATTGATGGTTTTCTAGATTCCTACCATTTCCTTTTCTGTTGGATGCGAATGTGTTATTGGAAGTGTGCTTTGGTGTTTCACACCTTTTAAACAATCTTGTACTTTTTTTTTTTTTTTTTTTTTTTTTTTTGTTGATATTTTTTGTAGTTGCTAACTGGTGTTTGTCTTGGACCCCAGTAAGTTATTCGAATAAACATTTTTAATTTTTGGATAAATTGGGAAAAAATTTGTTTAGATTTTATGTTATTGCTTATGTTTTTACTTGTTTAGTGCATAAATGATTGATGATTAAAGATATGTTAAAATATCAAATCTTTTTGTAAATATTGGTACAATTTGTCAAGCTTAATATATATACTGTTGTAGTACATATGCTAGGTTAGAAGTAATTAATATTCATTGAAAATTGTTTTATAGTATTGTTTTATATACGCAAATCCTCAAATTTTTTTATGGCCTCTTCATGGACAATTTCATAGCTTTGCCACTATATATAGATTATAAATACATACTTTAATTCACCACTTTACAATATTAAACAAAACAATAAAAATAAACCCAATAGCCAACCAACCCATTCAATCTGAATGAGATTCAACTCACCTATTTACCTAAATATTCACATGTATAATTATAAATCATTCAAACCTCTGAAAGGGCAATTGAAAGATGTTTTTGTGTGACTTGAAAAAGGTTTGGGGGTGATTCTTAAAGCCGAGGAATTTTGTCGTCATTTTAGAGGCTTTAAGTATGTTACATGATCTTCATTGGTTTTGGAAGTTATTTTTATTAGTCTGGTGACTTCTAAGGAGTTCAAATCTTCTGTCTCATTTTTCTTACTCTACTCTATATTCTACCAATAAAAACTTGTCATGTGTTCATCTAATTAATTAAATATTATAACCAATAAAAACTTGTTATGTGTTCATCTAATTAATTAAATATTATCATTAATTAATAACAGTAGTATTAATAAATCAATAATGATAGTATTTAATTAATTAGGTGAACATGTGGCAAGTTTTTATTGGTGGAGTATAGAGTGAAGCAGGAAAAGTGGTACAAAAGATTTGGACTCGGCTTCTAAGTGGTATTTTACTCATATTGAAAACATTAAAGGTGTTTTGATCATTTTAAGGTTATTTTTGTCATTTTGTAAGTTAAGTATTTTAGCCATTGTGAGGGTTTTTGGTATATTGTACAAATTTTGAAGATTTTAAGGATATTTTTATCATTTTAGAGGTTTTTTTTTTGGGATATTTTTGTCTTTTTAGATGTCTTTTTGGAATATTCTTATAATTTTGGTTTTTTATTTGTTTTTGGAGGGCGGTATTTTGTTCAATGAAAAATGTTTTCAACTTGACAACACCCCCCCCCCCCCCCCCTCTCTCTCTCGGCACCACAAATGCTTGAAAATGAGGAAACATAGTCTAGAAAATGTTTTTGCTTTGAACTAATGGAGCTTGTGGGCTCACTGTCATACAAGAGGCGTTGCTTTTTGAAGTATACCAAGATTGAGTGGACCTGATAGGTGTAGGGTTAAGAGTTGTCACCCGGTTGAAGTCCAGGAAGAACTTGGACTCCTTGCAGACCTTCAAACCAAACTTTGGGTTTGGAGATAGGAAGTAGGGGTTGATGATACCTTTGTGTCAATGGTGAGTGTGTTTTTTTTTTTTTTTTTTTTTTTTTTTTTTGGGATGGTGAGTTGGATTGAGTTTTGAATAAATTGGACACATGGCTTCATATTATTGAAGAGATGACTACTAGGTATTACTGATGTGGTTGCCAAGAGAAGTGAATAATGTCTCCTATAGTAGTAAAATACTAATAAAATTTAATAAGAAATTAACAATAAAGTGTTGTGAATTCTCTTTATAATGCTGGGACAAAAAAGAATTATATTGTTTTGAAAACACCCCCTAAGATTGAGTGCTATGATGCGTCATATCACACTATTTATATTCTATAGTCTGGATTGAGATTTATTATAATACTTAGGGTATTGCACCTGATGCAATAGCAATGAATGGTTGAGATTAAAAGTTGAAAAAAACAATTTTCAATCTCAACCATTGAATAAAAAAATTAAAAATTAGTAAAAAAAAGTTAAATAGTAAGAATGATAAAAATTTATGTGAGAGAGAGTAGGGTAATTGTACCTGGTGCAATACCTTAAGTATTAAGGTGGACCGGATCTAAATCCCTATAGTCTTGCCAAATGAGCAGTAGGTATTGCACTGCAATGTAGTTTACGTATAGCAGTAGATAGTCAAGCATCATTTTTTGTCTTGCAAATCATTTCATGACCGCTCCATTAACCAATCAAATACAAGTCTCCCTTTTCTATTGAGCTTCTACTAACTTTGGAGGTGTATATATGTGTGCGTGTGTTTGTGAAGTTGAACGTTAGAGACAAAAAAGTTTCAGTTGGCTTGGTGTAAAGTTGGTCTAACCACTTAAATAATAAAGTTCTATATATTGTTTCCTAAATTTCTTTATTCCTCGCTATTTCTTTTATTTTACATTGTCTATCGCTTTGTGCTTGCCTCATTTATATGCATTGGTGACCTTAACCCAAGCATAATAAAGCAGTTGGTTCTTTATTTGCTAGCTACAACTAAAGAAATGTTTTAAATAGCTATAAAAATTTATATTCCTTTGTATAGTTTATTTAAGATTGTATCATTCCCTTATGATGCAATAAATAGGTAAAAACTTGTCTTAGGTTGAAATGATTAGAGACCAACTAAAACTATTGAACAATTAAGTACAAATTCTTTAAAAATAGAAAGGTCACTACCAAAAAGTGCAAAATACTACGAGCCATAAAAAAATTGACAATGGCGTGGTCAAAATACAAGAATAATGCTTTAGGGTGAGAGGAAAGGCAACAATATAGAAAACTATTAAAAGAGAGAACAGACGTGTATGAATACCTAATTTGTATATTGCTGTGTGTATTTCTGTACATAGATGGACAATATATATAAGCCTAATGCTAGTTGACTAGAGGGGACAAAGGATCCTTGATTGAGACTAAAATCAAAGATTTCCTGTGACTTTAACATAAAGCTTGATGCAAAATGCCTAATTAGCTAGCTAACAAATAACAATGCCACTAACCTATTGATGGATTCCTTACTACAAATTGAACACCATCATGTATTTAGGAAAGCTAGCCAATGTGCTAATGCATTGGCCAAGTTGGGTTCTTACCCTCCATTTTTTATGGGGCTGGTACCCTTTGAGCTAAAACTCATTGGCGATCACGATTTGTTCATTATTATCCATTGAGTAGTTAACTGCTGCAATATAGATGAAACATGTTATCATGGGATACTTTCATTTCATCGCAACAAAATTGGATGGCTGGAGCTTCGTCATCCATTCCATGGCAGTTGCATTAGAGAACACAGGGCAAATATTACAGTGACTTCTAACATGCCACCAAGCTTTACGTTGCATATACCTCTCTTAACTTTCATTCTCAACAAATCAATATCTTTAGTTGTACCTAAATATAACTTTGGCAAGCACCTTTAAATTTCCATATATATTAACTGGGCCAAAAAATAAGAAAGGTTGAGAAGTTACAAGAATACGAGATTTAATAAAAAACTCAGCTCATCAAGAGGAAAAAAAAATCAGAACCCAATTGAGTCAACTAATGAGGAATATGATGCATTTTCATCAGTTGCTGGAGTTTTCTTCCTGCCATCTTTGTTTGATACTCCATTAGTCTTGTGAAGTAGTCCCGTTTCCAGACCAGCCATATTGAACAATTCTAATCTTTGGTGCTTTGCCACTTCTATGTCACCTTCCCAGCAAGTTTCGGAAATTATTTCAAGTGCTTTCTCCATAACATCCTCTGACACAAGATTCTCATTTTGCAGGAGGACAAGGTAAACTTGTTCAGCAGAAGCTTTCCGAATCTGGGTTATAATAAGAGGTAAAATAGAACCAAAAAAAGGGTGCAGAACTAATAAGCAACAGTCCACATTAATAACATATAGTTAAGTTGTTTTATAGATACTATCCCCTAGAGAGAACAAGAGTGAAAAAAAAAAAAAAAAAAAAAAAAAAAAAAAAAAAAAAAAAACAAAACAAAACAAAACAAAACAAAACCTAGTAATAATAATCTAAGCAAGGTGCTTCCATAAAAGACAAATTATATTCTAAATGCAGGATACTTGGATTTATTAATGACTAATGCTAAAACTTTGAGAGCACCACAAACCTTAGGATATCGATGGCCAAGGAAAGTGAGAAGATGAGAGAAGGCCTTAGAGTTGATAGGTTCGGAAATTGAAGCAATATATCCTAGTATAGCAATTCCTGCATATAACTTAGAGAAGTCCTTTGATCCCTTCAATTCCACTGCCAGTGAATCCAAAACACCAGCACAGAAAATTGGAGTATGAGCCTGGAAATTGAAGTTGGAGATGAGGTCAATTCAAAATGTGTTCACACCAAATATTTATAAGAAAGGAAATATAACAATTCACAAGGGAACTATAAGTCATGTTTTTAATGGTTTCCATAATACATATAAAAAGGGGAATATAACAAATACACAAGGGAATCACAGTCATAGTTTTATTGGTTTATATGGTACTAAGGGTACGTTTGGTATTAGAATGTTGATTACCTGGGGAATAGGAATGAGCATTACCAACCAACAAAAAGCTAGAATTGAATAACTATTTTTATTTATCTGTTTAGCAATAACATATGAATAGAATCCTAAATCTACATTACACAACTTGGTACATCATGATAAGATGGTGGAATTAAATTATACTCTTGTCACATTTCCTTAAATAACCTTTTATAATAATATTTACACTCTTTGTGGGCCTTCTTAACTTCCTATTATGTATAATTGAAATCGCATAATTAATATAATTGTCTTTTATTCAAAATTAATCTCCATAAATAATAAAAAGGAAAAAATTGACAGCATATAAGTAACAATTTCACTTGAATCTCACGGTGACATATAAACAAGCATGATTTTTTTATATGTTTCCTAAAATGTTAATACATATTTAAATTTTAAATTAATACTTTTTTCTCCTGAGGAACCTACTGCAAAGATCTCTAAAGATCTATTGCAATATTAGAGCAAAGACCATAAAAACCAATAATTACAATATAAATTAAAAACCATTGCAACCAATACTTACATAATGTCATATTTTATTGAAAAGAAACATTAATCTTATACAATTGCACTATTACGGACACCAGATAGAGACAGAAGAATGATAGATTTTAAGGGGAGTGGCAGCCAACAGTGCGATTTTGGGATCTTTATTTTTGGAGTTATTATGTAAGTTATGTTATAGGATAGCTATTGTGGACCTTTTGGTAAGAAAGAGTTATTTCTTAATTTAGGGGAACAGATATTCCCGTAATGAAACTGCAATCAAACTCAATACTTATTCCCTACATGTGCACCAAATGATTATGTATAGCGGACATCAAAACCACCATAGAAAGAGAAAAAGAACAAGAAATTTCTTAGTCCTTTATTATTTAAGAATTTAATAGATAATGAAAATGCATCATCTCTGCTGAATCCAGACAATGGGGTGATTAGCATCATCCCAGAACCTCCAGTCATTTCACCTTTGTAAACTTCTATGCAGGTATTTGTTAGACAAGATCAATTCACCCATCTTGATGAGAGAATAGACAACATAAAAATTACAGTGCTGCAGAACACAATCTGTTAATAAGACACTCAGCTACATGGTATTATTCATCTAATGCCCCTCTGCATTCAGATGGATGTGGCAGACTGCACCAAGAACGAGAGAAGGAATACCCCAAAAAAAAAAAAAAAAAAAAAACTGGTGGATGATGTGTGCCATGTTTTGGAAGATGCAGTACAGATTGTAGTTGCTAGGTTACCTACAAATTATGGCTATCCAGATCTTCATAGATATGCAATAAAACATCTACTGCTGCTAACATCAATAGATTATGATATAAATTTCCAGCTCTGATGCAGGGGGAACAAGACAAGTAGATGAAAGTAAATGAAATACTAACAGCATCAATAAATTGGGCAAGGGAACTGAAAGAGAAGTGTAAACTAACCTCCATATTTAAGAATATCTTTTTGCTGAAAAAAATCTCGATGGTCTGAAATACAGAAGACTGTCATTTTAACACAGCTTCAAAAACAAGGTTTAAAAAGTACAGAATACCAGAAAGGAGATTGTTTGAGAAAGAAATTCACATACACATACACCAGCACACACACATATATGTTACATATAAGCAACATAAATTGTAAGAAAATACAAACCAAGGGTGTTTATCAACCTATAATGTATAGCAGTACCAAGCACCTGAGTAAAGTATATACAAAGAAAAGAATATAACAGAAAAGTATTATAAGAAGTACATACACAAACATGAAAAATCCAGCATTACCATGGCTAAGTTTCACTGAACGAAAGCTACAATTAAAAACGTGAATAAATCATTGAGAAATAGGATGTTTCTAGAAGGATTAATATGATTAATCATCACAAAGAACTTCTTAAATTAAGAGTACTGAAAACTTTTTTCTAGTAGAGTACAGCACAGATTCTTAAGTGATAAGCTACCTTGGAAATAGATTATTCTGGCACTGATATTTGCTCTGTTTGTCTCTTATTATTAAGCTATCATAATGTCCATGATTTCAGAGCACCTCAATGATTTCCTACTTGGGAATGCCTTTGGGGGCTCATTACAAGGCAACGTCTATATGGAACCCCATATTAGAGAAGGAGCAGAAATTAGCTGGCTGGAAGAGGTTATACTAGTCTAATGGGAGGCCAACTTACTCTTTTAAAGAGTAAATTATTGAGCCTACCAACATATTATCTCTCTTTATTTACTATTCCCAAGTCTTGGCTGATAGATTGGAAAAAATACAAAGGAACTTCTTGTGGGAGCTTTGGATGATGAATTCAAGTATGTTGGTGGCATGGTATAAGGTATGCTCTCCCACTGAGTTTGTTGTTTGGGGATTAGAAGAATAGGGAGCTTTAATCAAGCATTACTTGTGAAATGGTTATGGCTGTTTGGGCATGAAGCCACTCATTTGTGGCATCAGGTCATTGTAGCCAAATATGGTGAGGATAGAGGGCGATGGTGTACAAAGGCTAGTAGAGAGATGCACAGGTGTGGGTTGTGGCAAAGCATCAGAGCAGGTTGGGATAATGTTTTCCCACATGTAGATTTTGTGGTTGGTGAGGGCAATCAAATACGGTTTTGGTATGATCCTTGGAGTGATCATCTTCCTCTAAAGGATATATACCCTGATCTCTTTGATTGCTTAGCGGATAAAGATTCTTCAGTCTCTGTGTTAGACCCCCCATCACAAGTGACAATGAGAAGTTGGAATTTCAAAGGGATTTTCATGATTGGGAGACTGAGGCAGTGTAGTATTCTTAGATTATATTTATACAAAATTGCTTAAGGGGCAGGAGATATGTGGAAGGTGACTAGGAGTGGTAAATTTGATGGTTGCTCTTTTTATAATGCCATCCATGGTACTAATACTCATTTGTGTCCATGGAAGAGTATTTGGCATGCTAAGGACCCTAAGAGTGTTGTTCTTTTTGTGGTCAGCTACATGGGGTAAGATTCTCACAATTGACAACCTCATAAGAGGGGATTATTGCTAGTCAACTGGTTTTGTATGTGTTGGTGCAATGGAGAAATAGTGGATCATCTTTTGATCAATTGTGAGATTGCTCATACTCTATGGAGTGAAGTATTTATGATTTTTTTTTTTTTTAATTATCAAAAAAAAGTATTTATGATTTTTGGGATTCATTGGGTGTTGCCGGACAAGGTAGCATCCCTTCTCTTTGGTTGGCACAACTGGTTTGGGAAACATTCTTCGAATGTATGGAATTTGGTGGCTGCTTGTGTGATCTGGTTAGTGTGGAAGGAACGAAACAGTTGCACTTTTGAGGAGATTGAGAGACCTATTGATCAATTGAAGTCTTTGCTGCTCTGTACCTTGTTTGATTGGTCTAGGAAATGGGTTTTACTAGTTTTGTACTTTTAATTTTTGATTTCCAACTTTCTCTTAGATTTTCTAATTGATTTACTTGTACTTTTCCAAGGTGCTTTATGTTCATCATTGCAAACATAGAGTAGCCATTTTCATTTTCAATAAAATTCTATTACTAATAAAAAAAAAAAAAAACACTAGATGCTCTGTCCATGCTCTTGCTTCAAGGCATTAATTTAAAAGATACCCTTCCTCCACTCTCACTTGCTCCTGCTTGGTGTTCTGGTCACCCCACACCCTGATCTAAGCTTTCACCCTTAGGCAAAGTGTTCTGGTGGTGAACAACATGATCCTGATGTAGTGCAAATTAGAGAACTTGTCTAAGTACTCTTGTTGTGGGTTAAGGTTTAGGAAGATTTATGGATTTTGGGTTTAGAACCCTTCAAGAAGAAGGGTTAGGATTCAAAACAGAAAAGATTTGATTTATAATTGAAAAAAGAAGAAAAAGAAACGGAAGTAGAACTTTTTCAAAATCTGTGAAAAGTGCATGAACGGTATCCATGAGAAAAAAAGAGGGGGGGGGGGGTGGGAGGGAAGGAAATAAGAGAAATGGAGGAAAGCCCTATGGCCAACATGCCTCAATGCTCAAAATACTCAATTATTTTATCAATCAATTCCATCTTGTGTGTGTACATTGAGCACAAATATATAAAGACTCTTTCTTGTACTAATAGTATAGGACTCCTAGTTTGAATAGTAAACAACAACCTAATAAAATACTAACTTAGACCCAAAGAAAATAAATCCTAAGATACTAAGGATCTCCTAGAAAATTATAGACTCAATTAAACTACCAAAATACCCTTTTACTGATTTGCCCCTGACTACAAAATTGACCATAACTAACAAAATAAAGACACATAATTAGACCTTTAAAACCACATGACATGTGAACATCGTAAATTAATTTTTTAATAGGTGAATTTGCAAAGTAATAGCAAATCAATCTTCTATGGCTAGATTAGATACTCCCTAAATGAGATTAAGATATAATCTGTCTACTGCAGGAAACGAGTGGGCTTAAATCAGGAAACAAGATCATCTACTATTCAGTTATTTATGGATTTTGTAGCTTGCAATCAGAGCAAGCCACATCATAATACTGTTTAATAATCCAATGAACAAAAGCTGTGGTGCATTATTCTAGAACTGCAACATTGTAGGTGACTTAATCATAGAGAACAAATTGTGAACAAGAGCCCATCATTAATATCTCTATCATCAAGTTCATGTTTTCTATCAAGACCATGGATATTACCTTCAAAGTGGGTACAATCACCCTATCACATCTTTTGTACTGTTGAAGAACCCAAAGGATATCAGTAGATAGCTTGAACTCTCTGGATCTTTTCTCATTGAGGTCTTCAGGTTCAACTGCTTGAAGAAACTTT